>NC_050576.1:287502934-287809184 GCF_011100635.1 Trichosurus vulpecula | reverse complement strand
CAGCAGGGGATGTGGTATTGTCTGGGGAAAACCAAGTTTCCGTTAAAGGGAGGAAATAGAAAAAAAAGATGGTAAGAAATGGGTTATTTATATGGGGGGGTGGGTCCTACCGAATGGAGTGAGGGTTCCACAGAGCATAATGGAATAACTTAGTGCATAAGATAGTATTTCTGCAGGAGAGTATGTGTGTGGGAGGAGGGATGAGAAAGGAGGGGGTCTGATCTTTGGTTTGAGGCAGCTGCTGATACAGTTTGCTGCATGAATGAACCATATAGTTTATCCTTCAGATGAAAGGAGATCTTTGTGATAGCCTTTCCATTCACCAGGAAGAAAATAAAATTGAGACAGTTACCAAATTATGTTTAAACAACACCTTCTTCAACAGCTTCATAAATGTCATCTATGAATAAATGAGTTCATATAATACTTATGAGGCCAACGTAACTGGTTCAATTGATTGAATAATGGAATATCTACTTTGAACAAGACTGTGGTAGGAGAAGTACCTATCCCACCATTTGGGTTGGGCTAATTTTATTTTTCCATAAAAGGCACTGAAAGTATCCTTGAGACCTAATTGGCATAGGAGACTAAAGGTTCAGGGTGTTATCACTTCCTGATTACCTGAGTAAAAGACCTGAGTTGATCCAAGCTGTTCACTGATATTTCCCAAGCTGACCACCATGGGTAGTTAAGAAACAGGGCTGAAACAACCCCCAGTATCCTTGCAGCATTACCTGATTGATTAGCCTTCCCCTGCTATGACTAAATAATCTCCTTTTATTAACTGTTGAATGACTGATGAACGCCTCAGTATGTTCCATCCTTGGACCTAAACTATCTGAGCACTGGCCTGACTCAGGCCCAGCCTAGAATAAAGACACTATCCTTGGTGCTGAGGGAAAAACAGCAATACATGAGATCTATTACTTAAAAAATGCATACAATATAAACAGAAAGAAGAATAGCAAAAACCTGAAACTGAGCAGACGGTTGGTGGGGAGCATTATATGTTCAGTCAGTTGATATGTTGGTTGGTTTTGGTTCATTTCACTAAGCTGCTTTTTTCCTCCTCTCTTTTACAAGTCTTACAAGACAGCTCACTTGTAAGGGCAGGGATAGATATATTTAGAAATAAAGGTGATATAAAGCATCAAAATACATTAATAACAATTTTGAAATAGATAAAAAAGATTTCTTGCACTCAAAGAACTTACAGTCTGGTAGAGGAGAAATAACATGGATTTGGGATTTCTGACTTAGGTGGATCTCATGGGAGATCCCAACTGATCTCCCAAGAAAAGACTGATCAGAGAATTGAGACCTTGTGGAACTAAGTCAGAGGGGAATATATTTAGATTAGAGTGGAATTAGAAATCATAGGATCATCAATTCTATTATATGGTGCATTTACACTTACTTAGTGTTGAGTGGTAGTGAATCCAAATAAATGAAATGAACTAGTATTGTTTGACTATAGAATAATAAGACAGGAAATAACACACTCAATTGGGTATCTTACCCTATAGGAAAGCAGGGGGGAAGGGGATAAAGGGGGGATGATAGAAGGGAGGGCAAATTGGGGAAGGAGGTAGTCAAAAGGGAACACTTTTGAAAAGGGACAGGGTGAAGGGAGAAAACTGAATAAAGGGGGACAGGATAGGATGGAGGGAAATATAGTTAGTCTTTCACAACATGACTATTATGGAGGTGTTTTGCATAACGATACATGTGTGGCATATGTTGAATTGCTTGCCTTCTCCAGGAGGGTGGGTAGGGAGGGAAGAAGGGAGAGAATTTGGAACTCAAAGTTCTAAAAACAAATGCTCAAAAAAAAAGTTGTTTTTATATGCAACTGGAAAATAAGGTATACAGGCAATGGGGTATAGAAGTCTATCTCGCCCTGCAAGAAAGTAAGGGAAAGGGGATAAGGTGGTGGGGGGAGTGGGGTGACAGAAGGGAGGGCAGACTGAGGAAAGGGACAATCAGAATATATGCCATCTTGGGGTGAGGGGGAGGGTAGAAATGGGGAGAAAAATTATAATTCATAATCTTGTGGAAATCAATGTTGAAAACTAAAAATATTAAATAATAAAAAATAAATAAAAATAAGACAAGCTGCATTTCTACAAAACAATCTCATTACTTATATTCTATGACATACACATATTGTGTTTTTGTATTTCCATTTTGTCTATACTTAGGTGGACAAAAACCAAGAATATGTGCCTATATACTCATTTGAACATCATCTATTTTTCTCCTATTGATTTAAATGGAAGAAATAGCTTTATTGAGTGGAGTGGTTTCCCTTCTCTCCGTTGTTGCTTATCATCTTCCATTCACCAGGAGAAGCAATAATGTTCTTTCTTTGTACCTCCTCTTTCCTAATTTAGCTGTACTACCTTAAACTAGTGTTTCATTCCACAGCAAGTTTAATTTCATTCTGTGTGAATAACATTCCATTTATATATGCCATAAAGCTCTGGCAAGGGTTAAAGTACATTTGATTTCTGTCTATTATAAATGAGAGTACTGAGATTAATGAAAGAGTGATGGAGTAGGGCAGAGCCAAGATGGCAGCTGGAAAGCAGGGACTTGCCTGGGGCTGTCCCCCAGGACCCTCCAAACACTGATAAAAAAATGGCTGTGAACAAATTCTAGAACTGTAGAACTCATGGAATAGCAGAAGGAAGCAGGACTCCAGCCCAGGACAGCCTGGATGGTCTCTGCGTAGTGCCTATCTCTCGGAGCTGGGAGTGGAGCTGAGCAGAGCCCAGCATGGTCCGTGCACAGACCAACCAGACTAGGAGCCAGGCAGAACAGGCCCTAGTGCCCTGAATCACTGAGCTGTGGCAGTTACCAGACTTCTTAACCCACAAACACCAAAGACAACAGAGAGAGTTAGTGGGAAAAACTGCAGGGGACAGAGTGAAAGGAGTTCCTGGTTCAGCCACCACCCCGGGGGCAGCAGAGGTGGTACAACTACAGAACTACAGCTGCAGCTGCTTCCAGCCCCAGGCCCACCTGGTGGGAGGAATTAGGTGGTAGATCAGAGCAGGAGTGCAGAGCCTGCTTAAGATCTAAGTTGTGGTCCAGGTTGGTGGTTCTTGGGGGAAGAGGAACGCTGCTGTGGCAGAGCTTGCTATATGTAGAAATACCTCTGAAAACAACAGCACAACCCCTCAAGCTTGGGACAAAGTACTCTCTACCCTATAAGCAGTCATAGCCTGACGAAAAACTCAAGCATCAAGTAGTTGGCTGGGAACATGGCCAGGCAGTGAAAACGGACTCAGATTCAGACGCAGACTTTGGAATCTTTCATTAGTGACAAAGAAGACCAAAACATGCAGTTTGAAGAAGTCATCAAAGTCAAAGAGCCCACATCAAAAGCATCCAAGAAAAACATGAACTGGTCTCAGGCCATGGAAGAACTCAAAAAGGATTTGGGAAAGCAAGTTAGAGAAATAGAGGAAAAATTGGGAAGAGAAAAGAGAGTGATGTGAGAAAACCATGAAAAACAAGTCGATGACTTGCTAAAGGAGACGCAGAAAAACACTGAAGAAAATAACATTTTAAAAAATAGACTAACTCAAATAGCAAAAGAGCTCCAAAAAGCCAACGAGGAGAAGAATGCCTTGAAAGGCAGAATTAGCCAAATGGGAAAGGAGGTCCAAAAGACCACTGAAAAAAATACTACCTTAAAAATTAGATTGGAGCAAGTGGAAGCTAGTGACTTTATGAGAAATCACGATATTATAAAACAGAGTCAAAGGAATGAAAAAGTGGAAGACAATGTGAAATACCTCATTGGAAAAACCACTGACCTGGAAAATAGATCCAGGAGAGAAAATATAAAAATTATTGGACTACCTGAATGGCATGATCAAAAAAAGAGCCTAGATATCATCCTTTAAGAAATTATCAAGGAGAATTGTCCTGATATTCTAGAGCCAGAGGGTAAAATAGAAATTGAAAGAATCCACCGATTGCCTCCTGAAAAAGATCCCAAAAAGAAAACTCCTAGGAATATTGTCTCCAAATTCCAGAATTCCCAGATCAAGGAGAAAATACTGCAAGCAGCCAGAAAGAAACAATTTGAGTATTGTGGAAACACAGGATAACACAAGTCTTAGCAGCTTCAACATTAAGGGATGGAAGGGCTTGGAACATGATATTCCACAGGTCAATGGAGCTAGGATTAAAACCAAGAATCACCTACCCAGCAAAACTGAGTATCATGCTCCAAGGCAAGGAAGGGAAGAGGGGGCAGGTGAAGGGGAATGAATGAATCTTGCTCTCATCGGATTTGATCTGAGGAGGGAATAACATACACACTCAATTGGGTATCTTACCCCACAGGAAAGAAGGAAGAAGGAGATAAAAAAGGGGGGACAATAGAAGGGAGGGCAGATAGGGAGAGGAGGTAATCAAAAGCAAACACTTTTGAAAAAGGGTCAAGGGAGAAAATTCAATAAAGGGGGTTAGGATAGGAAGGAGCAAAATATAGCTAGTCTTTCACAACATGAGTATTGTGGAAACATTTTACGTAATGATATGCATGTGGCCTATGTTGAATTGCTTGCCTTCTTAGGGAGGGTGGGTGGGGAGGGAAGAGGGGAGAAAATTTGAAACTCAAAGTTTTAAAAGCAGATGTTCAAAAAAAAGTTTTTGCATGCAACTAGAAAATAAGATATACAGGCAATGGGGCATAGAAATCTATCTTGCCCTACAAGAAAGTAAAGGAAAAGGGGATGGGGGGGTGGGGTGACAGAAGGGAGGGCTGACTGGGGAACAGTGCAATCAGAATACATGCCATCTTGGATTGGGGGGGGAAGGGTAGAAATGGGGAGAGAATTTGTAATTCAAACTTGTGAAAATAAGTGCTGAAAATGGAAAATATTAAATAAATAAATAATGATTAAAAAAATAAATGGGAATCCTGCCTCAGACACCTACTAGCTGTGAGAACCTAGGTAAGTCACTTAACCGTTTTTCCCTCAGTTTCCTCATTTATAAAATGAGCTGGAGAAGGAAATGGCAAATCACTCCAGTATCTTTACCAAGAAAACCCCAAATGGGATCAGACGCTAGTGGAATGACTCAACAACATTATGAATGAAATCTGGGAAAGTGTTCCTGTAGTTCCCCAGTCAATAGAGAAGATGAAGTAATTGTTGATGTAATTGCCATTATCCAATTCACACTTGTATAGGATGTAACAAGCTATACAGGACCCTTGAAATTACAGAGCCAGACATAATAGAAGGGTAATTTCAGAGGGGCAAGCCATGGGATCCTTAATTTCATCTGGAGGTGAGAATAATTGAGTGATTCATGCACAGAAAGTGGGTTATTTGTTGGTTACTCTGGAGAATGCTTGACCTGTCAGTTTCCCAGTCAACTGCCTAGTGAGATGAGTGGTCTCTGGAGCCCTCCTCACCAGGAAATGGAATTAAACCCATTATTTGTAGGAGATTAAATATTGATCACAATTTTATATTTGTTTCGTATTGAAATCCATACGTAAGTGCTTTCTGATTATGAGTTTGGTTTCCGTGTGAATCTTCAGTTCAACAAGCACTGTTTTAGCATCCATTTCTATAGACTGCTTTTAAAAAATTGGATGCATTCTCTAAAATGATGGAGATAATATCTGTGACATAGTGTGAGACCACGTATGTGACTTAGTTCTCACACTAAAATGATATTGCTAAGTGAATTAAAAAATGGATACAAATATAATCAAAATATTTAAAGCATTATGGCTAAAAATCAGTTATCATAGAAGGGACTACAATACTACAAAAGGCCTCTAGTTTCTCCAATGGGAGTATTCCTTCCACTGACTAAAAATACAGCCCTTCTGTGATTTTGTTGTTCCGTTCTTCCAGTCATGTCTGATTCTTTGTGACCTCATTTGGGATTTTCTTGGCTATACTGGAATGGTTTGCCATTTCCTTCTCCAGCGCATTTTACCGATGAGGAAACTGAGGCAAACAGAGTTAAGTGACTTGTCCAGGGTCACACAGGTAGTTAGTGTCTGAGATCAAATTTGAACTCAGGAAGATGAGTCTTCCTGACTTTAGGCCCAGCACTCCATCCACCGTGCTACCTAGCTGCTTCTGTGCTTTAGTATATAGGTTAATGAGTCCTGTATTCAATAAAGTTCATTACCTTTCAGCCAGCCTTCTGACGACTACCTTCCTGTTATTAACAAAGTTGGTCACTGGAGGATGAGCCATTGCTGGGCTTCTACTGAGTTTTTCCATCTTGGCAGGATCTCACTGGTATTCTAAGCTGCCAGGGTGCTAAGTCTAGAGAACACTGAATTTTGAAGTCTTGAGTCAAAATCTGATTCTCTAGTTGGGGAGGGGGCATGGACACAGTTCCTCAAAAAGGAAGGTAATGGCAGAAAGGGTAGGAGCTCAATACTTCCTCACAGGTATGTGACATTTGTATGTGACAGCTACCCCTCTTTTAAAATATGTTTCACCACTCAGTCTGGGGTCATATATCCAAATCTGAAAGGACCCTGAGAGACCATGTAGTCCAATGCCTCATTTTTCCAGCTAATGAAACTGAGGCCTAAAGAGCCAAAGTGATTTGTTCAAGGCCCAACAAGTAGTATTGTATAGGAGACAGGATTTGAATTCAGGTCTTCTATGCCAATTCTGCTAGCTCAGCTGACAATGCTTGACTTTATCCGCTCCAGGAACAACACTGATATGGACCACCATGGCCCCTCCAATGTGGTCTGGGGAAATTAGAAGCCAGATATCTTCTCTATCTATATGCCCGCCGTAACTCCCCAAATCTGTATTCCTCTCAACACAACCTGAGGCCCAGAAGATGGGAAATGGGCATGAGAAACAATCCAGTAAATTAATATGCATATATTAAACCTCTGTGATGTGCAAGTTGTGTAGTAGATGCTTAAGGTACAAAAACAAAATTGAGATTATCCCCAACTCTACAATGGAATGATGAATTGCCTCCAAATCATTAAACCTATATGCCAGGACATACCACCTATGCTCATGCACCTGGGCACAGAAATCGGGGAAATAGTAGGGTTGCCCCACCACTAAGTTAGTAGAGACTTGACTGTCAATCGACTAAACTCTCCTCAACCTGCTCTGGTCTGAAATCTTTCCTCCATCTAGAAGGGAGGCCCTGCGGAGGAGAAGGGAACCAAGATTTGGGGATCCACAGATCCTTAGAACCTGAGAACCAGATGAAGGAGAAGGGGCGTATGACCAGCACTGGATTATGCGGCTATAAGAGTCTGCCCTTCTGTCCCTGCAGTATGATCATCTGGACCTAAAAGCCAAATTTCTGCTGAGGGAATGTCCGCAGATCCCCATATGAGAGGCTAATAGTAGAAACACGATCTCCAATATTGCCTCCTGTTTCAATAATCCAGCTAGCAGCTTCTGTGGGGGTATAAGATCCACCAGCAACCAGCACCCAGAAAGCTGCCAACACAGGTCCTTTTGATCTGCTTTACTTACAGAAAGCAACATTAAGGAGTTAACAATCTTACTTTACTCCAGTATATAAATATCATTTGCTTAGTTCAGGGGGAAAAACCAGCACTCTGAATTACAGACCAAATACAATTCAACAACTGGGTGTACAGCCGGGGAGCTCATTATATCGGCTGCCCCAGAGTCACGCACCACTCCTGCTGTGGCTCTGAGCTCTGAGGGAGAATGCTAACCTCTGGGCTTATATGTCCTGTTCAGGGTCCAGGAAGGGCCCAACCTCACCCAGATTGGGCGTGGAAAAGTTCTCCACACCCAATATCACATCAGATACAAATCAATGGCTCCCAATTGTCTCAGTGCTGAGAAATACAAAAACAACCCACTTTATCTGCCCCATTCAAACAAAGGCCAGAATCATTAAAGGTCAACAGCAAAAAGTCCCGCCTTAATTACTATTACACCTCCTCACAGATATGTATGCATGTAACTGTAACCTCCCCTCTAAAGCCAGCTTTACCACTAGGGTGGCTAGGATCACAAATCTAGGTGTTTACTCCCTTTTTTCCTGTCAGTGAGCCTCTTTGACCCAGTAGCTAGTATGGACACCCAGGATTGGGTTACGGTTGTGCCCCACTTCCTTGGACAGAACGTTGCCTTCTCCCTCTGCCTCCCTTCACACACAGTGAAGGCCAGACCATGAGGAAACAACTAATCTGTCCTTGTTGGCAAGAAGCAGCAAATGCACTTGCACCAGTGCCTAGAGTTGGGATAATGCTAACCCTTTGCCTCTCACTACCTAGTGCTGGGCATTCCACACCATCAGGGCAAAAAAAGGAGAGCTAGGTACACAGGGTCACGTCTGTATGTAGGCATGAAGAAGAAAAGGTACAATGGTAGATGAATGGGGTAGGTCATTCATCTTCCTCCTTCCCCATTTATCATCTCTGGGATACGTGGGCATGTCCTAACTAGTACATAGATAATCAAGAACAATTATTAATAATAATAAACAATGAAAAACACATAATACTTGAAGTTTTGCCAAGTGTTTTACATATATGATCTCATTTGAGCTCCACAACAGCCCTGGGAAGTAGCTGCTATTACTATCCCCATGTTGCAGACAAGGAAACTGAGAAGTTAAGTGACTTGCCTAGGGTCACACAGCCAGTAAATGTCTGAGGCAGGATTTGAATTCAAGTCTATCCTGACTCCAAGTCTTATATGCTATGTACTTTATCACCCGGGGGCCTCAATTAATTAAACTAGGAAGCAACCAGTGAGATACTCCACCAATTCACCTTGTCCCACTTCATGTCCATATTTACCTTTATACCAGTGTGCTGGGTTTCCTGTCTCCTTCCACTCACTCAAGGGCACCTTTCCTAATTCTTATCTCATGAACAAGACTTCCTAGTTAGATCTCTAGATGGCAAAGTCTTCATCAACTCAGGATTACCTCGATGCCATGATGAAGCTTCAGTGTCAGGATTTAGGACAGGCAGAAGAATAAAAGAGACCAGTTTATCAAGTATCATACTCACATTATATGTGAATTATTGTATCTGTGCAAAAGGGTGGGGAAAATTAGTGCTTATGCTATTTATTATAAAAGGATTGTGAGAATGTAATCCCATTAATATTCTGAGATAGTGGCAGCTCTAGGTGGCATGGTGTATGGAATGTTGGACTTGGAGTCAAGGAGGCCTGAGTTTGAATTTGTCCTGGGGCAGGGTGGCAGGTACCAGGGAAGTGTTAGGCAAGTGAAGGTGAGGGATGAGAGGCAAGTCACTTGTTCTCTTAACCTCAGTTTCCTTATCTGTAAAATGGGGACAATAGTAGTGCCTACCTTACAGACTTGTGAGGAACAAATGAGATAAAGTGCTTTGCAAACCCTAAAAATGCTGCATAATCATTAGCTGTTCCTATTGTTGTTGTTATAAGATAATCACTGAAAACCTATTAACTGAAGGTATACCCACCGAAAATCATCAATTGGCTCTGGGAAAATGTCTTTATTTGTCAAGACTATGTTACTAGTGCATTTAATGCCATAGCAACAACATAAATTCCTCCTTCAATGGAGTTGTGATTTCAGCAGTTTAGTTGTTCCTTTCCTGGAGGCAGATCCCCACCCATCCATGCCTTCTCATCCTATGTGATTCTTGTTCATGTCTTTCATGCTGGAGCTTTCAGGCTGGTCATGTTCATGCTGGAAATCATCTTAGAGTTCTTTTTAATATTACATGGAACTAGGGAGCACTGGGGCTCACTAACTCTCAGTAAGCCAGTCAGTAAACATTTATTGATTTATTTCTCTCTATATATTAATTAATTAATTCTTTAAATAATCTCTTATTTTTCCACAATTACATATCAAGACAATTTTTAGCATTCATTCTGACAAGATTTTGAGTTCTAAATTTTTCTCTTTCTCTCCTTCCCCTCCCCTCTTCTGAAAATGGTAGACAGTTTGATATATTTTTTATACATATGCTATCATGTAAAACATATTTCCATATTCATCACAGTTGTGGAAAAAGAAACAGATCAAAAGAAAAAACATGAAAAAGAATAAATTAAGTGAAAAAAATATGCTTTGATCTTCATTCAGAGTCCATCAGTTCTTTGTCTGGATATGGATAGCATTTTCCTTCTTGAGTCCTTTGTACTTTTCTTGGGATATTGTGTTTCTAAGAAAAGCTGAGTCATTCATAGCTGACCATCACAGGTTGTTGCTGATACTGTGTACAGTGTTTTCTTCATTCTGTTCATTTCACTTTGTATCAGTTTTATACAAGGCTTTCCAAGTTTTTCTGGAATGTACCTCTTCATCATTTCTTATTGCACAATAGTATTCCATTAAATTCATATACCACAGCTTGTTCAGCCACTCCCCTATTGATGGGCATCCACTTGATTTCCAATATTTTTCCACCACATAGAGGGCTGCTATAAATATTTTTGTACATGTAGCTTCTTTCTCCTTTTTATGATCTCTTTGGGATACAGACCTAGTAGTGGCACTGCTAGATCAAAGGGTATGCACGGTTTGGTTATCCTTTGGGCTACTTCCAAATTACTCCCCAGAATGGTAAGACCAATTCTCAACTCTACCAACTATGTATTAGTGTCCCAATTTTCCCACATCCTCTCCAATATTTATAATTTTGTTTTTTTGTTATATTAGCCAATCTTATTTGTATGAGGTGGCATTTCAGAGCTGTTTTAATTTGCATTTCTCTAATCAAAAGTGATTTAGAGCACTTCTTCATATGCCTACAGATATCTTTGATTTCTGCATCTGAAAACTGCCTGTAGATATCCTTTGGCCATTTATCAATTGGGGAATGGCTTGTATTCTTATAGATTTGACTCAGTCCTCTACATATTTGAGAAATGAGTACTTTGTCAGAGACATTTGCTGTAAAGATTGTTTCCTAGCTTTCTGCTTTTCTTCTAAACTTGGTTGCATTGGTTTTGTTTGTACAAAAGCTTTTCAACTTAATATGATCAAAATTATCTATTATATTCTGTAATGTTCTCTTTCTCTTGTCTGGTCATGAATTCTTCCCATCCCCATAGATCTGACAGGCAGACTATTCCTTGCTCTTCTAATTTGTTTGCTTCATTGTCTGTGGTACCTTTTACCAAGATGTAGTTTCCTTTCTTGCCTCTTTTAATTAGGTCTATTTTTGTTTTTACTTTGTGCAAGATCAGGATTGCTACCCCTGATTTTTTTTAACTTCAACAGAAGCATGATAGATTCTTCAACCTTAACTCTGTGTGTGTCTCTCTTCTTCAAGTGTGTTTCTTGTAAGCAATATATCGTAGGATTCTGGTTTTTGATCCATTCTGATATCTGCTTCCATTTTATGGAAGAGTTCATCTTGTTCACATTCACAGTTATGATTACTACCTGTATATTTCCTTCCATCCTATTCTTCCTCCTGTTTGTCCTCTTTCTCCTTTCACACTTTCCCACCTCACCAGTGTTTTGCTTCTGTCTACCATCTCCCCTGATCTGCCCTCCTTTCTGTCAGTCCCCACCCATCCTACCCCTCTTTACTTAATCTTTTTCCCTCTTACTTCTCTGTTGAGTAACATAGCTTTCTATATTCAACTGATTGTGTAAATTATTCCCTCTCTGAATCAATACTGATGAGAGCAAGGTTCAAGCAATGCCCATCGCTCCTCACATCTTCTCCTCCGCTGTAATTGGTCTTTATCATCTCTTCATATGAGATAATTTACCCTATTATACCTCTCCCTTCTTTCTACACCCATTGTACTTTTCTTTCTCATCCCTTAACTTTTTTATGTCATTCCCTAAAATTCACCTTACTCTTGCATCCTCTGTCTAAGTGTATTCCTTCTATATGTACTTTTAGTGATACAATTTTTGACAAGGTATCATCTTCCTGTTCGGGGTATAAACAATTTAGCTCTATTAAATCCTTTCTGTTTTCTTTCCCCTTTTTACCTGTTTATACTTCTATTGGATCTTGATATTGGAGGTCAAATTTTTGGTTTAGTTCTGGTCTTCTCCTTGTGAAAGCTTGAAATCCTTCTATTTCATCAAATGACCATTTCCCCCCTCAATGTAATATGCTGAATTTTGCTGAGTAAGTGATTCTTGGTTGTAGTCCTAGCTCTTTTGCCTTCCAGAATATCATGTTCCATGATCTCCAGTCCTTTAATATTGCAGCTACCAAGTCCTGTGTGATCCTGATTGTGACTCTTTGATATTTGAATTGTTTCTTTCTGGCCACTTGTAGTATTTTTTTCCTTGACCTGATAGTTCTGAAATTTGGCTGTAATGTTCGTTGGGGTTTTTATTTTGGGATCTCTTTCCCAACGGTATTGGTGGATTCTCTCAATGCCTACTTTGCCCTCTGGTTCCAGGACATCATGGCAGTTTTCCTTGATAATTTCTTGAAAGATGCTCTCTAGGTCCTCCTTTGGATTATGACTTTCAGGTAGTCCAATGACTCTGATACTGTCTCTCCTGGATCTGTTTTCTAGGTCAGTTGTTTTTCTCATGAGGTATTTTACATTTTCTTCCATTTTTCATTCTTTTGAATTTGTTTGATTGATTCATGATATCTCATAGAGTCAGTAGCTTTTACTTGCCCAATTCTAACTTTTAAGGTGTTGTTCTCCTTTTTTTTTTGACTATTAAGAACCAAAGTGATTTTTATTCCATAAATTAACCCATTTATTGTTGGACTATGGGCTACAGGTATTTGATAGGAAGATTTTACTGGTCTTTCAATTCCTTCAGTATTCTGATGGCAGATTTGACTGTGACTGCAGAGGTGGTATTGTAGGTCCATGCACCACCAGCTACAGTTTTCAAACAGGATCCACAATGGATCCCACAGCCCGTCTCTTCATTTTGGTCTTGCCCCAGAAGGAGCAGGTATACTTGGCATGCTGGCTAATTTCAATTTTATTCACCATTTTTCTGAGGGATGCACCATAATATGTTCCATATTTACCAACAATTCCGACCTTCTTGGTGCATTTAGCCATGTTGCCAGTCGTGGGACTGGAGCTCGGAGAGGGGTGTTGTTCTCCTTAATTAACTTTTGTACTTTCTTTTCCATTTGGCCTATTGTACTCTTTAAGAAGCTGTTTTCTTCAGTGGATTCTTATATTTCCTTTTCCATTTGGCCAATTCTACCTTTTTAAGCAGTTTTCCAAGCTGTTGAGTTTTTTTTCCTAATTTTCTTGCATCACTCTCATTTCCTTTCCCAATTTTTCTTCTACCTCTCTTATATGATTTTAAGCTCTTTTTGAGCTTTTCTCTGAGTTCTTTCTGGGCTTGAGACCATTTCACATTTTTCCTTGGGGTTTTGCTCATAGATGTTTTGATATTGCTGTCCTCTTCTGAGTTTGTTTCTTGGTCTTATCTGTCATCATAGTAACTTTCCATGGTCAGATTCTTTTGATGTTGTCATTGTTGTTATTTGCTTATCTTTTTTGGCCTTTTTCCTTTCTTTTAGAATTGATCTTTGCTCCCAGGGTGGAAGGGGCTCTGTCTCAGGCTTCTTGTGCCAATGACTGCAGGCCCTGGATGTTTACCTGGCTCTGCTGATGTTACCCTGAGGCCCAATGGGGACCCTTGTGTCTGCTGCTGTGTTGAGGGGGTGGGGGTGGTTGGCTCTGCTGGAGGCTGTAGGGGCCTGGCAGCTTAACCTGGTGCTGAGCTGGAGTCCTAGTAGTGGTGTCTGGTGTGTGCTGAGGCCATTTGGGGGTTTTCTGCATTTCCCTAGGCTACACTGAAGGACATGGAGGTCTGGCCCCTGGAGGATGCCTGTTTGCCCTGGGCTACACTGAAGCATATGGTGGTTTTTGGAGGTAAAGTTTGTCAGTTCCCCTGGTGGGGCGGGATTGGGGAGGGGGTCCTGGTATGGGCATTTGCTTGCTCCACCATTCTGGGGCTCAGGATCTCCCACTAGTTTTCTGAGGTGGGGTTGCTGCTGGCTTGCTGGGATGTTTCCTGTCCTGGAATGTGTTCCTCTTTTACTCAAGCGAGACAGATCTTTCTTGCAGATCCTCCAATCTCCCGGGCTAAAAGACCTTTCCATCCTTTCTTTCTGCTGGTTATGCTGTTCCAGAATTTGTTCTGGGGTAATATTTTATGGTTGTTTGGAGGTGAATATGGGAGAGCTACAGCAATTTACTGCTTACTCCCCCATCTTGCTTCCTGAAAGTTCCCTCAGTAAGCGTTTATTAAGCCATGGGGATACAAAGAAACGCAAAAGGCAGTACCTGCCTCAAGGAGTTCACAGTCTAACGGAGCAGACAACATGCAATTCCATTGTTTTTCACTCCATGTCTCCAGAAGTGTCTGGAGAAAATATGTTATAAATATTATAATGTATTCCTAGGCTGAGGGTGGAGGAGGATCAGCCCTAGGGCAGGGTGG
Source organism: Trichosurus vulpecula (assembly GCF_011100635.1). Lineage (NCBI taxonomy): Eukaryota > Metazoa > Chordata > Mammalia > Diprotodontia > Phalangeridae > Trichosurus > Trichosurus vulpecula. The sequence continues at coordinate 287,794,760 of NC_050576.1, read as the reverse complement.
CAGATACTAGAGAAGTGTTGGGCAACTGGGGGTGAGTGATGGGAGGGTATGGCCCTGGAAAAGGTTTGACCCAGGGTGGATTCAAGATGCTAGGGTGTCAGGTGACTTGAGCCAATAGTGCTGGTGAACACTGGCAGGCCTGCATTGGTTTCTGTGGAAGATATTACAGCAAGTCTTTCAGTGTTAAGCTGGAATTTGGCAATGACATACTGATGATATTATGGTAAAAAGATGTCAGTTGGGACAATGTTTTCTTGAGTTCACCTTTAGATTTCATTAGAAATGCTCCTCTGCTATATACCTGTGAAGGTCAGATTGTTTTTTGGGGTTTTTTTGAGCTGGCAGCCTTGCTAAGCTCTTCCAGTTTCCTTTTTCTGACTTTCTTTGTCATCATTTCTGTTCTCAACATTTCCCAGCACCTCATCATCTGTTATTGCTTATTTATCATGTACCATATTTAATGCTAAGCATGACATTGTATTGATCAGCCCATTATGTCTTTCCAGCTTGTCCTACTCTATCCTGATACTTTTCCACATTAGCTCTTTTAAAGTGTTGTATAGTACAATGCATCTGTCCCTGGATACATGTTATCTCCTTAAAGTAAGTTAGATACATCAGTTAATTGCATCATTCGTTCATTCAACAAATATTTATTAAGAAGGTGCTATGTGCAAAGCAGCGTAATATATACCGAGAGAGATAGAAATTAGGTAAAATGTGATGATTGTCTTCACGGAGTTTATTATTTTTGTATTATATCATGTTTATAGAGTACTTTCAATATCTATGGGAAGCAGTATAAGTTTTATTAACCTCATTTACAAATGAAAACACTGAGAAATGGAGAAATTATTTGCCCATATTCACATGACTAGGAACTGTAAGAGTTAGGATTCAATCTCAAGCTTTGAGACTTCAAGTCTTCTAATTTAGAAATCATGGACTTGTAAAACTTGCTAAATATGTGTGTATTTAGATGAATATGCCTCCACCTTTTAGAAGATTAGAAATTTAATAGAATTTATTACACATAAAGATGTCCAATAGTTTCTCTGTGTACTAAGATTTATATACTAAGTCACTGATAGTTTTTCATTCACCTTGGTGGAAGGAGTTAACCATGCTAGGACTTCCTTATGCTAAAGAAATTCCAGATTCCTCCTGTGTTCATATAAGGGAGGGTTCTATTTTAGGGGTTAGTGCCATTGGGAAGTGACTATGAAGTTAAAAAAAAGAATCATCAATAAAACATTTGTTAAAAACATTTCTAAGAATATTTACTATTGAATCTCTAGGCATGGGCATCATTTTTCATGCTGTTCTTGTGGATAAAATAGAGAAGTATGGACTAGATTAATGGCATGTTCCCAAACTTGTTATGTATGAGGATTCCTTTTAGATGTCAAAACATTTCTCAGTCTCCCTCCACAACCGTGATAATAATTTCACTATTAATAGCCTTCATTTTCAGAAGTGGCCTTCATATCACTTGCTTGTTTTTCTTTGCACAAACACACCCTTTTCCACCTCCCTGTTATGTGTTGTCTTTCCACGTTTGAATGTAAGTCCCTAAAGTAGGGACTGTTTTGCTAAGCTTGTATTGTGTCCCCAACGCTTAAGCACAGTGCCTGGCACATAGTAAACATTTAATAAATACTCTCTCTCTCTCTCTTTCTCTCTCTCTTACTAAGAAAATTCATGACAAAACATCACTTTTGAATAAATGTGTATTTTGTTAATATCAACAATAATACATTTTTTAAAACTGTAATACACAAGGGTGAGCCATATCACTTGTTCAGCCCACAGAAAATATGTTTGCTTATTTATTATGCTAAATTATGTCTGTTGAATGATGCTAATTTGTTGGAGCTAAATAAAGGTTGAAATGACAGTGCTTAGTATATAAATGGGTTCCCAGATATGTTGGTACCCCAGGAGTCATCCATGACCCATAGGTTGGGAAACACCAGGTTATATGATTGCCCACTTGGGTGGATTCAAACCTGAAAGTATAATTTCATGAATTGAGTTCAACTTGGAGACTACACTCTAGTGTAGTACTCCAGATATTGGACCACATCTGAATTATCTTATCTAGTTTGGGATGCCATATTTAAGGAAGGGCAATGATGAGCTAGAAAGTGTATAGGGCAGGATTTCTTAACTTTTTTTTGGTGTCACGGACCCCTTTAGCATTCCATAGATGAAGCTTATGGATACCTCAGAATAATATTTTCAAAAGACTTACAAAATAAAACAATTATATGGAAATAAAGATGTATTTTCCCTATCCAAGTTCATGGACTTCCTACTATAAATGCCAGTTTAAGATGAAACCTGGTCTTGAAGAAGCCTATGTCTATAGTGAAGGGCCTTGGGCTCATGCCATATAAAGATCCCTTGAAGGAGCTGGGATATTTAGCCTATAGAGTAGGAAAAAAATAGGAAAGGAGCATGGTAGCTGTCTTCAAATATTTAAAAGGTTGTGACATAGAAGAGGGGATTGCATTTAGTTTTCTTGAGCCTGGAGGATAGAAGTAGGAGTAATTGGTAGAAATTTCAGAGGCAAAGATTTCAGCTCAATATAGGGAAAAGGTCCCTATAACTGAGCTGTCTCAAGATAAAATGCGATGCCTTAGGAGGTAGAATTCTCTCACCAGAGGTCTTCAAGGAAAGGCTGAATGACCATTCATTTTACAAGAAATTCTTGGTCTAGGTGGTCCCTGAAGTCCCTCCCAAATCTGAGTTTCTGGAATGTACCAAAATTGTGCTAATTGTGGATTTGCATGTTTATCCAAGCCAGAATTACATCTTGTGCTGCATTAGGTTTTCTACTGTTCTCTTTATTGCCTTGCTGGGAGAAGTGGTTTGCCATTTCCTTCTCCAGCTCATTTAACAGATGAAGAAACTGAGGCAAACAGGGCTAAGTGACTTGCCTAGGGTCATGTAGCTTGTAAGTACTGTTCTCTTTTTGACATTTCATAATTATAAATAACCTTCACTCATTGCCACTTATCTTTCAGAGGACAAGCTGGACTCTCTCTGGTAAGTGTGAACAATAAAGGCTCATAGCTAGACAGACAGAGCTGGCACCATGAGCAGAAGCAAACCAAGGGGATCAAGTAGGTTGTGAGTTTTTAATGAACTCGGCATCATTTTTTATAGCTGCCTTTAATCTTCATCTCTTTATTATAGAAATATATTTAGAGATGTTGAGTATTAGGGGCTGAAATCAAATATATAGAGAAAAATAAACACATTGGCCATACCTCAGAAATCATTCTTATTCTTCCCCACTCCTACCAGTCAAAATTATCTTGAATTTACTTTGAATATATTCTGTACTTATCTGTGTATGTGTTGTATTTCTGCAGAAGAATGTAAGCTCTTTTAGGATATGGTGCTTTGTCTTTGTAGACCCAGTACTTTGCAAATAATTCATAATTAATGATTGTAGAATTGTGAATAACATGCTTAAATGGAAGAAAAATATTCACTTTATTTTTAATTTAATTTTAGAGGCAAATGGGGTTAAGTGACTTGCCCAGGGTCATATAGTTTGTAAGTGTTTGAGGCCAGACTCAGGTCCTTCTGACTTTAAGACCAGAATCATTTTATTTTTTAAAAATAAATTTTCTTTGTATTCTAAGATCACGGATTGAGAGCTGGAAAGAACCTCAGACCTTTAATTTACAAATGAAGAAACTGAGCCTCAGAGAGGTTAAGTGGATTACACAAAGTCACGCAGATACTCATAGGGGTAGGATTTTAACCCAAGGCTTCAGACTCAAAATACTATCATCTTGTCCATTGTCAGGCAGCACTCACATACTCATTGACAAAGATGAACATTTTCATTATTTATTTATTTAATATTTTTAGTTTTCAGCATTAATTTTCACAAGAGTTTGGATTACAAATTTTCTCCCCATTTCTACCCTCCCCCCACTCCAAGATGACATGTATTCTGATTGCCCCATTCCCCAGTCAACTCTCTCTTCTGTCACCCCACTCCCCCTCTTCCCTTCTTCCCTTACTTTCTTGTAGGGCAAGATATATTTCTATGCCCCATTGCCTGTATATCTTATTTCCTACTTGCACGCAAAAACTTTTTTTTGAACATCTGCTTTTAAAACTTTGAGTTTCAAATTCTGTCCCCTCTTCCCTCCCCACCCACCTTCCCGAAAAAGGCAAGCAATTCAACATAGGCCACATGTGTATCATTATGCAAAACCCTTCCACAGTACTCATGTTGTGAAAGACTAACTATATTTTGCTCCTTCCTATCCTATCCCCCTTTATTCGATTTTCTCCCTTGACCCTGTCCCTTTTCAAAAGTGTTTGCTTTTGATTATCTCCTCCCCCTTCTGCCCTCCCTTCTATCACCCCCCCCCCTTTTTAATCTCCTTCCTCCTTCTTTCCAGTGGGGTAAGATACCCAATTGAGTGTGTATGTTATTCCCTCCTCAGGTCAAATCCGATGAGAGCAAGATTCACTCATTCCCCCTCACCTGCCTCCTCTTCCCTCCCAACAGAACTGCTTTTTCTTGCCACTTTTATATGAGATAATTTTCCCCCATTTTATCACTCCCTTTCTCCCTCTCTCAATATATTCCTCTCTCACCCTTTAATTTGATTTTTTTAGATATCATCCCTTCATATTCAATGCACCCTGTGCCCTCTGTCTATATATATAATATATATGTGTGTGTATATATATATTATATTATATATATATATGTGTGTGTGTGCGCGTGTGTGTGTGTGTATGTATGTATGTATATTCCCTTCAGCTACCCTAATACTGAGGTCTCATGAATTATACACATCATCTTTCCATGTGGAATGTAAACAAAACAGTTCAATCTGAGTAAGTCCCTTGTGATTTCACTTTCTTGATTACCTTTTCATGCTTCTCTTGATTCTTGTATTTAAAAGTCAAATTTTCTATTCAGCTCTGGTCTTTTTACTGAGAAAGCTTGAAAGTCCTCTATTTTATTGAAAGTTGGTATTTTGCCTTGGAGCATTATACTCAGTTTTGCTGGGTAGGTGATTCTTGGTTTTAATCCTAGCTCCATTGACCTCCAGAATATCATATTCCAAGCCCTTCGATCCCTTAATGTTGAAGCTGCTAGATCTTGTGTTATTCTGATTGTGTTTCCGTGATACTCAAATTGTTTCTTTCTGGCTGCTTGCAGCATTTTTTCCTTGATCTAGGAGCTCTGGAATTTGGCAACAATATTCTGAGGAGTTTTTTTGGGGGGGATCTTTATCAGGAGGCAATCGGTGGATTCTTTCAATTTCTATTTTACCCTCTGGCTCTAGAATATCAGGACAATTCTCCTTGATAATTTCTTGAAAGATGATATCTAGGCTCTTTTTTTGATCATGGCTTTCAGGTAGTCCAATTATTTTTAAATTATCTCTCCTGGATCTATTTTCCAGGTCAGTGGTTTTTCCAATGAGATATTTCACATTGTCTTCCATTTTTTCATTCCTTTGACTCTGTTTTATAATATCTTGGTTTCTCCTAAAGTCACTAGCTTCTACTTCCTCCAATCTAATTTTTAAGGTAGTATTTTCTTCAGTGGTCTTTTGGACGTCCTTTTCCATTTGGCTAATTCTGCCTTTCTAGGCATTCTTCTCCTCATTGCCTTTTTGGAGCTCTTTTGCTATTTGAGTTAGTCTATTTTTTAAGGTGTTATTTTCTTCAGTATTTTTTGGGGTCCCCTTTAGCAAGTCCTTGACTTGTTTTTCATGGTTTTCTCACATCTCTCTCTTTTCTCTTCCCAGTTTTTCTTCTACTTCTCTAACTTGCTTTTCCAAATCCTTTTTGAGCTCTTCCATGGCCTGAGACTAGTTCATGTTTTTTGGGGGGGCTTTTGATGCAGGCTCTTTGACTTTGTTGACTTCTTCTGGCTGTATGTTTTGGTCTTCTTTGTCACTAATGAAAGATTCCAAAGTCTGCGTCTGAATCTGAGTCCGTTTTCACTGCCTGGCCATGTTCCCAGCTAACTACTTGACCCTTGAGTTTTTCGTCGGGGTATGACTGCTTATAGGGTAGAGAGTACTTTGTCCCAAGCTTGAGGGGTTGTGCTGTTGTTTTCAGAGGCATTTCTACATATAGCAAGCTCTGCCACAGCAGCGTTCCTCTTCCCCCAAGAACTGCCAACCTGGACCTGACTCAGATCTTAAGCAGGCTCTGCATTCCTGCTCTGATCTGCCACCTAGTTCCTCCCACCAGGTGGGCCTGGGGCTGGAAGCAGCTGCAGCTGTAGTTCTGTAGTTGTACCACCTCTGCTGCCCCCGGGGTGGTGGCTGAACCAGGAACTCCTTTCACTCCCTGTAGCTTTCCCCACTAACCCTCTCTGTTGTCTTTGGTGTTTGTGGGTTGAGAAGTCTGGTAACTGCCACAGCTCACTGATCCAGGGAGCTAGAGCCTGTTCCACCCAGCTCCCAGTCTGGTTGGTCTGGGCATAGCCCGTACTGGGCTCTGCTCCCAGCTCCATGCTATAGACCTTACCCAGCAAACATCCAGGCTGTCCTGAGCTGGAGCCCTGCTTCCCTCTGCTGTTCCATGGGTTCTGTAGTTCAAGAATTTGTTCAGAGCCATTTTTATAGGTTTTTGGAGGGACCTGGGGGGAAGCTCATGCATGTCCCTGCTTTCCAGCCGCCATCTTGGCTCCCCCCTGACTCCTTCCGTGAACATTTTAAATAGGCAAAGAACAGAAATGAGGATTCTATATGAAACTGTATTCCTCTGTTATATAGTTTGTTTTTTAAAGTGTAAATTGTCCTGCAGGTCCATTTCCCCTTCTGTACTTCCTTATGTGACTTTTTTTTCAATGCTCATTGATAGATGCTTTTCTCTTGATTTTTTTCTTTTTAAAATAATTCACTTTCTATACATAGTGGTAAAATTCATTCCAGTTCTTAAAGTTTATTTTTCCCCTAAGTTAAATAATTATTTCAGTTATAATTGATGGACCTACCTTTTTTTCATAAAATGATCTTATAATATGGGGAAATATACAATAAATTAGTTATGACCCATATTTATCAGTAGGTGAATTTAGTGATCCCAAGATTACAATTAGGGGCTAAAATCAGTATGAATATGTAGTCCTCTTAGGGTGTGGCCAAGTTTAATTTTTCACTGAATAGGTCACAGTTTTCCTTAATGTGTTGTTTTTATTTTGTTTTCTGAAAGAAAATATATGAGGCTTGACTACAAAGTAATGAGATTAATTTGGTACAAGCCACATGAGAAATGGTGTTACTCCATTGTGGCTGTACCATACACAGGATCTGTTCATTTCCATTGTTTTTTCCCCTCATGTATTTGTCCGTGTGTTTGTTATGACTCTCCCATCCCCATCTCTATAGAGTATAGATAGAATTTCCTGTGTGGCACTCAATATCTCTTAGTCCTCGGCTGTTTCTGGCGAGGCACCATGCTATTTTGAGGTAAGTTACATCCCAGAGCTTCATTATAGGCCCCATTTGTGAAAATTATACCAAATTCCCAGATATGTGGTAAGTAGTTGCTGGTAAAAATGTGATCCTAATGCTTTTCATAATTGATGTTTTTAAAACCAGATATAATTCAGACCGTGCTGCATCCCTTCACTGCTTCCCCTCCCCCTCTAGTAAAGGACTTTAGTGGTGATGATGGATTCTGCGTTTTATGAGGTTTTGTCAATCTCATACCTTCATTTTTTAAAAATTCGCTATGTATTTCTGCAGCCTTAGAATCCTTTCTTCATGATGATGTGTGAAACATAATGTGACATACACAAATCATGACTGTATGAACAGAGCTCCCAGAAGGTATTTTGTGACTGATTCTACCAGGAATGTTCTTTGTTAGTGCTCTGTGACAGCTTGCGAAAGAGCACATCATTACATTGCCTGCCTCCTTTATTCAGTAAAAGTGGAGATTAAATAAGGCATCTCTCAGGGCAATTCCCAGATTATTCAGTTTGTCTGTGGTGTAACTTTGAAAATAGCATTTTCTCAATATTTGCCCATGCCTACATAAATAATATATTGTTTGGCCATAATCAAGAATATCTACCTACTCATCTAGACTAATAAATACTTAGGGCCGAGATAAGTTTCAGGAAACAAAGGTCCTGTTTCTGTGATCTGACTCATGCAAAAACAACCATTGACTTTTTCTGGAGTCAGAGGGAGTTTGTCAGACATCCAGAATCAAACTCATAGTTATATGGGAGAATATAAAATACAAGTGAAAGACCAATGCCAACCTGTACCACGGACGCTGGTAATGCACTTTGGGTGATTTAGGATTTCCCAGACCTCTGAGGGAATTTTTGATAATTAATTAAGTAGCTTCTATGAAGCCATTTAGTTTCCTGGTGGAAAAAAATATTAATAGACACATACATGCATACTTAGCTATTTTATTATTTAAAATATTATATAATAAAAATGGTCATTTCATTATATAAAATATTTCATAATAATATTAGGGTAATATTGACAGTTTTATTGTGTGAAATATTATATTAATGGCATAATAACATTGTATTATTACCATTTATTGCAGTTGTTTTTCTTTATAATTAGTTTACGGTTAATAAAGCTAAAGAAGAACTGTATTTAAAAAGAACTATCAATTATGGGATGACTGTGGATTCTAGCACATGGTTTAGGCATAGAAAACTACCTTGGCAGCTAAGTAAAATTCTCTCTGTTCTAGGAAAAAAATTAAGTATCAGTCTTGTTTAATTTTGTTTCTGGGGTTTCTCTTAATAATATAAGAACATAGAAGCTACAGCTAGAAAGACCATGTAGTCCATCCAGTCCCAACCCTTTCTTTTTTACATGAGGCCTAAATAGATGCAATGACCTGCCCATGGGCCATTCTAAATATGACTGATTCTCTATATATGTAGTCCATCAAATGCATCTATCCAAAGTTTATTATTTGCCTAAATGCTAAATGCCGATATGTGCCATTGATGGATTTAAAATCACAGAAGAATCCAGTAGCCCAGGAATGCTTTGCTCTATTCTGTATTATTCATCCTATTTCGTTTTGAGCTGATTTGTTTTATATGTGGATAGTTAGTTATCTCTGGAGTGATAATTTTTAGTTTTACTTTATTTTAAGATCTCTTGCTAGATAAAAGTGCCTTGGCAGCAGGTGGTATACAATATGGTGGAGCCATTTGGGGGGAATGTGTGACAAGGTGAAATGGAGAGAATGAAATCTAATACCATAAATGTTAACCTAAATTTTTTTAATAAATATGAACATTAAAGGCATCCTGTTATTAAAGAAACTTCATTTCTTAGTATTGGGAAGAAAAGGGAATAGATTCATATAATTCGCAGAATTTCTGAATTAGAAGAGATGTCAAAAGCCATCTAATGCAAGCTATACTTGAATAAGAGTCCCATCTATAACATATTCAATAGGCACTCATGCAATATTTGCTTAAAGATTTCTAGCAAGGAGAGGACACAGCCTGTTCAGATTTTAGGTAGCTCTAGTTATTAGGAAGGTTCCTGTGAAATCAAGACTATTTTTTTCTTTGCAGTTTCCACCTATATTCTTAGTTCTGCCCTTTCTGGCCCAACAGAACAAGTCCAATTCTTCTTCCAAGTGTTAGCTCTATACATACTTGAAAATAGTTGTCAGAACCCTCCCAAGTCTTCATTACCATCTAAGTGTCCATGAGTTAGCATACTTGCTAGGTAAAGCTGTCAAATGGGGTCTTGGGAAAATATGGAGGAATAAGAATAAGCATGAGAGAGATTTAAATTGATTTGAAAGTAAAATTGAAATTTGGGAAGAAATGAGCTTTTTAAGAAGAGCTCAATTTTGGACAATCAAAAGGAGGACTTAATTGGTTTCCTTGACTTATTCTCCAAATGCTTTAAATTTTTTTAAGTTGGTAAGACTATAAAAGAGGCAGTGTCTCATAGAGGAGAGAGAACTGGCTTTGATGTCAAGATGGATTGGCTTCTAGTCTTGACTGATATGTTTTGGCTACTTAGCCCTATCCTGAGGTCATTCTCCAGGTCTCAGTGACCTATAAGGTACTGAGCAGGTAGAGAAAATAAACTCACAAATCTGGTCCAAAAAAAGTATTTGCTGTGAACATTAAATGCGTATTAACATGTGATAGTGTTTTAATATAAACATCTTGGATCAAAAACAGATGGAAGATATTTATTGTAAAATGTGTTCCTAAAGGAAAAGATTTTAGGCAGGGCTTTTTTTGTTGTGTCATTACCCTTTTGACAGGCAGTCTGGTGTAGCCTATGGACCCTTCTTAGAATGATGTCTTAAATGCATAAAATACATAGGATTTAAAAGAAAGTGAAATTATATTGAAAGATAATTGTCAATAGATAGATTAATAGATAGGTAAGTAGATACAGATATTGATACATCAATTGAGAGGGCAGCTAGATGGTACAATGGATAGAGCATCAAGCCTGGAGTCAGGAAAGCCTACGTTCAAATCCAGCTGCAGACAGTTACTAGCTATGTGACCCTAGGTAAGTCACTTAATCCTGTTTGCATCAGTTTCCTCGTTTGTAAAAATGAGGTGGAGAAGGAAATAGCAAACCACTACAGTATGTTTGCCAAGAAAAACCCAAATGGGGTCACAAAGAACTGGACACAATGGAAACAGCTCAAAAAAATATCAATTGATATGTATGTATACATATCTCTAAGTACTGAAAAATGTATAGATATAGATATATGTATATATGTATGATATATAAAATTCAAGCATACAAATACACACATATGTATAGGTGTCTATGTATACATACACATATATATGTATATGTACACACACACACATATATACATATATATATACACATGCACATACATACATATACATAGAGTTTACAGATACTAGGTAAAGAACCTTTAAGTTTTCTTCTAGGAAAATTGAAAATGTCCGTTGACATCTTTAGGTCAGGCAAAATGCTCTTTAACATAAAAAGAACTTTCCTTTTGAAAGTAAGGTGGGTACTTTATGAGCCCACAATACTTTCTGATTTAGGCTCTGAATTGCTTATTAAGGAAAGAATTTTTTTAAACCGCTTTCCATTGCACCATGTATTCTATTTCTATAGTGAAACTGTCAGTTCATTTAAATGTTTATCAGTTTTTTTCAACTTTTCCTACACAAACTTAGTTTACCTTCCTTGATATTTAGACTATACACCTGCCCTTTCATATGCTTTCAAGAACGTCATCCAGACAAGCTTCCACACTCTTCATAGCACAGAGTTAGAGGTCCATTACAACTTCTTCCTTTGAAGTAATTAATGAAACAACATTGATTTTAAAACAACAACTGTAAAATATAACCTTTTTAACAAAGGAGAGTTTCTTAACTAGAGAACATCATAAACTATAAAGGTTATACGGAAAATAATTGTGATGTTCTGTCATAAATTGACATTTAAGTGATGATGAAAGAACTTTTATATAGGGTACTTTGAAACCTAAATATGTCTGTAACAAAGTTATGGGTATTCCCTTTACCACAACAGATTGCAACCCCTCCAGTACTTCTCAATCTATGTGTTTCTGGTCCACATCTTCTGTAGATCTTCTATAGATAATCCATCCACCATACTAAAAGCTTTTCTGTGATTATTTCAGTATTTCTGTGGATATCAATGCAACATCATGAGAGTTGACCCCAAAACACAAAGAAGTTGAGACTATGAATTTAAAATTGATTGAGATTATTGCCTAGTAGTGAATGGGAACCAAAGTAAAATGATCTTGGTTTGGTTTCCATCTTTCTGCCTTGGAACAATCCCACTAAAAAGATTAAATGACTTGGCTGTGGTCCCACAGTTAAGCAGTGGTAACAACTAGAACTAGGAAACTGGTCTCCTGATAATTAGTAACCATAAACAAAAAGTACATAGATCAGGAGAACTTATTTCTAGTCCCAGGTTATTTGCTAGATTTTTTTGTGTGTTCTCATATAACAGAATCACAGAATCTCAGATTTAGAAGGAAGAAAACAAGCATTTATTAGATGCCTACTATTTGTGCTTTCCAAATATTATCTCAGTCGATCCTCACAACAATCCCAGGAGGTAAGTACTACTATTATCCCTATCTTACAGTGGAGGAAACTGAGGTAGAGGTAGAGGTTAAGTGACTTGTCCAGGGTCACTCAGTGAGTAGCTTCCTGAGGTTGGATTTGATTTCACCATTCTCATACACTGTGCCATCTGTCTGAGAAGGGACCTCAGAGGACATTTAATCTAACCTGTATCTGAATAAGATTCTTCTCTGCAGCATGCCTGACTAGTAGTCATCCAGCTTTGCCTGAACACTTCCAGGGATAAGGAATCCACCACCTCATAAGGCTTCTTCCTGATTGTTGGGAAGTTTTCCTTAAATTGCTCTTTCTGTGACTTCCACCAAATTCTTCCAGCTCTTCCCTCTGGGACCAAGAAGATCAAGATTAAACACTCTTCTATATGACAGCCTTTGAATATTTGGAGATAACTATCATGTCACCCTTGAGACTCTTCTAGGCTAAAATCCTTAGTTCTTTCAACATATACTCATGCAGCATAAACTCAAATCCTCTCACTGTACCAGTTGCCTTCCTTTGGATTTTCTACAGCTATTTCTTTCTGTTCCTACCCTTTAGACCTTTTTTATGCCATGGACCTTTTTGGCACTTTTACAAAGCCCATGGACCCCTCCTCAGAATGTTTTTATTTAATTTAAGGAAATGCTAAATATTTGTTAGAGGTTGGTGAAAGTAAAGATACAATTTTTCCCCATTCATCCATGGACACTCTGAAATCTATCCAGGGACTTTAATACCACAAATTAAGAATTCCTGCTTTAGGAGGGAAAAGGATTGTGGAATTAGCCCCCAAAGAGTGATATACTTTTTTTGGTTTTAAATGGGATGGTCCCTCACAAAGGTGATATCAAGTTGATTTATTATAGTTCTATCTATTTCTAGTATATTACCACCTTTAAAACCTAGTTTTTGAGATTCTTTCATGTTCCACTTCCTTGAAGTTCAGTAAAGGCTGGTTGAGATTCTGCTTTAATTTTACCTGTATAAAATTGTATACTCGGTTATAGTTAGATTTCACGTCATATATTAAGACAAATTTGAAATGAGTATATGATAGCTACAAATGGTAACATCATAAGCAAATTATCGGAGGAAATAAGAAGCCACCTTTCAGATCTGAGAAGAGTTCATGATCAAACAAGGATCACCCAAAATTAAATAGAAAATTTTGTTTATCTAAAATTAAAATTTGCTTTCACAAACAAAACTAATGGGGCCAAAATTATAAAGGAAGCAGGTAACTGGGGGAAAAATCTTAGCAACTAATTTCTCTGATGGCATCTCATTTCTAAGATAGTTAAGGAACTGATTCAAATTTGTAAGAAAAAGAGTCATTCCCTAATGAATAATTGGTTAGGGATATGAATAAGTAATTTTCAGAAGAAGAAATCCAAGTTATCAATAGCCATTGGAAAAATGCTCCAAATCACTAATGATTAGAGAAATGCAAATTAAAACCACTGAGAGACCACCTCACACCCATCAGGTTGGCAAAAAGGACAAGAAAACCCCCAAAATGACAAATATTAGAGGCACATTAATATATTGGTGGTGTAGCTATGAAGTGGTCCAGGAATTCTGGAAAACAATTTGGAACTATGCCCCCAAAGTCACTAAACTGTGCTTTCTCTTAAGCCCAGTGATAGGTAACTACTTATTAGGCCTATACTTCAAAGAGATCCAAAAAAGAGGGAAATTACCTATATGTAGAAAAATGGTGATAGCAGCTTTTTTCATAGTAGCCAAAATCTGGAAACTAAAGGGATGCCCACCTGTTGGGGAGTAGCCAATCCAGTTATAGAATATGAATGTCATTGCCCTGTAAGAAATGATGACATGGACAGATTCAGAGAAACCTCAGAAGATCTGCCAGAACTGATGCAGAGTACAAAGAACAAGCTTGTATTTTTTCCACTACACCAGTCTAACATTTTAAAGAAAGGCTATAATTGTCATGAGCTGTTTCACTTTTAAACTTTAAAAATTCCTGAGAATCTATAATATTCACAGAAGATATTTAGTATTTAGTTTGCCATACCTCACTATTACTTCTCACTCAAGAGCAGCTGTAGACACCAAACAAATAGATCTGTGATATTTTTGTTGTTCTTCAGTCATTTTTCAGTTGTGTCCAGCTCTTCATAACCCCATTTTGGAATTTCTTGGCAAAAATACTGGAGTGGTTTACTTCTCCAGCTCATTTTACAGATGAGGAAACTGAGGCAAATACAGTTAAACGACTTGCCCAGTTGCATGGCTATTAAGTGTCTAAGGCTGGATTTGAACCCACAAAGATGAGTCTTCCTGACCCTGGGCCCCGCACTCTATCCATTGTGCCACCAATATGTACTTTCTAATTATGATTATCTTTACCCAAAATTACCTAAGTTCATGATTTATAGTTAATTATGTGCCTATCTACAGAAATTTTCAGAAATTAACAATACAAATGCATTCCATTCACATGCTCTTGGAGGATGTTCTCATGTCCTTTTAACTAACCACTGTTCCTTTTTGTTGTTGTTGAGTCATTTCAGTCGTGTCTAACTGTTTGTGACCCCATTTGCGGTTTTCTTGGCAAAGATATTAGAGTGTTTTGTCATTTCTTTCTCTAGCTCATTTTACAGATGAGGAAACTGAGGCAAATAGGGTTACGTGACTTGCCCAAGGTCACACAGTAAATGTCTGAGGCTGGATTAGAACTCAAGTGTTCCTTACTCCAAGGCTGGTGCTCTATCTACTGTGCCACCTAGCTGCTGCTCTGTTCCTAGTAGCTTCTATTTGTCCTAGGAGACTTCCTACTCCCCAGGAATCGTTTCATCTTAAAGCTGAGTCTCCTCATCTGACTGAGACTGGAAGTGTAGAGGCATCCTACAGGCTCATCATTTCCACGACTTACTGGCACAGGAACTCTTACCCTTTCCATTTCTGACCTGGGCAAGTTTTCCCCTCTTTAGGCAATCTGAGGGGTGTGGGTTTTTTTTGGGGGGGGGGGTTGGGGTGGGAATGGGCTCAGTGTGAAATTTAATACAGTTACTGGATTGGCTTTGCTTAGTGCATCTCAGAACTCAAGATATCTACCAGCCTAGGCCTTCCTGGTAGGAGATTACAAACATGTTAACACCGTGTCTAGGTCAACCCAAATTGTTATGGTCAATACCCAATGTCCCTCCTCAACTACATCCACTTAGTGAATCTGCAAAGTTGCTGTGTTAGAAGCAAGACACCACCCATCTGTTCATGCCATGTGTCAGTAATGATACAGTTCTTCATTCTTTCCTATGGTGTCCTCTATTTCTTTTGAAGGGACTAAGCATCTTTGGACTTTCTCCTTCCTCTTTTCTGCCCACTAGATATATTTTCCCTTTATTTGACATTGAATATTTTTTTAAAAGAGCAATTTCTTCTAAACCCATCTTTTATCATATTCTTCTTTGGGGTCCTCTTCTGTCTTTTGCAGAATTTCTTCCCTAAACTCTAATAGAAGGTATCCCTCCACACCTCTTGCCCTCTGCCTCCCCTTTTTGTTGCTGATTCACCTACCCCTTCTCACCATTCATAGGATTACTTTGATATGAATAAATACAATAAAATAATAGATCTCCTTGATTAAACCTTTCATTTCCCGGCTTCTACTTTGTCAGAGCATTTCATAGGCTCCATTGGATTTCAAATAAATCCTGGAAAGTGAAGGAACTTTAGACTTCCTCCCAAATAGTACAGGGATTCGTTGTATTCTTAGGAGAAAGAGTGATCCATTTGGTATTAAAATTGCTCACATCAAAGCCTTTCTCTGACTTTTACTGGTTGCATGCCCTTTGACAAGTAACTTGGTATTCTGAGTCTGTTTCCTTATTAGTAAAATGAGAAGAATAAAATGTATACTACCCCCCTTATATGTTTTTCTGGGGAGGACATTCTTTATAAATGGTCAAGTGCTAAATAAATATGAGTTATTAACAAATGATCATCTAGCCTTTGCTGAGATGGACTCAGCCTCCACTGATGGGAAGCTTACTATTTTATAAGGTGGCCCAATTTGTTGTTCCTAATGTAGATCATACCCTCAAGATGAGAAAAAAATCCATAGATTTAATGATTCCAACTTCTCACTTTAAAGAATATAAGTTCTGAGCTGCCACTTTTTCTTCCCTATCATTAATTCCTCTTCTCCATTCCTTCCTTTACTTCTCACCGTTTCTTTTTGATTCCTAGGCCAAATGAGATTCTAAAAATAACAATTTCAGTGTTCAGATTGAGGGCATGATCTGTAAAAGGACCAGCTTATTTTTTTTTTAAACTCAAAATATAATTCAGTGATAAAACTTTGGATGGAAACTTTTAGGTGGCAGTAAATCTTTAGAGTTCAGTAATAAGCCTTTGAAAGTACTGGTTTGTGAGGGAGACACTTTCTGATTAACAGTACAATATCAATTATATAAAACTGCAATGCTGTGATATTTTCAGAATTTAGAGCAATTTGACATTATGACATGAACTGCTGTGAAGTGTGATAATGAGCTGCCAAGTGTCATAAAGTGCCATGAGAGAAAAAAAAACAATCCTTTGCATTTAGGCAAAAAATGATTTTTCTCTCCTCTTTTACTTAAGTTTAAGCGCGCTTTCTTGAGCGCTTGACTTCCAGGAAATGAATGGTCTCATCTCTTTTGCTTTCATGAATCAAATCTGAATGATGTAAATCAAATTTCTAGAAGAAAATAATAGTATCTTTCATTAATTGGTGGAAAATATATGTCTAAGAAATGAGACATTTTAAAAGATATGGGCTTTTCTTTTCATCTTCTTGCAGAAGAGTCCAGAGAATGTAGTTATGACTTTCAAAAAGTTATGCCTCCCTGATTATTGGGTGATAGACACTTGTCTGGGTCATTAAGAACAAATCCAGGCTGTCGGAGGTGCAAAGCTAGGACAGATAAATGGCAAGATCACTCCACTGAGTTCTAATTTCTTAGGGGAAAAAAGTGCATCTCTTTCTTTGCCCCCAACCTCCTTGTGAAAAATGGGACATATCTGTATTATAAACAAAATTATAAACCAGTTAGCAGATGTAAGAGCTTAGAGATCAAAGTAGGAAATTGAGAGAATTTTCACATAGACAACTGTATGATAGGCATTACATGGTGGATAGAAGCATATACAATGCTATGCTGGAGCCCAGCTTTTGAAAGTTGATTGTTAAATTTTCAGTGTGAGCATTTACACTTTGGAAATAAGCAAATCAGGACTTGATGTATTATTTTTGTTGATTCTCTAGAGATGAGATGAGAAATGGCTGTTAAAAATTTACCAGCACATCTCTGAACCCTACAGCTTTCGAGTCAAGAAGAACTAGGTCCAAGTGTTATCTTTGACACATGCTAAGAGTCATAGGTAAATCATTAACCTCTCTGACTCAGAGAGCTCTCTAAGATTATAAATTACAGACAAATTGCCAGTCTACTTAAGTAAAGGGAGTTTCTTCACTGGGTGTTCTCCAAATAGGTGAAATAACAAGCCTGGATTAAAAAAAAGTATATTTTAAGTCGTAACTTTGATTTTTTTTTAAATTGATGCTATTATTCATTAATATGATTAATTCAATGTTTGAGCATTTAAGTGTTCTCATTACACCATGAAATGAGTCAATTCAACAAATATTTGTTGAATTAAGGGCACAGAAGAGTACTTTATTCATGCTCATCCACTCAGTTCAGTGGTCACACCTATGGAGGTGATTTACAAATCTAAATATCTCCTCCTGACTTCTTCCAGAGCCCCAGCTACATATCTACCACTTATCTTATGGACCCTTCCAGTTGGAGGTTTCATTATTAGTTCAAACTCATCATCTTCCCTTAACAACCCACTTTTTATGATTTCCCTATTTTTTGTTGAAAGCGTGAAAACTTCAAAACATTAGCTACCTTGAATTCCATGTTCTCCCTCATCTTCAATAACCAATCAAGTGCTGCCTTTGTTCATTCTTCCTTAGCCTCAGTGAAGGGATTAGGAAGAGGACAAACATTGGAAAAGGAGAGGCCAGAGACTGCTGTAGAGGCAAGAAAGAAAAGGCTTAATTCATAGAGGGGGTAACTGCAAACCTCAGCCCATGTTGGGTTTCTTGGGTTAGTAGTCTGCATCTGCTGTCTTTTTCTTCTCATCCTGGGGTCTTGGGAAGAGCTATCCGCCTCAGATGTCAGCTGATTTTGACCCCGTTTAATCCCCAGGTCACTTGTGGGTTCCATGATCCAGGTGGGCGGTGTTGCCCTTATGAGGTGCTACAGGTGGATACAGGATGCCAGTCTCCAGAGTTTGACTGCTATGGGGGTGGTGAGCAGGACTTCAAAGGGACCTTTCCACTGTGCCTCCAAGGAGTGTTCTTGGAGGTGGCTTTTCCAGTAGATCCAGTCACCAGGGTTGGATCAGGGACTGAATCTCCATAGGAATTTCTAAACAATGGGGCTGAGATAAGTTGGTAAGTCTCTGATATTTTCTGAGTCAACCCAAAATAGTATTGTAGGAGGGAGCCTTTGGCTGTTCTGCTTCCCACCCACAGGTACAGCGGCATTGGGTGTCCTGTTACTATCTCATAGAGACTGAACATATAGGAACCATAGAGTCAAGATCACGGGTGTGAAAGCTGTGGCCTCGAGGCCACATGTGGCCTTCTAGGTCCTTGGGTGCAGCCTTTTGATGGAGTTCGGGTTTTACAGAACAAATCCTTTTATTAAGGGGATTTATTCTGTAAAGTTTGGATTTAATCAAAGGGCCACACTTGAGGACCTCAAGGGCCTTATATGGCCTCAAGGCCACAGCTTCCCCACCCCTGGAGGGGATGTAAGGCTTAGCAGGGCTAAAAGAAGGGCTTTGGGTCAAGGGATACCTAGCTCCTCAGAGAATTTAGCAAAGGAGGTTTTAAGTATCCCATTTACTCTTTCAACTATTCCTGATGAGAGGGTGATAGGCATAATGAAGGTGCCGAGTAACTGGCCAGGATTAAAGCAGCTTAGTTAATGAAGCTCCTGTGAAATGGGCACCTCTACCATTAAGTATCTTTTTAGGAACCCCCCATAATGTATATGAGCCTCTCTTCTGTCTCGATAGCTATCACCACAGTTGAAGTTTGTATGGATCTCCTCACTCCCAGACTTTTGCAAAGGTTTCCTCACTCTATTTCAAGTCATTTCCTCACCCCATTTCCCTCCCCCATTCATAACCCGTCTTGGACACTGCTAGCAGAAGTATGTGGTACAGTTTAAGAAGGGCCAAGCATGTAGTCATAGACCTTGAGTTCAAATCCCCAGCCCTAACACTAAGTGCTTCTGTGACTTTGGGCAAATCTTGTCACCTCTCTAGGCTTCAGTTTTTTCATCTATAAGATTAAGAATTGGCAGCTTCTAAGGTCCTTTTTAATTCTACGCCGATGGTCTTATAATTGTCAAAAAAAATGACCTTATCATACTACTACTCAGTGCATAAATGTTCAATGGTTTTTCCTAAGATAAAACCCAAAGCGTTTTGCCTGATATTCAAGGCCTTCTAGAATCTAGAGTCAATTTACCTTTGAACTTTCTTATCTCCCACTATTCCCCTGTATGAATTCCCTAATCCAGCCAGGCTGGTGTACTCATTGTGTTCCCTTCTAGTCATAGGGCATTTCCACCTCAATGAGTTTGCTTATGCCAATGCCCTCACCTGGTATACCCTCCCTTATCTTCTCTGCCTATCTAGAACACAGGCCACACTTCTAATTTAATCTGCATTGCCTAAACATAGGTCAAGTATTACCTTTATCAAGAATCTTTCATTGACCATTGTAGCTCATAATGATATCTCCTTTCTCTGAACTCCTGGTACTTTTGCTATGTAAGGCTGATTGGGCACTTAATCATGTATAGCCTTATAACACTGAATAAATGTTGACTAATTTTTTTTATTTATTTGTGCTCAATTTGCCAAACTGCCTTTGAGGGCAGGGACTACATATTACATGCTTCTTAATTCTCTCTCCATTGTGTCTAACGTAGTGTTTCATATTATGAACATAATAAGTATTTGTCAATTGAATGAAGTGATGATGGATTAGAAATCAAATACCTCCCATTTTGTCTCTTACTCAGTAAGCTTACTTTGTGTCCTTTGGATAGAATTTCCCAAACTTTTACCCAAAGAGAGAGTTTGTAAATACAATAGAATGAGACTTGGATTGGGAGTCTCCTAATAGTTAGATATGACAGAGGGTACTTCCACCCCCAGGAGGTGGTATTGATGGGGTACAGGCCCAGAGACCTTTTCTTCCTAACCCCAAAAAAGCCAATTTGTCTGGGTAACTTTTTTTGAAAAGGGGGTGGTAGGGCAAATTAGTTTGGGAACCTCTGCAGGGATTGAAAAGTCAAACAGAGAAATTTGCTTTGATCCAAGGCTGAAGATTCTCATGCAGCTGAGTTTCAACGTCATTGCTGTGCTTTAGGACCTCCCTAGTAGTCTGGGCTCTCTGTCTCTGTCTCCCTCTTTTCCTTCCTTCTTTCTCTCTCTCTCTCTCTCTCTCTCTCTCTCTCTCTCTCTCTCCCCCCCCCCGCCTGCCCCCCATCTTTCTAGCTCTCTCTAAGTAGCCACTTAGTAAATGTTTGTCAATTGATTGTCTGTCTCTCTCTCTCTCTCTTTCTGTCTCTGCCTCTTTCTCTCTCTCCCCTCCCTCTCTTCCTTTGTCCCTTCCTTCTCTCTCCTTCACTCCTCCCCTCTCCCTTTCCTTTTCCCTCTCCCTCCTCTCCCCCTCTCTCTTCCTACCTCAAATTATGATGTGTGTCTATCTCTGATTACATGTTTTACTTCCAAAGTAGAATATACCGACTTTGAGAGCAATACTTATCATTATTATTATTAGCTTTGTATTTGTAGCCAAAGTGCTTAGGATGTTGCCTTGCAAATAATGCAGTAATAATAAATTAATTAAAGTTTGTTTTGAATTGAATTTAACTGAATTGAATTAGTTGGCTCTCTTATCAAGTTTCCTCAAAACATGTTCTTCACCCCTGTCTCTGTTGCTCCTAAGCTAACCTTTTTCCTCTGCAAGATTTTTGCAACCAAGGTTGTATTCTAAACTTGGCACTGCCTTTGATAGCCATCATTCAACATTTGGCCAGGAGATCGTTTGCTGGCTGAGGCAATGGCTCTTCTGGTCTCCTTGCTGAGGAAGTTGATCTACCTCGTTTAATAATTATAGTTCATATTATTGTCTGCTCTTTTATTAATTTACCATTTGGAGGATTAAGTGGCTTGTTTAAAAATATCAGATTGAAGTTCATTCAATTCCGTATCGTTTCATTTTTATTTTTTATTTTAGTAAGATATTGATTGATCCCCCTGCCTATAATCTCTCTTCTCTGATCCATCATCTTCCACATAGCTGCCAAATTTCTGACCGTCTCACTTCCTTGCACAAAAACTTCCAATATCTCCCTATTGCTTCTAGGATAACATGACACTTTTTTTGGGGGGGGGCACTTAAAGGCTTTCACCATCTGGCTCCTTTTCTTCTTTTGGGCTTGTGTGTAATTAAGCGGTTTTTCTTACAGGCTTATTACACATCACTCCCTTCTATACACCTTGTATTCTGGTCAGCCTGACCTCTAGCAGTTCCTTATCTAGGACATTCCCTTTCCCATCTCCACCTTTGGTTAGACTGGGTTCCATACCTGGAATGTAGCCCCTCCTTACTTGCACCTCTCAGATTCTCTATCTTCCCCCTAAGCTCAGTGATCGTGCTCCCTCCCACACAAGGCCTTTTTCTAATCTCTCCATGCCCCTCCCCCCATTAATTTATATTTACTCTGTATATGTTTTTATTTACTTTTATGTGTATCCAGTGTGATAGACTGCAAGTTCCCGGAGGGAAGCAAATGTTTTGTTTCTTCTTTGTATCTCTAGTACCCAGCACAGTGCTGGGCACACAGTAGCCACTTAGTAAATGTTTGTCGATTGATTAAATGATAAGTATTTGCTCTAATAAACAAGGGGTCTGATCTTACACATTTAGCTAATAAATGAGTTACATTAATAACCAGATATTTCCTATCTGTTAACATATATTCAATTTCATTTTTTGATTTTTTTTTGGTTTCACCATGTCTAGTATCTCTTGATTCTCTTCTAGAAGAAAGGGTGCATGATAGATATAATATTTTTTAAAAATTCTATATAATCTATAAGGCTTTGACGTCTCTTGTTTCTTACTCCTGAATTATATTTTCCAGTGTATTGCACCATGCTAGCCTATGCCCACCTGCGCATTGAAATTACCCAGTATTAAAATGTATATTGATTTAAATTTGGAGGGTCTTGTTGAGTTCTTTGCAGAGTTTCTCTTCCTCATCATTCTCAGCAACAGATATCGGTGCATAAGCTGCAATTATATTCATAGTGTTCTTTTTGGAAATGCTTACTATGTGCACTGTAATATGAGATCACCAAATGCTGCATAAAATTAGACATACAGTAATACAATTACACCAATTCCCTTATTTACTTCCAAAGGAGAACCTGTAAGCCATTTTTCTATTTAGTGCCACTTTCTTTAGACTTCTAGTTTCATTTCTGCCAAGAATGTCAAGGCCGATATAGTTTGGGTCTTCCTATGGCATGTCTGCTTTTGGATTATTCAAAGATTTCTTATTTAAAGTCCCAACAGTGATGTTAATGTTTATAGTCTAGAATCTAGACTCTAGATACTGTATGATTTTTAGCACCTTTAGCTCACTTTTCCAACACCCAGCAACCTTCTTTGAAGAAGCAGAAAGGGGTCACACAGGACAGAGGGCTACTAATTATATTTCTTTGTTTCATGTTTCCGTGGCTAAAAAAGTCACCACCTACTGTCCAGCCAACTGGTGATGAGTCTCTTGATACTAAGCTAGGTTGGCTTCCAAAAAGAGACACATCAATTGCCAGGACTGCCTTTGAAGTCTTTCCATCATGGTAGAATCTGCCACAACTTGTTCTCTCCTAATATAGCCTTTGAGAACCACAAGTCACCACTTACAGGGGAATAGGAATTTTTTCATACTCCTGGAAAAATGTTTTTGAATAATTTCCTACAAAATGTGCTCAGATATTTAAAACAATTTTTTTTTCTAAATTTTTCATGGTGCACGTTATCCTGAAGCTTGACTTCTAGATTTGTCACTTTTTTTCTGCATAGTTTCTAACTCTCTCGGTAGTTGACTTACTTTTAGTTCCTTTTTTCCATATCATTTACTTTGTCTATAATTTTGTTTTTTGTCATAACATTCTGTTGTTAGTTGCTTCTATGATTTTTCAAGTTTTTATTATATTTTCCATATTTTATAATTTTCATTATTTCATCTCTTTTTAAAAAAATGCATCCTTTAATTCTATATGCGACTCCTTCCATGATATTTTATTTCTAAAAGATGTTTTTTATTTGTTCTTGTGATTTTCTTATTATTTGGTCTGGTCTAGACTGATGATTTTATCAGAGTAGGGAATTTCTGTCCATTGATGCCATTTGGCAAATTGTTTATACCATGTGGTCTCAGTGAGTTGCCCAGTATACTGAGAGGTTAAGTGAGTTGTCAATGGACACACAAATAGCATGTGTCAGAGGAAAGACTTGCACTTCAGTCTCTCAGATTCCAGGGTTATCCTTTTATCTACTATGCCATGCTGCTGCATGATTTTCTTAGCAAAATTAGTTTTTGATTAAGTTATAGTAGTTGTCTAGACTACTGTAATGGCTTCCTAATTAGTTTCCCTGCCTTACCTCTGTACATTCTTCAGCTGATCTTTCATTTAGTTGTTGACATAATCTTTATAAGACGCATCTGATCATATGACTCCTCTATTCAGAAACCTTCAATGGGTCCTCCTCTTTTTTCTCTAGGATGGAATTATTAAAAACAAAACAAAGCAACATTCCTTGGTGTGGGTTCAAATTATACTTCCAGCCTCATGTCACGTTATGTGCCTTCATCTACTCTGCATTCTGGCCAAAGTAGATGACTGACTATTGACGCCATCTTTTGCCTCAGTGGACTCTCACAGGCTGTCTATTATTCCTGGAAGGCTTAATGTTGTTGTTATTGTGCTTGTCCTTCATTTTCAAAGAGGACCATGATATCAGGGAAATGATGCCATGACTTGCAGTTGACTTTGATTTGAGTGAGGGAGGGCTGTGCAAGGTCACCAGTCTCACTTTCTCCTCCAGAGCCATGTGGGTCCAGTGGCCAGATATGCATCAAGATGACTGGAGATGGCCTAGGATGCAATGGGAGACCCTGGCCCTTCTTGATTCAGCTCAGGTACTGCTTCCAGCACCTTCCTTGAATCTCCCCCATCCCTAGCTGAAAGTCTTCTCTCCATCCACAAAAGTTCCATTTCTCATGGTATATTTGCATATATTTTATCTCCCTGCTTTGTGCCCCATGTTTGCTGAATCATTGAATCATTTCAGAAACAGCATTAGAATTTCACTCTATGGCAGTTTTCTGACAGGAAAAAAAATGAGAAATTTTTTTTTAAGGATACTTTTGCTTCCCTCCATGTCTTATGGAGACAACATCTTGTTCAATCATTCCAACAAGTTCCCAATTCTGTTATTGCTCAGCTCTACACAGGAAAAAAACATCCCATATGAGACACCTCTGTGCCTCACTGTGAGTTGAGGACAGGGCTAAACACAGAACTCAGATCTCTTGATGCCTGTATTCTTCAGGCTATGGGTAAAGTCTCTTTTTAATTTTTTTTCCCATTTGAAAAAGATGTTGGTGCATCAGTATTTTTTGAATACTTCAGATTTTAAAAAAAGAGTATGTGCCTCTTCTGTAGTTGTTCCCAGTTAGGCACTTTCCAATACTTTTAATAAAATATTCAATTCAGCCCATCATTCATTTATTAAGTGACAGCCTAGCACAGTGTAAAGCATTGATGATAAAAGACAAAAGAGGAAATAATCCCTCCCCTCAAGTAGCTTACATTTTACTGGAGTGTGGAGGTGGATTACCTTATACATAGATAAGTATATTCAAAATATATTCAGTGTAAATACAAAGTATTGGGGAGGGATATAGAGGAAGCTAACTCAGACAAGATATTGAATGAAATGCCATCTGTTGATTGATTCAGGCAAGAGAGGCTTGGCATTTCATTAAAAAAAAATTGACCAGGAAGGGTCTGAAGAGAAGGAGGAGGATTGAGCACTCTGAAACCTTTGTTTTCTACAGCTAAATTCCTGAACAAAAGGATCATGCTACTACAGGCCATTTAACAACTAATGTAATAGAATGTGGCGATAGGGACATGAGGGCAGCTGGATGGCAGTGGATAGAGCACTGGTTCTGGAGTCAGGAAGAACTGAGTTCAAATCTGGCTTCGGACACTTGCTAGCTGTGTGACCCTGGGCAAGTCACTTAACCCTGTTTGCCTCAGTTTCTTCATCTGTAAAATGAGCTGGAGAAGGAAATGGCAAACCACTATGGTGTTTTTTGCCAAGAAAACCTCACATTTTTCGCAACTAGAGGGCATGGTGGCTAGAGTGCTGGGCCTCATCTTCCTGAGTGCAAATCTAGCCCCAGACACTAGCTGTGTGATGTTGAGTAAGTCACTTAACGCTGTTTGCCTTAGTCTCTCATTGTAAAATGATCTGGAGAAGGAAATGGCAAACCACTGCAGTATCTTTGCCAAGAAAACCCTAAACGAGAACACAAAGAGTCAGACGTGACTGAAATGATTAACGGCATGGGGCACAAAGCAGGAAGAATCCTTTGGCCAAGTTCTAAGGTATGCTTGATTGCTGCTAATCCACCATGACTCTGGAGTGGTCTTCACAATACAGTAGTTAACATTTATATGGAGCTTACTATGTGCCAGGCACTGTGCTAAGTGCTTTATAATTATTCTAATTTGGTCCTCACAACAACCCTGGGAGGTGTTGTTATTATCCCCATTTTACAGATGAGAGAACTGAGGCACAGGGAGATTGTATGACTTGGCCAAGGTCACCCAGCTAGTAAGGTATTTGAGGCTGGATTTGACCTTAGGTCTTCCTGACTCCTAGTTCAGTGCTCTATCCAGTGTACCAACAAGCTGACTATGGACAGGTTTGATTTCTTTCTTTTTTCTGCTTTAGAAAATAACACTATGACTTACACTAGGGATGTGTGTATGTGTTTGGTCCAGAACTGTGAGTTCATTGGTATAGGGAACTTCTTATAGAGAACACCCCTCCACTGATGAAGCTAAGCCACTAGGTCTGTATCTGGTCTTAGAGAGTTGTCTTTGGCACTGAGATATTAAGTGATTTGCTGAGGTTCACACAGATAGTAAGTATAAGAGGCAGGTCTTAAAATCGAGTCCACTTTGATTCCAAGGTCATCCCTTTATTCACTGGGCTACATCTCCTCTTGGCTTCAGTTAGTGCTATGGAACTTGCCTGTGTGCAACAAGGTACCAGTCTTCATATAGTGGTATGGTGTTAGTGGTCTGCTGGTCACATGATTCGAGGATTTTTTTTCCACCAATGTTGATGAATTTCTTCTGTTTTGTGTATGTTCCTTCATCATCCCCTTTGTAATAATAATAGTAGCTGACATTTATATAGCACTTAAATATTTACAAAGTACTCTGTATATATTTTCTCATTTGTGAACAAGTCACAGATTCACAGAATCTCAATGCCCACCTAGTTAATATGCTTATAAGACACTTGGCCAAAATTAGGGGTTGTTCAAATACTAGGGAAGAAAATGAAGCTAAGTATCCTATATGGACTCCAATTCATGACCTCAATGTCATTAACATCTCCAGAATGCATAGCTGTAGAGCAAAGAACATAAGCAAGGGGGAAAAGAAATATCTGAATAGAGGAGAATTAAGTGAGCAAAGAAAACATGAATAAAATAAGTGATAAAATAAGCTTTGGAAAGGATGACAAGTATTTGAGTTGAGAAGGAAGTAGAAAGATTAAAGAATAAGCTAGAACTTCTACCTTCATCATCTTGAGTTACTGAGGCATCTTAGGAACAGCTAAGGATGTGTAGGATAAGGTCAAAAATAAGAAGAAAGGGATAAAAGTGAATTGGAAATTTATCCACCCAAAGATGAGTGTGAAAACTGACAGAATAGAGTAGAAGGCTGTGCTCAGTAGTTTGCAGTGTATTTTAAGTTAGAATTCAAGTTTGAATGTAATATTTCTGTCTTTTGCAAAGGTGCCATTGAGAAAATAAATACTATATAACTTTTGAAGAAAATTCTTATGATCTTTACGCCTGGGTATTCACTTTCATAGTATCATAGGTTTAGAGCTAGAAGGGAACTTAATGGCTTTAATATGTCCAGCCAATCAGTAGTCAAGCACCTATTATGGACCAGGCACTGTGCTAAGCACCGGGGATGCAAGGAAAGGAACACGATATTTTTTGCTCTCGAGTCTAATGCTCACAGTCTAAAGGAAGAGATAACACGAAACAATGATGTGTGAAGAAGATAGATATACGATATATAATATATAAAACATACACATATAAACATATAACAGACACACACATATGTATATGTGTACTTGTGTGTATATATGTATGTGTGTATATGTATACATATTTACGTATGTATACACACACACACCCACACCCACACACACACACATATATATATACATACACATATATATATATATATATATATATATATTAACAACAGTCTGGCTAGCAGCTGCTGCTGAGGTGTAAGACCCAACAGGACTAGCAACAAGAGCTGCCAGCACAGGTTTTTGATCTGCTTTACTAAGGAAAGTAACCGTAAGGGGATTATAATCTCACTTTAATCCAACATACAAGAGGAAAAGCAAGCACCCTGAACTTCAGAGCAAATACAAATAGATTAAAAACATCGACAGACCTTGTCTGATTCAAATCTTAATTCATAGCTATCAGGGTTTAGCAAAGTCCCAACATCTGGGTTTGCAAGATGAGGGGCTCTTGATAATGGCTACCCAGAGTCTCCACACCAACACTCTTTCAGTGAGTGAAAGCCCCAAACAAAATGCTAACCTCTGAGTTTATATACCTTTCTTAGGGCTCGAAGGGTTCACACGTAGTCAGCAAAAAGGTGTGAGTCTGCAGCTTTATACCTCGTTAGCAAAAGGGTATGGGCCTGGGGCATTGCACCTAGTAAGGCTTAATCAAAGACATTTGATTACTTTAGCATTCTAAAAGACAAAACAGTAAAAAAAAAAAGTCCCACCTTAATTATATATGTATGATAAATTGGAGATTATTAAGAGATGGAAGGCACTAGCCTTAAGGGGGAATGGAAAAGGCTTCTTGTAGAAGGTGACATTTTACCTGGGACACAAAGGAAGCCAAGAGTTGGATATGAGAGGAGAGAGCATTTCAGGAATTGAACCAGTGAAAAAAACCCAGAGTTTGGAGATAGAGTGTTTTATGCAAGGAACTGCAAGGAGATCCATGTCACTGGATCTAGGTGAAGTATATAGGGTGGGTGTGGGAAGACTGGATAAAGTACAAGAAGACTAGAAAGCTTGGAAAGGGCCAAGTTTGAATTCCAGATTTTACGTTTGATTCTAGAGGTGATGGGGAGACACAGAGTTTGTCGAATACAGAGGTGACATCATTGGACCTGGGCTTTAGAAAGATCACTTTGACCACTAGCTGAGAGAAGGATAGACTGGAGTGGGGAGACATGTGAGGTGGGGAGGCCAACCTGAAGCCTGTTACAATAGTCTAAGCATGAGGTGATTATTACTGTACCAGTGTGATGTAGGTTTCAGAAATTAGAAATCAGAATTGAGGGCAACAGAGGTGAAATGAACTTGTCAAAGTTACACAGGTTATTAGTGACAGATATGGAAACTAGACCCAGGTCTTCTGGTTCCAAATCCAACATACTTTTCATTTTAACATGTTTCTTACCTCCCAAAATTAATGGTAGCATTCAGTGTGCATAGAAGGAAGAGACCAGTATATATTTACATAGAAAGGCCTTTTTTTTGTTGCTACTTAAAGTTGAGATTCTTTAAAAAAATTCTGATAAATGGAATGATTTTTAAAAGGAAGGCATCTAGTTCAAAACCAGTTATGATTGATTAATAATGTTTTATTTTTCTGGCATCATATGGAATGAAGTATTTCATGAGTAAATTTTCAAGTAACAGAGGTAACTTGCATCTTTGAGTACTAACATTTTTCATTTTAAACTTTTGCCACATGAAAATATTTTAAAGACACATATGTATTATGTATATATATATATGTATATATGTATTATGTATATTTGTGTATCATATATGTATATATACATATTACATATTTCTCTGTCTTCTTAAGAAGCATATAATCATAATAGATAGCATTTATATAGCAATTTAAAATTTTCAAAATGTTTTACATATGTTATCACATTTGACCCCCTGATAAGCCTGGATGGTAGGTGTTATTATTCTCCCCACTTTACAGATGAGGAAGCTGAGACTCAGAGAGATTAGATGATTTGCCCATGGTCATATTGGTAGTAAATGTCAGAGGTAGGATTTGAACCCAGGCTTACCTAACTCCCAGGACAGTGAAGAGAGTCACTTTGGGACCTAATTGCCTCCTGAGCAATTTTTCTTGATGACTCGGGGTCATTATTATGAATTTAAATGATCATACTTTGCTATTATACAGTGGTTTCCTTCTATGTAAAATGAATGAGCTTGGCAAATGGACTTTGTGACATATAGCTTGCATGTTCACAGCTTCCCCCACCCACTTCTTGATTCTCTGCTGAATCCAGGTAACTGAAGTTGCTGGGTGAGTGAACTCCAGAGAAGATATTTCCCATATTTAGTTACATGCCGTGAAGTACTCTGATATGTTGCTCTTGGAGGGAGATGTGGTCTTAGCGACTCTTTTCTTTATAATGTGTGAGTGTAGTAGCATTACGATAAGCCTGTTTAAATCATGCCATGGCTTCTATTGACATTCCTAGAGAGGATTAATATACTTACTGAAAGAAAAAAAAATTTGTAATGAGAGGAAATCTAGTTAAGCCACTAATATTATTGCTTTGAATGCTGGATAGAACATTCACATGAGTGCCCACATCTATTTGCGTTCTTTGCAAAAAAAATCCATGCCACCTGAGTCATATTTAGGTTTACTGCAATAACATCAAACCTTTCCATAGCGTAACTTTCAGGCAAGAGAAGAAAGAAGAATGTAACAGAGCTCTGTGGGAAGTGTTGGTATAAAGTCGTTTAGGTTTCTTACACCTATAATTTCATTGATATAGGGAACTCCACACAAGAAATTGGGATTTAGGGGTACCTGCTCTCCAACTTAATTTGAGAGCCACCTGGGACAATGAAAGGTTAAGTGATTTGTTGAAAATCACATGGCCAATATATGTCAGAAGCAAGACTAGAACTCAGCTCTTCCTGACCACAAAGCCAACATACTGGCCTCTGTGTCAAGCAGCCTCTCAAGGCATTTTTATATTCCTAGAAATAGTCCATTCTGTCATGCATGGTGGTCCATCCCTATAATCTCTCCTGTAATTGATATTATTAGGGAAGCTGAGGCTGGTGGATCTCATGAATTGAGTAATTCTGAGCTGAAGTAAAGAGAAAATTGATCCAGTGTTCAAACTAAATTAGGAACCAATATGGTGAAGCCTCAGGAGTGGGAAACCACAAGGCTACCTCAGGAATGGCATACTGTTCTGGATTGGAGGAGAACCAAGAAATGCAGCAGAACAAAGCTTTCATGTTAATCAGCAGCGGTGTCTCAGTCTCAAAAAAATCCTTTTTACCATACAGTAGTTAATTTCAGAGTTCTCTTAATTAAAAAACAAATAAAACAGGTAGTACTTTAAGCAAAAAAACTCGTTAATATTTTAACTTTTTCATCTACTTTTTCCCCTCCTATATATGTCACTTTTGAATGACTGAGTAATAGAATAAGAGAAAAGTTTGCATCATTTGACATATTTTCACACATTCTTATAAAATAGCTTATTAGATCTTAAGTTGAGTTATAAACTCCCAATGCATGAATTATTCTGATTTACTTTTTTGTGAACAACTTGTCCATGTTAAATAAGTAATTTTTAAATTCAGTGCAACATTGACTTCTATGAAATGTTTATGATTCCATTTATATGATATGTTTTACCTGTAATAAATGGGAACTAATAATGCCAAAAGAAGAGCAAAAACCTATTATCTACTAAGTTTGTCCATAATTCTTGTTGTAGTAAATCTCTCATTTCCCCAGGCCTTGTCTCTATCCTTCCCTACCAAATGACTATAATTAGAATTTAACGTCTCCAAAATCATCTCATGGTCCTTGAAATTCAGTTGCCAAGGAACTGTTATCAAAACTTCACTAAAAACAGAGTTTGATTTCCTTTCCATGAGCTGTAAAAGTGACTATGATTTTTTAGTACTCTCTCCTCCTAGAAGCTGGCAATGTTATACAATATTAACTCTACAGGTTCTCAGAGGAGTAAAATTATATTATATGTTAGGGTGTGTGTTATAAAATGGAGTGGTGAAATTTTCACATTTTTTCCATCTTTTCAAAGGTGTGATTATTTCAATCACTTAGCGAGAAGATGTTGGTGTCATTTACAACCTCAGAATCCCACTTTAAAATGACACCAGCTCAATTGCAGAAATAATATAATTTAATTGACCTGGAGAGAGTTGGTGGATTAAAAAAAAGGTCTTCAAATTCATTAAAATACTCCTCTTTCTCTCTCCAGATATGAAAAAAATTTTTAGTGAAAGTTTTGTGGTAGCATTATAAGTTATAAATGTATTTTCAAATAAAAGTATGTTAGTGAAAAGTTTCAGTAATGGTTGCCTCAACTTTATTAAGATCCACTTCTGACCAAGAGTAGAATGAGCCACCTTGGGAGGTGATGGATTCCTCTTCATCCTGAAAAGTCTCAAGTGGAAAATATTGGGGGTGGGGAGCGGGTCTTGAATATATATGTACTGGTTCAGATAGTTTTTGAGGTTTCTTCCAATTCAAAGATTCTTTGATTCACAGATTGGTGGAAATTAGATCTGTGAGACATTGAAAACTTCTTCCATAAAGAAACATAAGGTATTGAAGAAGTAAACAGAGATTAGGGTCATAGAAAAAGAGATGACTCTGAAAGATCAAAGCTCCATGTCCCCCAATTGTTCTGTGGTCATTGAATATATTTCTTATCTGACAACAATAATAATGATTAAACTTGATATAATGATGATAGTCTTTCTATAGAGCTTTAATGCTTGCAAAGCAGGAATATAGCTGCCCATTAATAAGTATGAATGTAGATCATTAATAATTAATAAGTATGAATGTAGGTCATCTTCATTAACAATGCATCTCCATTTTACAGATGAGGAAACTGAGACCCAGGAATTAAGTGACTTGGCCAGGATCACCCAGCTAAATTAGTGTCTGAAGTTATATTAGGAAGGCAGAATTTATGATTTCAAAGAGAATCTCATATGTGCCTAAAAGGTCCGGAACCGCAGGATATAAGGAATTCTCTAGGCAGAAGGCAGGAGAACTAAAGCATGTATTTACATTCCACATTAACAATCCCACAAACCAGCGTCGCCATTTTGATATTTTTATCAAAAGCTTCCAGGCCCAATAAGTCCGCCTCACAAGGGTAACTAGGAGGCCACAGAGAAGCGAGATGGTATAAGGCAAAATCGTATACATGCTTCCCCTCTACGGTAAGAAGATTACCCACTAGCCTCTAGTCAGCTCTGCTACCGGCAGCTCAGCTTCGGCTGTAGGCGTCTCTGGCTCCAACCGGAAAAGGAAAGGAGGATCTTCAAGCTGTCCTCTCCCCTCTTATAGAGTTTTTGACATCATCAAGCGCCGCCTGAACGACCAGGGCCGATTGGTTCTTGACTTGGCCCCTCCCCCAGCGTAGACCACGTTAACATACCTCCCCTCAGCCAGCGCCACGACTCATCACACAGGAAGCTCTGGTCCTGCCCCGGAAGAGCAAGCCCCAGCGTCCAGGGAAGCTCAACAAGGCAAGCTGAGTCATTCAAAGAAAACAAAGTCCATTCTGGCTACACTCCACCCCTCACAATGTTCTAGGATGCACAATCCAATCATAATTCAAATTAAATTATATATCCTAGAACATTGTGATCCAATTATGCAGGAAACTAAAACATATCATTCACAATAAAGCAAAACATATCATTCAGTGACATTCCCAAATATTGGTTTACGATTCAAATGTGATCCACCCCTAGATCCCAGCCAGATAATCTCTTCAATCAATCATCCCAAAATAATTATTAATAATTCAAATGTCCACCCCTAGATCTTCGTATCCATTACATAGGATCAATAATATCATAACAATAAAACAATATAGCAAGGATAACACAAAATAAGTACACAGAACACTATCATCATCTCCCCCTCAAACAATTGGGGCTCAAAATCTTGGGGTAAGGGGTGAAGGTCTCATTTTCCATAGCTTCTTCTTGCTGAAATTGGATGTAGAGGTGTCCCTGCCCCAAAGAGTCCCATTCCAGAGTTCAGTTCTTTAGCGAGCTGGCAGGAATTCTAAGAATGCTATGTGCTTAGGCAGTCACCGGAAACTGCAGGGTGCTTAAACCTGCAGGAGACAGAACTAGCTACAAGGTTAACTAAAACAGAGAACAAAAAGAGTAGGCAAGTATGGGCTATTATCCTTCAAATAAAATCATCTCCAGTTTAGTTGAAATTTCAGTTATGCAGAGATCCAATATCAGAGCCAAACTCAGATGGGAAATGTTTCTTTTTAAATGGAACACAATGAGGAAACTAAGCCAAGAAGATCCCACCCTAGATGGAGACCAGGATTGTCCTCCCAGCCTTTCCCCAGATGTACAAGGGAAACCAGGAGGATCCCATCCTAGATAGACTAGGATTGTCCTCCCAGCCTTTCCCCAGATGTACAAGCTTTCATCCGTTAATCACACAAAGTCACCTTCCCTCTGAGTGGCTTGTGTCAATTACCAGCATCAGCCATACCTGTGGGGTCCGTGAATCTAATATTATAGCCCTATTCACGGTAAAATATATGGTTCAGGGGTACGATTTGGTAATTATCTTCCCCTGAATAGACAACTATTACAGTGTTGTTCTTCCCATGGGCTATGACTTCTGCAGCCTTTGGAATATCATCTGGCTTTTACCGTTTTACCCATACCTTAGCTCCCAACTTTATTCTATCAATGGAGCAAGCCCCTTTTGCCCCTCTAGTAGTTATTCTGGGAGGAGGGTCAGTTTTCACAAAGGGTATTTTTTCACAGGGGATAATAATCACTTGAACTATCCTATCATTCCTACCAAATTGTACAGGTTTTTCACCCAAATTCTGGAGTGTCACAACAATTTCTTTTTGATAATTCGAATCTATCACTCCAGCCAATACATGTACTCCTTGAGCTGCTAATCCTGGTTTAGGTAATATCCGTCCAAAATGATTCTTGGGGATTCTCATACATACTCCAGTAGGGGTTTTTCTTATCTCTTTCCTATTCAACCTAAAATTCTCTATACAATGTAAATCATATCCTGCCGAACCAGGTGTTCCTGGACATGGTAGGAGGACATCTTCCCTCACAGTCCAAAATTCAATATTTTGGATCTCACGTGTTTGCTGTTCTCTAATCTGCAAATTTGGGGTCATCATTCTGGCTAGAGGTGTACTCCCCCATTAGGGGCCTATTATTCAAATTATGTAAGGCAATAGACAAATTATCCTTCCAATGTAGATATGAATTATTAGAGCTTAATTTTCTCAGCTGTTTTTTCAACAATCCATTCATTCTTTCAATCAGCCCAGATGCTTGTGGGTAATATGGAATATGATATATCCATTCTATATTATTCAACACACAATATCTTTTCACTTCTTTGCCCTTGAAATGTGACCCATTGTCACTTTGAATCTGCATTGGGGTTCCATAGTATAAACTTACAATATCTAGGGTTTGACAGGTGTTTTTCTGAGTTGCATCCTTATAAGGACAAGCCACTAGGACACCTGAATAGGTGTCAACACACGTACATACATATTTACATCCTTTATCCTGGGGTAGTGGGCCAATATAATCTATCTGCCAAATTTGGGCTGGAACTTTTCCCCTTGCTATTTCTCCAGTTACTATCCTAGGAAGAGTTCGTTCTTTTTCTAATTGGCATATACAACACCCCTCTGTTATTTGTTTTAACAACACATGAGAGATACTGATACCTCGATCCTGTGCCCATCGGTGGGTGGCCTGGACCCCTAAATGGCCGGCGGTCTGGTGGACCCATCTCGCTAAGGCTCAGTCATCAGTTGGAGTTGGAGTAGGGACAATACATTCAGTGGCAATCTTTGCTAGTCGATCCGCGTGTGCATTGTACTCACGCTCTGGTGTGGTCAGGGTCGCGTGAGCATCAACATGAAAAACTGACAAATCCGTAACCAAAGACATGTCCCATATATTTTCCCATAACTCTTTACCCCAAACTTGTTTGCCATGAATCTCCCAATTCTGATTCCTCCATATAGGCATCCAAGTAGCTAATCCATTAGCTACCGCCCATGAATCAGTAAATATATGACACTGTCCTCCCTTCTCCATTCTGATGGCCTGATGTACTGCCATCAGTTCAGCATATTGGCTACTTCCCCCTATCCCAGAACTTTCCAGAGTTCGCCTAGTACAGGGGTTATAGGCTACTGCTTTCCAATGTCTCTTCTGTCCTAAGTATTTTGCTGTCCCGTCAGTAAACCAAGTGTGTTTCTTCTGTTCTACACTTAGTCCATCATACCCATTATTCCATTTCACTAAGGATGGCACCATCTGTTGCTTAGATTCAAGGGGTTTTTCATTTCTCTCAGTGCCAATGTTCGCCACCAATTCATGTAAAGCAGAAACTCCACTTTTGCCTGCTCTGGACCTATTCTGAGTATACCACTTCCATTTGATTATGCTTGCCTCTTGTGCATGTCCAATTCTGTGAGAAGCTGGGGTACTCATTACCCAAGTCATAATTGGAATTCCAGGCCTTAATATCACTTCATGACCCAGGGTTAGTTGCTCAGTTTCTACTAAAGCCCAATATGCAGCTAACAGCTGCTTCTCAAAAGGTGTATACTGCACTCCAGATGAGGGCAGTTTCCTTGACCAAAAGCCTAAAGGTACACTTCGGCTCTTGTTTTTGCCACAGACTCCAATTTGCATAGTCATCTTGTACAGTCACTTGTAACTCCACTGGCCCATTTTGCATAGGCCATAAGTCCAGAGCTAATTGTATAACAGCCTTTGCTTCCTCAAAAGCTCTACTTTGTTCAAGGCCCCAATCGAATTCATATTTCTTTCTGGTGACTTTATACAAGGGTTTTAAAATCTGTCCCAAATGTGGGATGTGGTGTCTCCAATAACCAAATAGCCCTATGAACTTTTGGGCCTCTTTCTTATTAGTAGGGGTGGGAAAATCCTGAATTTTTTGTCAAGCTTGTGGGAGAATTTCTTGCAGTCCTCTATTCCACTGTATCCCCAAGAATTTTACAGTTTGAGCTGGCCCCTGAACCTTTGCGGGGTTGATTTCCCATCCTTTGCTTTTCATATGGTTAGTTAATAATGCTAAACTCTCCTCCACTTCTTTTATATTCTTTCCCTGTATCATGATGTCATCTATGTAATGTGTAAGCTGTACACCAGGTAGCTTTAATTCATCCAAATGCTCAGCTACAATCCTGTGGCAAATAGTTGGGCTATGAATATATCCTTGTGGCAGGCATGTAAATGTATACTGTCGGCCTTGCCAAGTAAAAGCAAACTGGTTCCATTGCTTGGGGTCTATTGGGATCGTAAAGAAGGCATTGGCCAAATCAATAACTGCATACCAAGTCCCTTCATGTTTTTGTATTCTCTCTATTAAAGTAACCGTGTCTGGAACAGCAGCATACAAGGGAGGAGTCACTTTGTTCAGCTGTCCATAATCTACTGTCATCCTCCATGTCCCATCTGACTTTCGGACTGGCCAGACAGGGTTGTTCCATTGAGTAGTTGTAGGGACTAACACTCCTGCCTCAACACATTCTCTTATATCTCTCAATTTCATCTTGCCCACCTGGCACACGATATTGCCTCAAAGTAATTACTTCAGAAGGTTCGGGCAAAGTGATTGGATCCATCTTGATTTTCCCCACTAAGACTGCATTAATGCCTATTTTCCTCACAGCAAATTGGTATTTCCCTTCAGGTAAATTTAAGGTCATACCCTTCAAAATGTCTATTCCAATGATGTATTCAGGAATAGGCACAATAACCACACTATATTCTTTCTTGGGCAACTGTCCAATTTTCATCATCAATTTAACTTGTCTGGCTGATATTTCAGTCCCTCCTAGTCCTGTGATGGTAATAGGAGTTCCATGGCTGAATTTGTCTGGATTCCCATAGATAAGGGTGGCCTCGGCCCCAGTGTCTGTTAATGCCCTAGTTACTGTACTTGACCCATTTTTCCAATATATGGTCAAGTTAATGTGAGGTCTGCAATCCAGCTTACGTATTTCCTTAATCTGGGCTGGGGCCTGGCCTGTTTCCTAGTATTCCCTAGCATGTGATTCACTTGGGTATGAAGGTTCACCATCTGTAGCATTTGCAGGAGCAGTTCTTATTTCCCTATCTCTCCTGTTATCGAGTCCTTTATCTCGGTACATCCTGTACAATTCATTGGTTGGAATGCCATCTATCATTTCAAAACCTACCCCTGCTCTCAATAGAGCAGTGAACGTTTCTTTTCTTGTCACTCCATTTTGGCGCCAAGTTTGCTGGCTATTCACCCTTCTCTCTCGAGATCTATCCCTCCCCCAGTCTCCTAAGTCATGTAACTGTAAAATCTTATTTATCACCTCTGTAAGATGGGTCCCTACTTCCCCAAGTAACAGATTCAAAATTAGTTGTTTATAAGCAGGGGGAGCTGTCCTAATTATTAAATTCCTATGAGGGATTCCTGTGGGATCATTGTAATATTTGTCTGCAGTTCCTGTCATAATAGCAGTCTTCATTACCTCCTCCTTTAGTCTCATGATACAATCTTTAAGTGAATACCAGGGTCTGTGCTCAGTGGGCCACATAGAATCATTAGTATATCTCTTATTGCATCCCGCAGCAGCTAATGCCAACAGAGTAGTCCTGCTAGCATCATCTCCTTGCTGATGATGTTCCCTAAAATCTTGCTGAACTAGAGGATCGTGGCTGATACCTATGAATCTCATACAGTCCCTCTTATCTACTAATATTCCACCGGCCCCTTGATCACTGAGCCTTACCATCCAAGATATTAATGGTTCTCCTACTCTTTGGCTGAATCTACTCAAAATATCTGTGACCTCTTGTGGTGAGAAATCTTCCTGAAATTCCCTCGTAACTAAATTGCCACCTCTGGTTTCTGTCCTCCTCCTCTCTACGGGACGAACGCTTGTCTGAGTATTTAACCATCTCCCATTCTCTGTGCGAGGGATGTCCTGAACCCTAGTAGCGTTTTCTGTCTCAGCCCCTAACATTGTCTCATTTTCCCCCCACTCGCTTCCCCTGCCACCATGGCAAGGACAAAGCAGGCAGTCAGGCTTGGTCTGGGCTGAGTTGGGATGCACTCTTGGCTTATTTGGCCTCCTGTTGCTCCTAGCCACATTAATAGAAAAGTTCTCATCTGAGTCAGTGGGTTCTTGAGCAGCAATTTGTTCTCCTGCTATCTGAGATTCCCCTTCGTGCTGTGGGGTAGGAGTGCCCCCATCTCTTTCACTTAATCTCAATCTTTCATATACTAGCCGGTAGGCTGATAACACTATCCAGCTTTGCCTAGATAGTGATGCCCCTGACTGAATCCCAACCTCTTGTAAACACCTTTCCAAATCCTTAGGATCTCCTCTTTGTAGCCTTGGTTCCCAGTTTTCACAGGATCCGGCTTTTTTAGCCAATTCCTTTGCTAAGGAGGAATAAAATGGATCCTCCCACCCTGGGATATTCATCTCTTCCTCTGAAGTTCTTCTGCTTCTGAACAGAGATCTTATATCTAGCGATCCCATCCACCTCGTCGCCAAATATATTAGGAAGGCAGAATTTATGATTTCAAAGAGAATCTCATATGTGCCTAAAAGGTCCGGAACCGCAGAATATAAGGAATTCTCTAGGCAGAAGGCAGGAGAACTAAAGCATGTATTTACATTCCACAGTAACAATCCCACAAACCAGCATCGCCATTTTGATATTTTCATCAAAAGCTTCCAGGCCCAATAAGTCCGCCTCACAAGGGTAACTAGGAGGCCACAGAGAAGCGAGATGGTATAAGGCAAAATCGTATACATGCTTCCCCTCTACGGTAAGAAGATTACCCACTAGCCTCTAGTCAGCTCTGCTACCGGCAGCTCAGCTTCGGCTGTAGGCGTCTCTGGCTCCAACCGGAAAAGGAAAGGAGGATCTTCAAGCTGTCCTCTCCCCTCTTATAGAGTTTTTGACATCATCAAGCGCCGCCTGAACGACCAGGGCCGATTGGTTCTTGACTTGGCCCCTCCCCCAGCGTAGACCACGTTAACACACCTCCCCTCAGCCAGCGCCACGACTCATCACACAGGAAGCTCTGGTCCTGCCCCGGAAGAGCAAGCCCCAGCGTCCAGGGAAGCTCAACGAGGCGAGCTGAGTCATTCAAAGAAAACAAAGTCCATTCTGGCTACAGAAGTCAAATTTGAACTCAGCTTTTCTTGACTCTGGGACCAGTACTCTATCTACTGTACCATCTAGTAGCTTCTGTGGCACTCTAGAGCTCTGCCATATAGATTCCTGAAGTTCATCTTGTCCAACTCTCTCATGTTACAGATGAAGAGGACAGCCCGGTGACTTATCCAAGTTCATATAGCCAATTGATGGTTAGAGGCACGACTCAGGCCCACATATTTTGACTCCCTGGTCAGTGTTCTTTCCACTATACTGTATAGCCTCTCACTTTCCTCACAATATCAGCAACTGTGAATAGATTTTTGAGTTTTGAAAGATTCTATGAATGTAATAAAATATTAAGCTTTGATTTGGGTTACAAATAGAGCTTAGTGATACTGACCTGCTAAAATTATTGAGACTTTTATTGTTCTACACAATCTAAGATCATGCTACTCCTGGCAGAATTGGAAAAAGTATCATATGGCTTTGTGATCTCTTCTCTCTAGGTACCTGTGGCTTCATGCTCTCATCTTTCGAACTTCCACTCTGGAGCCCAGCCACCTGGATTGAGATCTAAATGAGTACAGACTTTCCTATTGCTAGCTGAGTCCAGACCCCAGACTAGACCATGCTTTAACTTCACCTGCTATCTAACCATCTATCTTGACCAGGGGTTCTTAACTTGGGACTCATGAACTTCTTTTTTTTTTTAATTTGGTAATTGTATTTCAATGTAATTTGTTTCCTTTGTAATCCTATGTATTTTATTTTGTGTGTTTAAAGACATTATTCTCAAAAGAGGTCTACAGTCTTCACCAGACTACCAAAGGGGTCATGGCGCAACAAAGGATTAGAATCCCTGACATAGGCCATC
The DNA here is from genome assembly GCF_011100635.1 of Trichosurus vulpecula. Lineage (NCBI taxonomy): Eukaryota > Metazoa > Chordata > Mammalia > Diprotodontia > Phalangeridae > Trichosurus > Trichosurus vulpecula. The sequence goes on along the minus strand of NC_050576.1, from coordinate 287,754,014 downwards.
TTGCTCCTGGTCTACACTTTTCTCTCCCTAGCCATCTCCCCTTTTCACACTCTACCCTTATTCTGGGTATAGTAGTCAAAACAGTAGTGCCATTGCTTCTGGGAGGAGTGTGCCAATTGGCTGCTTTAAGGATCAGCTCACTGTGACTCCACAAATGTTCCTTTTCTGGACACCATTCTTCTATATGTATAGTATCCCCCGATTAGAATGTAAGATAATTGATGGAAGGGACTGCCTCCCTTTTTGTATTTGTATCTCCAGGACTAAGCACACTGCCTGGCCTGTAGCAAAAACAATAATTTTTCATTCATTCTCTACTTTCTCCCCTATCAAGATCTAAGCACATTTAGCAAAGATCTAGTTATTTAATTCATATTAAGGTACAAATTTAATTCATATTAAGGTACAGATACTAAATGATGACACCAAGGCATAGAGAAGTTTTTGTTAAAAGGAGTGCATCACTAGAACCATGGATTCTTACTTCCAACCCAGTTTTCTTTCATTGTGGCATTTGACCCTGTCGACCACTTGCAAATGCTCTCATACCTTGGTTTCTGTGATACTACTCTATCCTAATTTTCCTCTTGTCTTTCTTTTACAGTCTCTGTTAGATCAGATCCCTGCCAGCCACTAGGTATGACCATTCTGCAAGGCTCTGTCTTGGATACTCTTCTTAATATAAACCCTGTCTTGGGGATGTCATTAGTTCTTTTTGGTATAGTCATCATCTAGATGTAAATTACTTCCAAATTTACATATTGAGTCCTAATTTCTCTCTCAAGCTTTGGTCTCATATCACTAACTGCTTGCCGCTTGTCTCTAATTGGGTGTCCCATAGGCATATCAAACTTAACATGCCAGACTATAACTAATGTTTTTTTCCTCAAACTCATCCCTCCTCCAAACTTTCCTATTTCTGTTAAGGATACCACTCTCCTTCTATTTACTAAGTTAGTAATATGAGAATCATCCTTCACTCTTGAGTCTTTCCTACATCCGCCTTCCCCTTATCCAATCAGTTCAATTTAATTAAAAAAATTATTATTGCATGTGAGGTTTTTTGTTAGGAACTGGGGACACCAAAAAAAAACCACTAGACCAAAAAATTAAGGAAACAGCCTTGCCTTTGAATTTACATTCTACAGCCTAGTCTGCTTATGACCTCCATAAAATCTCTCCACGCAAGGGATCCAGCTGTAGGCCCTGGTCACCTATTATTTGAACTATTGTCCATATTTTCAAAGCTATGGTTTTTCCCATAGCAACGTAGGGCTGTAAGAGTTGGACTATAAGGAAAGTTGAGCACTGCAGATTTGACACTTTTGAATTGTGGTGCTGAGTAGACTTTTGAGAATCCCTTAGATAGTAAGGAGAACAGATCAGTCCATACTTAAAGAAATTAACTTTGGTTATTCATTGGAAGGACAAATACTGAAGCCAAAACTTAAATACTCTGGCCACATAATAAGAAGATGGTACTCATTGGAAAAGACTCTGGTGCTGGTAAAGATTGAAGGCAAAAGGAGAAGGGGACAGCAGAGGATGAGATGGAGAGAGAGTGTTTTAGAAGCAAAGAATATGAGCTGAAATAGACTTTAGGACATAGTGGAGGACAGAAGGGCCTGGTGTGCTATAGTCCATGGGGTCATGAAGAGTCATGTTGGACTAAAAGATTAACAATAGCCTCTTTATTGGTCTCTCTCCAGTCTTTCCTCTTTCCAGAACTACATAGCTATCAAATTATTGTCACTGAATGCAGAACTACATAGCTATCAAATTATTGTCACTGAATCACATTGTCGCATCATTTCTCTACTTAAAAATCTTCCAGATGGGCCCCAGACTCTAAATGCTGTTTTCCAGCTCCATACTTTTGCACAGTCTGTCCTCCATTCCCAGAATGCCTTTCCATTTCACCTTTACCTCTTAGAATCCCTCTGTTATTTCCTGGCCTCATCTCCTCTATTGTGAGTGTTCTCTTTGTTCTCAAACTACCTCTTGTTTACTCATCCTTGTACTCATTGTATCCCACTCCCTCTGGTAGAATGTAAGCTCCCTGTGGGCAGGGCTGTTCTTTGTTTTTAATCTTTGTATCCTTAGCACCTAATACTACATCTGACATTTACTGAATTTTCTTTAATTAAATTATTAAACCATCTTACAAAAAGTAAAGTACAAATTGGTACTTTCTTAAGTTTAAATACACATGTGTGTGTGCACACATGCCATTTAGGGTAGCTAATATGAGGCACTCAGGTGGCACAGTGGATAGACTCCTAGATTTAGGGTCAGGAAGACCTGAGTTCAAAATCTATCTCAGACATTTACAAGCTGTGTGACTCGGGACAAATCACTTGACCTTTAGCTTCCTCAGTTTCCTTATTTATAAATTGGGGATAATAATAGCACCTACCTCCTAGGGTTGTTGTGAAAATAAAATGAGATAGTAATTGTAAAGTGCTTAGCAGTCTTTAAAATGTTTTGTAAATGTAAACCATTATTATTGTGATTATATACACACACATATATATACAAGGTGTCCCCAAAGTCTTAAAATTGCTTTAAGACTTAAGGGAAATCCTATATGTATATATGTATATATACACATGTATTTTTATGTATGCATAAATAGTTATATAAATATATTTTAAAATTGTTTTAATTTCATTAGATGTTTCCCAATTACATGTAAAAAATTTTTAATAATCTTTTTAAAAAAATCTTGAGTTTCAAATTCTCCCCCCCCACTCTTCCTCCTCCTAGAGAAGGCAAGCAGTTTGATTTTGATTACATATATGAGGTCATGCAAAACATATTTCTACATTAGCATTGTCGCAAAAGAAAACACAAACAAAAGAAAACAATAAAACTAAAGAAAGTAAAAAGAAGTATGCTTCAATCTGCATTCAGAGTTCATCAGTTCTCTCTCTCTGGAGGTGGATAGCATTTTTCATCATGGGTCCTTTGGAACAATCTTGTAGCAGTGTCTTGATCAGAGTAGCTTGGTCTTTTACTACTGTGCATTGCGTACTTAATCTATTCCTTTGATTTGCCATTCTATTTCTTAGCCAGTACCAGATTGTTTTCATGATTACCCTTTATAATATGGTTTATCTTATATAAATATACAAAATATATTAATAATATATACTATATCAGATATAATAATATAAAATAAAATAAAAATATATAAACAACAAAATTTATATTATATAATAATTTTGAAATCTGGAACTGCGAGGCCACCTTAATTTCTTTCATTGATTCCCTTGCTATTCTTGAGCTTTTATTCTTCCAAATGAATTTTGCTACTATTTTTTCTAGCTCTGTAAAATAATCCATTGATAGTTTGATTGGTATGGCACTGAATAAGCAAATTAACTTAGATAGAAATGTCACTTTTACTATATTATCTCAGTCTCCTTGTGAGTGGTTAGTATTTCTCCAGTTGTTCAGATCTGTCTTTATTTCTGTGAATAGTGTTTTATACTTTTGTTCATATAGTCCATGGATTTGTCTTGGCAGGGTTTTGTTGGTAGCAGATTGGGATGCTAATAATTTTGTGGGTGTATTTTCTGTCTTCCAACTTTGCTAGAGTTGTTGATTGTTTCAACTAGTTTCTTAGTTGATTCTCTAGAGCTCTCTAAATTTGCCAGCATATCGTCTGCAAAGAATGATGGTTTTCTTTCCTCATCCTCATTGTCCATTTTTATTCCTTCAACTTCCTTTTCTTGTCTTATTGCTATAGCTAGCATTTCTGGTGCAGTTTTGAATAATAGTGGTGATAATGGATATCTTTGCTTCATTCCTGATCTTATTGGGCAGGCTTCAAGTGTATCTCCATTACAGATAATGCTTGCTGCTGCTTTTAGATAGATACTTACCGGCTTTAAGGAAAGTTCCACTGATTCCTATACTGTCTAGTGTTTTTAATAGGAATGGGCGCTGCATTGTGTCAAAGGTTTTTTCTGCATCTCTTGAGATAATCATATGATTTCTGTTGGCTTTGTTGTTAATATGGTCAATTATGCTGATAATTTTCCAGATATTGAACCAGTCCTGTTTTTCTGGTATTAAGTCCCACCTGGTCATAGCATATGATCTTTGTGATATATTGCTGTAATTTTGTTTCCAGTATTTTATTTAAATTTTTTTGCCTCTATATTCATTAAGTAAATTAATCTTTAGCTTTCTTTCTGGGCTTTTGCTTTCTCTGGTTTAGGTATTAAAACCGTATTTGTTTCATAAAAGAAATTTGGTAGGACTCCTCTACTTATTTTTTTTTCAAATAGTGCATATAGTGTAAATGTATTTTTTCATCCAATCCAATCCAGTAAGCATTTGTTAAATGTTTACTATGTGCCAGGTACTGTGCTAAATGCTGGGGAAACTAATAAAAAGAAAGACAGGACCTGCCCACAAGGAGCTATGATCTAATAGGGGGAGAAAAAATACTAAAAGAGGATGGAAAATTGGTGGGGCATGGGAGGTAGGATGGGGCAGAAACCAGGGGGTACCTGTGCATCTTGTTCTGTGGAGTGGAACCTAGGTAGAACAGCAGATAAAGATTGGAGTGAGTCCAAAAGTTCAGCTTCTGCCTTCTATAAAGAAGGCACTGGGAGGAGTTTGATCCTCCACCCTCCATTCCTCCAGTCAGAGGAGAGAGGAGGTGTGTTAGTCAAGGCTTCAGTAGTGTGATGATGAGTTTAGAGGTAATGAGCTTAATCTGAGGGGGATACACACACACACACGCACGCACGCACGCACGCACAAATGTATATATACATTTAACTCCCTCTGAAAATTAGTCCCATTACCCTTGAATGTTTCCCTGTTAAAGTGAAAGGATTTCACTGTAACAGAGTGGAAAAAAAATTAATTAGATTTTACCATAAAATCAAGTAAGAATAATAACAAAAACGTATTTAATTTGATTTTAACATAAAACCAAATAACAAGAATAACAAAAGTTTATTTAATTTGATTTTAACATAAAAGTCAAAGGCAAAAAAAAAAAAATATATATATATATATATATATTTGCCTATGACTAAAACCTTATTTCCTGTGAGTCCTCATTTTTCTCAAGGTTCAAATTTTATCCTCCTTCCCAAATATCCAGGTTTGGTAGTTTATGTAGACGGATCTTCAAATTGTAGAAATCTAATTTTTTTCTTACTCTTCAGCCTTTTACAGCAATGTTTAGCTTTATTTTCCTTTATACAGTCCTGCTCGTTTAAAACAAAAATTAATGTTAAATCACATTTTTAGTAAAACAATGAAGTGTCCTTACAACTACTATGTATGAATGTTGTGTACTCTATAGTTAATTCAATGATAATGTCAAAGGACAAGAAACATGGCTATTACAAATTCTGCTGTAGTAAATTTTCCAATAAAGAAAAGTTAATGGAGTGGGAGTGGGATGGCCTGCCTGCTTTCCTACCAGAGGGGTACCTTCTCTTTGTTGAGATTGCTTGTGGATATTATACATCATTTTTATTATTCTCTTCTTGCCCTAGGCCTGACAGTTTTAGGAAGATTCCTTTCCCCTTCCACTATTAGATACATCACTAGGGAATTTGGTATATGTAGAGCTTCTCTCTATGATTTTCAATGTGTATGGGGAATTGTCCAATTAAGGTTGAAATTTTTTTGGTACCTTCTTGGCTCCTTCATGAACCTGACAGAATGGATATAAGTCAAATAGCCATAATTATTAACTTAAATATATAAATTTTTAAAAAGAGAAGAATTCTAATTCATTAGATGTTAAATTGGGGAAAGATAAGACATTAATATGATGAACATTTCTTTTCTTTATACCTGTCTTACCTTATTTTATTTTAAGTAGAAAAATGAACACCCTCTTCCCTATAAGAGGACCTATGCCCTTTCAAAAATAGCTTTAGGATATGAATTCACAACCAACTGAAATCTTTAATGAGGCCAGCTGGGTATGGTAAGGGACACCCAACGAAAAACAAAAATTATCCCTGAAGGAAGGAAAAAAAGGGAATAAGGTAAGGAAGAGATCAATGGGAAATGGGAGTCCAGCTTGTACTGGAAACTAATGCTAAGGAAATCTGAGGCATTGTCAAAGGGATGTGGGAGGCTTAACAATCCTCTAAAGACCAATAGCCCTGCTATGAAAAGAAGACTCCAGCCATTCTCCAGGGTTGAGCAAGACAGTATTTGTTAGTAACCACAGCAGGTACCTCTTTAAGAAGTCTCTGATTCTATTCAATAAGCAAGTATTAAGCATCTGCCATATTGTGTGGGGATTGGGGGCACAAAGACAAAAAGTAGTTGACAGTCCACCATGGAAGGTAACAGTATGCACACAGGTAAGCAAAAGTACAGTCTAGATGAAGTAAGTTGAGAGAAGGAAATGTACTAAGAACTGGGAGGATCAGAAAAGACCTACTGTAAGAACTAGCATTTAGACAGATGCTTGAAGGATTTCAAGGGCAGTGATGAGGAAGGAATGTTTTAGAGGTGGGAAATGGAATGATGTGTACAAGGTACAGAAGGTAGACTAATTTGGCTGATGCAGAAACTATAGGAAGATAAGCAATATAAAATAATTCAACTCAAGAAGCATTTATTAAATGCTTACTATATGCCAGGTACTGTACTAAGTACTGGGGTTATGAAGAGAGGCATCCCTGCCCTCAAGGAGTATGCAATCTGATGGCAAAGAAAACAACTATAGACAAATTAGATAAATACAGCAGACATTGGAGGTAACCTCAGAGGGAAGGTACTAGCATTAAAGGAGACCTTAAGACTTCTTGCCGATAGCAGAATTTTAACTGAGCCTTGAAAGCCAAGAGATGGAGATGAAGAGGATTAGCATCCCAGAAGAGGGGTTAAGAAGTGAGGGGGAGGCAAAGACAGTTGATGGAGTTTTCTAGAAATGTTCTTATGAGAGGAAAAAAATAATTATAATTTAAGGAGACGACAGGGTCAAAGGAAGGCTTTTTAAGGATTAGGAGAGGTGGACATGTTTGTAGGCATCTGAGATTGGAGATTAGGGAGAGAAAAGATGATAGAAGGGGCAAATTCTAGGAAGAGATGGGAGAAGATTAGATTTAGAACAAAAGGAAAAGAGTCACTTCCTTCTCAGAGCCTGGAGCAAAGGAAGAAAAAACTGGGGTAGATGATGCTGAGTAAATTGGAGCTATTGAATTTGTGAGAAGAGAGAGCTCATGATAGACACCCTCTGTTTTCTTTTTTTTTTAACTTTTTTTTTGAGGGGGAAGGCAGGGCAATTGGGGTTAAGTGACTTGCCCAAGGTCACACAGCTAGTAAGTGTGTCAAGTGTCTCAGGCAGGATTTGAACTCAGGTCCTCCTGACTTCAGGGCGGGTGCTCTACTCACTGCGCCACCTAGCTGCCCCCATACTCCGTTTTCTTGGTAAAATTTGAGGGATGATCTTCTGAGAAAAGGGAAAGAGTGCAGAGTAGTAGAGAGTGAGGAAAGAAGAGGTTTGGCAGAGAAGTTGTAGGGAATGTGTTATAGTGTCAACGAGGAGAAATAAAAGGATTGTCATGCAACAGGTAGGGGTTAGTTAAAATCAGATATGTTTGTAGCGGACCCAGTCAACAGGGTTGGGCAATTTTCTCTAGCAGCACAGGAGCAGGAGTAGAACCAGAAAAAAGCAGATGGTGATGATAACCCAAGGCTGGCATTGCTAAAGTAGCTGTGGTAGTGATTGGGAGGAGGGGAAGAAGGGAGGCTAAAGGCTTTGTGGTTAGAGGATGGTATAAAGTTTAACTGGTTAATTGGTCAAGATCTTGCAGAAATGTAAGTGAAGCCCAAGCAGGCATGATATATTGGGAAAGTAAGGAAGGGTAAGGTGATGAGAGGGAATGAGAATGAGAGAAGGCAAAAAATAATTTCAGGAGTGAGGTGAAAGGTTAGAAAAGGAAGGATAGGAGGTTATCATCTAAGAAGGGGATTTCGGGGTATGGACAAGTTTGGGGGTGATTGATGGTCAGATCAAAGGTTTGGCCATTCTTATGTGTAGCTGGTGTACAGATCAATGGGCACTGAGTAGACTGAGGAAATAGGAATTATGGATCTTTAAGGGGGAGCATCCATATGTATAATTACATCTCCAAGTGGGAGAATAGGTGTTGGACTGGAAATAAAGAATTATGAGTTAAATGTTGAACCTCTTGAGGCAGTGATTGAGAGAAAAGTAGATAAAGACAACCAAGATCTTGTCTTCTATAAAGTTTACTATGGAAACCAGCACTAATTCTTGGAGCATTTTCATTTTTGACATTTAGATAATATATTACTATATATTTTAAATTTATTTCTCAATTAACTATATGATTTTGGGCAAGACTTGGTGCCTCAGTTTCTTCATCTGTAAAAAGATGGCATTGGACTAGATGTTCGCCAAGTTACTTTCTAGCTTCAAAGTATTCATTTTTTTCAATTTTTAATTTAATCTGAACAAGAAATGGAAATATAAGGATCTCTTCTCTCCAGTACTTGCTAGTGGCCGACACTTCATAGTTCATGTTACTCCCCTTCATGCACTATATGTTCCAGGCAGACTAGCTGACCAGCTGTTGCCATAACTGGATACATCATTTCCCACCCCCATGCTTTTTCACAGGCTGCCCCCATGTCTTGAATGCATCCTCTACTCATCTCTTCCTCTTAGACTCTCTTAGCTCCCTTCAGAGCTCAGCTCAGGTGTCACTTCCTTGGGGAGAATATACCTGAGAGCCTGCCTCAGTCATTAGTGCTATCTCTTTCCTGAAAACTTTGTATTTAATTGTTCACACACATTTTGTATTCTCTCAGTAAAATGTAAGCTCCTTTAGGGTAGGGTCTGATTCAGGTTTTGCTCTTTGTGGCATAGTGCATAAAGTGATGGGCTTGGAATCAGGAATACCTGAGTTCAAATCCAACCTTTGACACTTACCAGCTGTGTGACTTTGGGCAAGTCACCTAACTTCTCTGTGCCTCTGTTTTCTCATCTGTAAAATGGAGATAATCATAGCACCTACCTCCCAGAGTTGTTGTGAGGACCAAATGAGATATTGATTATAAAGTTCTTAGCACAGTGCCTGGCACACAGTAGACACTCTACAAGTGTTAGCCATTATTACTAAGAAGAACTCAAGTTAGATGTCTATCTGACTCACCTTGAATTATTTTATAATTGCGTCAGTTGAAACATTATCTCCATCGATGATCTAAATCTGTATGTTAATTTGACACTTGGTTGGCCAAGTGTGTATTAAATGGTAACTGAATTGCCTGAAATTCCATTTCCAGGATCTCTCGATCCATAACAGACATATTGCTGGAGATTTCTCTCCTTTTTGTGGGGCGTGGGAATGGGGAGGAGGAGAGAGGAATGGAAATGGGGACTATATTTATGTTAGCCCTAGAAAAGAAGCATAAGAATGCATGGGCACTGGGGTTTTTAACTCTTGATTTTTTTCCACATGATTATAGAATCACAAATGTAGGGACCTTAGAGGCCATCTAGTTTGGTTTCCATACCTTACAGACGAGGAAAGTAGACCCAGGCAAATTAAGTCATTTGCTTGAGGTCACACAGGTAGCGAGGGGCCAGGTATGCCTGGGTGGGTCAGCACCCCTGACAGCCTATGCTCTATGCATATCCAGGGTCAACGGTGGGATTTGAACCCTAGTCCTTCAAATCTGGAACCAGCATTATCTCCAGTGTTCTGCTTACCATTACATAGTACTTCAAGGTTTGCAAAGCACTTTCTATATGCTAGATTGTGGTATTGTGGCTAAAGTGCTGGACCTAGAGTAAAGAAGACCTGGGTTCAACTCCTGCCCCTTGTACTTTCTAGCTAGGTGACCGCAGGTAATTCACTTCACTTTTCCTGACCCTTAATTTACAAATAAAGAAACTGGACTAGATGGCCTCTTCCAGCCCTAAATCTATAAACCTATAATTATCTCATTTAAGCCTCACAACAAGCCTATAAGGTAGATAATTTGGGTAGTAATACCTCTATTTTACAGGAAACAGATTCAGAGATAAGTGACTTGTACAAGGTCATACAGCTAGGGTCTAAAGTAGGTCTTGAATTCTAGTATTCATGGCTTAAATTCTCTAACTCTCTCCATTACCAGTATTCAACTCTTCAGACACAGAAAACTTCCCTTTCTTATTTCTTTCCTCTAAACTCAATTGTTGACTATCTAAATCTTTAGACCTAAAAAAAAATAAAAATTCACTTCGATAAATATTTTGGACATATCAACCATGGCCAAACATTGAAGATTAAAAATATATAAATAGATAGATAAATAAAGAAATGAATAAGCAATAATTTGCCCCTCATGGGAATTATAATCTAGTAAGAATGATTCAGCATAAGAACTAAATATAAAATAAAATAGAACATAAATTATGGGAAATTATATATTTTCTTTTTTGTCTTTTTTTAAAGCATATTTTTATAGAAATGAAGACCTGTATAAGACTTTCTGCCTTCTTTGGTTAAATCTGAGATAAGGTAAAATAAAAAAGAGAAATTGAATTGTCCCTAAATACACTAGCTGGCCACAAATATACACTAGCTTCAGGTCTGGATTCCTTAAATTTTAAAAGTTTAGTACCAGTTTCTAGTTTTTGACAGAAGATTATTTTGTATTTTTTATGCAGGGACTGCCAGCCCTTGTCCATTATGATTGACTTCAGTGCCTAGACAGACTGGATTGGTTGAGTAGACAAGGAAGGGTGACCAGAACAGAATGTGTGATCAGGAATTATGGGGCTGGAATAAAAAATAAAAGATACTTGGAGTATTTGTCTTGTACAGATCATCAAATGCTTCCCTGCCAGAGGAAGAGGGAAAGGCAGACTTCAAGCCTCAGTACCAGCAGGCAAGGTTATTGCTAATTGCTTATTAACAAATTAATTGCTCTGATTCAGAAACCTCCCATTTCTGTGCTGGGAATATGACGCGTTTGTCTATCTCCCTTTACTTCTCATGGCCTGAAACCAGCTTGCGGAATGTGACAAAGATCAAACTCACAGTCTTACAACCCTACGGGATGAGGAAAAGACAAAGATGGCTTCCTCAGGCCCATGGAGGTAGGGGGCGCTTGCTAATAATATATTTCCTACCTATCCCAAAGCTTGTTCTTTTGAGTAACTGTTTTTCTCCCTAGGTAGCTAGGTGGTGCCGTAGTTAATAAAGTGCTGGACCTGGAGTAGGGAAGACCTGAGTTCCAATACAGCTTCGGAGGCTTCCTAGCTGGGTAAGCCAGGGCCAGTCTCTGCTTGCCTCAGTTTACTCATATAATAGCATTTACCTTATAGAGTTGTTTGAGGATCAAATAACATAATATTTGTAAAAGTGCTTAGCCCTGTGCCTGGTACAAGGTAAGTGATATATAAATGCTGGTTACTGTTGTTACTGTTCTTCATTTCCCCTGACTATTATCTTCTTTACTAATAACATGAAGTCTAAGTGGTTTGTTAACAACATATTAGATCTCTAATAGGATAAGGAGTTGTCAATGGTGGAGGCAGAAAAGTCAATGAGAGTATCTAGTGCTTGGGTGGGGGGTAGGAAAACAAAGGAGATTCCTTCTGAGAGTAAATATTCCTTTTTCCCTATCACATTTCACATTTAATTTAAGGTGTAAAATAGCAAGTTTTATAATAATTTCAATGTATTCTATTATCACATTGACAATAGTGCACTGATCACATGAAGCATGCCTTTATTTACAAAATGAGCAAATTGTGTGTTTGAACCCACGGTCTCGATCATCATCACCATTATACTGAAGTAGAATTCATTAGTAAGAAACTGTAACATTTTGTGGCTTCTTTAAAGCCTTTGCCACATTCTGTCTCATACTATGGTTGTATGTTTATTTTATTTCTCCCGCTAGACTGCCATCTCCTTAGTCATCTTTGAGTTCCCACACAAAACTGAGCACATAGTAGGTACTCAACAAGTGTTTGCTCAATTAAATTGAATCACTTTTCATTGATTTACCCTGGAAGAATACCAGTTTGAAATAAACTCCCCTGGACTTTAAAATAATTGAAGCCGTTGGTGACAAAAATAATATAATAAACCTACAAAGACTATCCTTCTCGGAAAGGTCATACATAGTCCAAAGCAAACTGTACCTGAATAAGATTTGTAGTAACTGCATATTTTATCACTTTCAGTGAAAGTATTATTTCCCTACCTTCAATAGCTCAGGGATGACACCTGTAGTCCTTGCTTCAGCTATTGATTTCAGATCATTAGTTCTTTCATAACCTGTACTTAGTGAGCGCTGACCTCCCAGCACTCAAAGAGTATGTCTTCTGGAGATGAAATTGAATTAGCCCCTTAACCTTTTCTCCTCTATTACATATGCCAGTTTTGCAAAGATGAGGTTCCTTAATGTACCACTCTAGGTAAGAACATATTTTAATCTTAATTAATCAAGGAAAAGTTTTCTCTAGGAAATGGAAGTGAACCTAAAGTCAATAGGAAATGGAATCTATATTATATGAGTGTATTTGATAGATATTCAATTTGTTCAAATATGAATATATTAGTAGAATATACATATCTGTGTATATATGTATATGTGTGTATGTATGCATAAATATGTGTGTACATATGTATATGTATACACACATATTTATATGCATATATGACAGTGTGGTATAGTAAATGCCTTCGATTCAGGAAGACTTGGGGTCAAACCCAATCTCTGACATATACTGACTGTGTGCCACTGTTTAAGTCACTTAAATTTAAGTGCCACAAGCAGCTCTCCAGGATTCTAAGGACAACATGTTGAGCTGAATCAATAAAGAGAGTTTCCACCCTGAGTTTCCTCTATAGATGAAATAACAGTTCTGGATATCTGCATCTGACTTGCCGTCTCCACATATATTACTCCACTTCACAGACACTATGGTCCTGCCAAACTGACCTTCTTCATGTTCCTCAAACATGCCTTTCTCCTGGCTGTCCCTCATGCCTGGAATGCTTTCTCTCCTCATCTCTGCCCCATTGGATCTCTAGCTTCTTTGAAAGCTCAGCTCAAAAACCAGTTTCTACATGAAGGCTTTCTGGAGCATCCCCACAATCTCCCCCCACCCTACCTCAGTAGTGTTTTTCCACCCTCTATATTACTTTTGTTGATTTTGTATCTGCCTACATCTGTACATGCTCTCACTGCTTGCCAGAATGTAAGCTTCCTGAGGAAGCTTATTTTTTCATTTTTGTCTTTTTCCCTAGCATCCCAGCACAGTGCCTGACACATAGTATAAAGTAGGTGTTTAATAAATGCTCCCTTATTGATTGATACATAATTAGTTTCCTTTCCCTTGGCCTGCAGAAGTTTTGTGATGATTATTTTGGGTACCTTGGAGAAAGTATTATGTCAACTTGAGGTCACACATGTTATTCTCTTAACATGGCACCAAAAATTTTTACAAAGAAAAAGCATAATTATTTTCATTCCTTTCTGTGAAGATAACAATTTTCATGTAATTATAATTTGTAATTCTAGTAATGCTTCACTTCCCACATAAAAGTCATTTGTAAATACCTTGATATGAGTAAACCCAAATCCAAGCTTTGTCATATAGCTTTTTGTAGTATTTATATATTACTGCAAATTAGACAAACAGTAGAAGGCTTAACTACTCTATGATGAACTAGTGCAGAGATAAATAGGAATTAGTTCTGTTCTGCATAAATAAAAAGACATGAAACATGCACATGCATATTAATTTCATTGCTATATACTAGGGTTACTCCCCAAATATATGAGCAAATACAACAGAAAGTGAGGCCTAAATGTAGTGGATAGAGTTCTGGGCCTGGAGTGAGGAAGACCTAAGTTCTAATTCAGCCTCTAACAAGCTGTGTAACCCATCACTTAACCTCTGTTTCCTCAAAAAATGGGAATAATAATAACCCCTACCTCACAGGGTTATTGTGAGATTGTTGACATCAACTGAGCTAATATTTGTGGAATGTTTGACACATAGTAGGTGTTTAATAAATGCCTGTTCCCCACCCCTACTTCTCCCCTTTTCACATTAGGAATTTGTGGATTCAGTTCACTGATTAGTGTTTTGGATCATCCTTTAGAGAGTATATTTTCCCCTCCCCTCTCTCATTTTGTGGGATTCACACTAACTGACCTGTCTCATCTCAAGCCTCACTTAGCCATCCGAACACCAGTTATGAGGTCTCATTGCCTCGACACAAGATGAGGCTATTTTCCCAGGGATTTTGTCTATCGAACACATGTATACCCAATGGAAGGAGAAAGAAGAACGGAATGAAGGGTTGCGTTATGTCATCTTGACTCCCCAGGCTGCTCCCTTGGTCTTCCCACAGGCATAGGTGAGAATAGAGCTCAATAGCTATTTCGGAACTCTGTAATCATTCATTGTTTTCTTGGGTGCCAGACACCAAAGTGGGGCTATGATGAGTAACGTGCCAGCCACGTGGCCCTTCTAGACATCATTACTAGAGCTCTCTTCTTGTCTTTGATATCAAGTGGAACATATAAGTCTTGCTATCAAACTCCAGAAATTAAATATGATGATATTGTGGTATTGTCCATCCATAGGTTGACACAGATATTGGAAGGAATTTGTAGATTTTAAACTTGATTGAAGTCTGATGACACTAAGCACTGTCCATCTCTGTCCCTTTTTGTCTTCTCACTGCCACCACTGTGGTTCAGGCCCCTCTTGCTTCTCCTCTTAACTCTCGCTACCGTATCTCCCTACGTCTAGCTTCTTCTCACATCTTCTCTTGTAGATTCCTCTGCTTAACATCCTCAGTGATTCCCTATTTCCAGACTTCCCCACCTGGTGCAATGTCTGCTAGTCTCAAGAAAACACATTGCCTTCCTTGAGAGGATTTCATGGTGAGCCTTTGCTAGGAAATCATTTGGTTGCTGGATTCCTTGACAGATCTTAGGTCAGCCCTGAAGAGACAGATGTCAGGATCTCCGTAGTTTTTGTTGCTTCAGATTGGCGCAGGGCCTTGGACCTTTTCAAGATTACCTTTAGTTGATTAATGATGACCCCACAAACTTGTGTGTATTTTATGATCCATTTAATTCAATTGAATTTTATTCTATCCAATAAACATTTATGAAAGAGTTAGTTGGTTCAAGGAACTGTTTCACTCACATGAAGAAAACATGAAGATACCATCCATGATTTAAGGAATTTATAAACAAATATGAGAGAGAGGGGCAGGAGAAGGGAAGAAGTATTTATTAACACCTACTTCATGAAGCATTGTGCTAAGCACTTAGTAAATATTATCTCATTTGATCTTCACCACAACCCTCAGAGGTGCTACTGTCTCCATTTTACAGATGAATAAACTGAGACAGAGGTTAAGTGACTTGCCCAAGGTCACATAGCTAGTAAATACCTTAGACTGGATTTGAACTCAGGCCTTTCTGAATCCAGGCCCCATGCTTTAATATAAAAATAGAACATAGTATCTTGGAAACTGTAATACAAAATAAATATTCTAAAAGCATAGAAGAGATTTAGTGCTATGAGAGATCTGAAGGGGGAATGATTACTCTTAGTTGGGGAAATTGGGGAAAGCAGGATTTGGGAAGCAGTACTTAACTTGGTCCTAGAAGTATGCAGATGATTTCAGTAGGTAGCCCTAGGAGAAGGGCCTTCAAGGCATAGGGGATGGGAGAGCGAATGAATGAAGTTGGAAAAGGGAGAAGTGAATGGTATGCCTCATTATCATGAGCCCCATGATGGGGCAGCCAGGTGGCACAGTGGATAGAGCACTGGACCTCAAGTCAGGAAGACCTGAGTTCGAATATGACCTCAGATACTTACTGTGTGACTCTGGGGAAATCATTTTAACCTTGTTTGCCTCAATTTCCTTGTCTATAAAATGAGCTGGAGAGAGAAATGGCAAACCCTGGCAAACCACTCTACTATCTTTACTGAGAAACAGAGAATAGGACACAACTGAAATGACTCAATGAAATGAGCCATGATATCTATCAGATGATACCAATCCCATAATTTACAGAATAATTAATCAAAAACTTTTGTGTAAATAAAATTCAGAAATTAAAATGCTGAAGTACTTTTAATACTTAACATGATTACCTTCAATTCATGTAACGTGGGGGAAAATGGTATTTTGTTTCATTTTAATACAAAAGTATGATAGCAAGTTTGATATTCCACCCACACCCCCAAACTTCTTTATAAGCCAAAAGTAAATTTCGAATAATGACACCCCAATTAGAATTATAAACAGTTTCCCAAAGCTGACATCCACAGGTAGTTGTAGGTGTTTGGACAGTTATTCTGAGGTAGGTGATGGTAGTAGGAAGGAAGAGAAGTTTCCATTGGCCTTTGAGGAGAGGACCTGAGTAATAACATAGATCTTTAATCCCAACTCCTCTGAATGAGGCTTACATCATCTGGTTCTAAATCCCATGAATTTTGTATTCCCCATGGTCAGTGGTAAGAGTAGGGGGGTGGGGGATGTAGATGTGATCACCACCTTTGGGGAGTCTTGAGTCTGAGGGGGGAGTGAAGCATATATCAGTCTAGATGACTCTGACTCATAATTCTTTTAGGCTTATTATATCCGCATTCCAATGTAAGGAAGTCATTGAAGAGAAAATCACACAAACAGTAAAGGGATTTCATCTTAACCAATTTTTCTTCTCACGTCAAGATTAAAGATTAAAAATACTCACTGGAGCCAAATTTTGTTATTTGGCCATTCATAAATTGAGGGTTTCATTTCCATTAAGGAACATAGTGTGGAATAATAACACAGAAAATCTATATTAGGATCCTTGAAGGCAAGTCTAAGAGGTTTAGACTTTTTAAAATAGATAATGGAGAACCACTGAAGATATTTGAGCAAAAGAGGGTTCTTATTCTACCAGTGGCATAGCATTGTCATGAGGGAAAACTAGAGAGACCAGTTAGCCATAATTCAAATGAGATGTGATGAGGATCTCAATTAGGTTGCTTGCAATCAAAATATAAAGCAATAGAGTTAATGCTGAGAGGGAATTGATTAAACTGACTAAATATTAGGATTTTGGGAAAGAGAGGAATTAAAGATTTGTAACTTTGGAAAAGTTATTTAACAATATGGGAAAGAGAGGAATTAAAGATTTGTAACTTTGGAAAAGTTATTTAACCATATGGGAAAGAGAGGAATTAAAGATTTGTAACTTTGGAAAAGTTATTTAACCTTTCTTGGTCTTGGTTTGCTCATTTATAAAATGAAGCAATTAGACCAATCTTCTAAGGTCTCTCCAAGTTCTAAATTCTATGAAAAATCTATGACTGAATTTTCGAACATGGGTACCTGGCAGAATAGAAAAGGGGAAGATAGAAGGGGAGGCAAATTTAGAGGGAAAGATGGTCAGTCTGGTTTTGGATAGAGAGGATGTCAAGTCAGAAGGTAGAGGTAGAGCTTCTAAGAGGTCTAGGCTAGTGATGTAGATCTGAAGCTATGTGGAAAGGGGCTACCTTCATGTGTTTTGGGTGTGTTGGAGTATTATGGTTTTGAGATGATGGGAAAGCCAGCTTTATCTTTTGTATCACCTAGACCATAAAGTCACCTTATATTTCCACTTCTTGGGGGAAGAAGGATGCCATTTAATAAAGTAGTGATTGTTGTTCATTCGTTTCACTTCCATCTGACTCTGTTACCTCATTTGGGGTTTTCTTGGCAGAGGTACTGAAGTGGTTTGCCATTTCCTCCTCCAGCTCATTTTACAAATGAAGAGACTGAGGCAAACAAGGTGAAGTGATTTGCCTAAGGTCACATAGCCAGTAAGTGTCTGATTGGACACTTGGATTTTAACTCAGGTCTTCCTGACTCCAGGCCTGGCATTCTCTGTACCACTTACCTACCAAGTTAGTGATTAAAAGAGCCAGATTGCTCTACTTGGAGGAGTCAGAGACTTTCTGTTTAGTGTCTCTGGGAGAGCCATTGAACCAAGAAGTTTCACTGAAATGAAGACTATGGTGATTAGCAGCAGATAGATCTATGGGGCTTCTGAGCCTGAGAAGGTTCTCAGGAAACCAGTATGAATTAAACCGTGACTCTAACGACATCAGGTGTTTAAAAAAAAAAAGGAGGCTTTAACTCAAGTTTTTCTGGGTTGGCAGAGGCAGACACATTTTTCTTTTCATCTTTTTGGGGGCTTTGTGTCTTTCCAGGACAGAAGCTCTTAGAGGGGTTCTGATGGAAATGATGTGTGTGGGGAGAGAGGGGCAGGTTTGAGGGTTCACCACATTCTCACTCTGAAAGATTAGTATCACAAGGGTAAGTTTCCACTGTGGCTCCCCTGTGTAGGCTGAGCATACATTTGAAGTTGACAGGCAACCGTTAGTAAACCCCACTTCACCCAAACAGCCCATACTCCTGTGCTTCATGTAGCTGTAAACAATGGTCAGTCACTTAAAAACATTTTTTTCTGTGTAACTTTATTTTTAACTGCCTCAGATCCCTCCCACCCAAAATTGCCAAACAGAAATGGCAAGCAACAAATCTCATGAGTGCTTTTGAATTCTTTTCTGCCAGCCTCGTGTTTCATATTCAAGATCACCTATAAGAATTATTTGTGGTCTGGACATACGAAGTAACATGTGTAATATTTATATTCACTTAAAAAATAATGCATAGCAAACTCCTTATCAGAGGATTTTCATACCAGTCTTAGAGAAATAGCGGTTTATCCTTCTTAATACTTCACTGAATATCATGAGAGACAGATAACTTGCTGTGCTGGGGAAGGTTGAACATAGCGTGTACTTAATAATGACATAATTGCATGAGTGCTGCATGGCATAAATATTACGGCCTAGAAGCCAAGAATTTTCTTGCTAGAAAGATCCTGTGTTTGCACTACAGTCAAATCCCTAGTATTTTATAGACTTTAGTCAGTCAGTCAACAAGCATTTATTTATTAAGCACTTACTCTGTACCAGGTACTGGGCTAAGCACTGGAAATAGAAAAGCAGAAACACAGACTCTTCTCTCAAGGAGCTCACATTCTAATGGAGGAAAAAATATTTAAACAATTATGTACATATAAGATACACAAAATGTAAATAGAAGGTAATCTTGGAGAGAAGAGACTATCTATAAAGGAAGATTGGGGGGGGGGGGGACGGGCTGAGGCAAAGTACCAGAAAAATGTAATGGAAAGAGCAATGAACTTAGATTTCATAGGACCTGAGTTTGAACTCCAGCTTCCTGAGTGACTCTGGGTAAGTCACATCACCTGTTTGGCCTCAGTTTCCTCATCTGTAAAATAAGGAAGCTTTGGGATACTTGGCTTCTTAGGTCTCTTCCAGGTCTTGATCTTTGTTCATATGATCCTTACTCAAGGCCACACAGCTGTTTAGTGGCTAACCTAGAACTAGAACCCAAGGCCTCCTGACTTCCAGGCCCTAGCTGTTTCTATCACACCATGCTGATCATGAGCTTGGATAGGTAAGTAGGAAAAAAAAGTCAATCCCTGAATATATATGCATAAGTAGTGACTCTTTGGGGGTGCTGTGGGTAGTTTTGTGAGATGCGAAATAATGAGGTTACCCCAAAGCAATGAAAATTGTTTCATAAGTCCTTATAATAACCCCATTCATTATTTTATGGTTGTTATTCATATGACAGTGACAAGCATGCTCGGAGTTTGGGAAGACTCCTATGGTGAGGTTTCATAGAGAAAGGGCTTCATGAAGTGTGTTTTAAATAAAGCAGGGCAGAGACATGCTTTTCCAAAGTTTTTTGTTTTGTTTTTTGGTACTACACAATTTTTACAAACATAATTAGTAACTTTTATACCTGGAGAAAAAGCAGGGGTTTTTTGGGGGGGTGGATGAGGAGGCAAGCAGAAGACAGTACAATCACAAGAGTAGTATTCCTGGAGAAGGCTGATAGGTCTGTCTCCCAAAACGTGGAAGTTAACGGGGAAGGTAAGCCTTGGGAGATGGGCACCTGATAGATGGTTTCACGACAGGGCGAGAAAAATATGAGAATTACTTTCCCAGAAGAGAGGTAGCCTGTGTCCCCCAAGGTGGGCAGCCTTAGTCAAAACTCTGTCTGCCCCATCCTGGTTATGGCTCTGGCAACTTTGGGGTTTTGTTAATGTTGTTTTTATTTGTCTCAGCATTACATCTCAGCAGCACTGCCAGATTCTCACTTTTCAGTTTTCTACCTATTTACTTTCACTGGTTTCAACATATTTTGTGATTTAGCTATCTCACCATCTGAATGATTTTGGCATTTGCTTCAAATGGTTCTGAATTAATCATGGGTCTTCCTGATGGTTTAGGGCCCAGCAGCACCCCATCAGCTGGCATATATTACAAAACAAAATATGTTCTTTACCCTCTCTTGAACCCTTCTTCTCCCCCTCCATTTTATATTTGTCATAGGTTTAATGAGAATGTCTGTCAAAAAGCCTGGACAGGATGTGTAAATCTGCAAATGATGGAGCAAGGCTAAGAAAATACGTGGAAGTTAATTGGAATTAAGTTCTTATTTTGAGTAATGAATAAGAATGATTGTAAGTAATTACATAGGAAGGCAGCACAGTTAAATGTCAGAGGGAGGTTACTGTGAGATGAGTTTAATTGTTCCTGTCAGAATAATACTTTGTCTTTGTTGAATACTAAGATGGGGTTAAATCTATTTGTGTCACTTGGAAGCAATGTGAGAAACAATGCTTCTTGCCTCATTGTTTCACACTCAGATGAAGGGCACCATAGCAGGGCAAAGTATAGCCCTGACGTAATGTTCCTTCTGTTTTGTTCATCTGCCTTGTGGCCCACCAAACCCCAGGAGAGCAAACTTCCTGAAACATATTTCTGTCTTCCATATGATAACTTTATTTGTCAAAATCACTACATTGGAACAATTTCTCTTCTCAGCTTGTTATTCCATAGGCTTGTGCAGCTGCCCTGGGCTATATTTTATAACTAGAGTGAGTAACCAACCTATGAATGGGCATGACTATTTGTCCCAACGATAGGGTATTTAAAATATACTTTCTCTTTGCATAGTTCAATTGCAGGAAAGTATTGAGTATTAAAATTTTGGTGGGAGCTTCAGTTAGACTTCTTCAGGGGGAATTCACTCATATTTGCAATTAATTGTGTATTAATCTTTTTCCATAAGAAGATAACTATAAACTATAAACACATATCGATTGTCTCATATCCCTAAAACTAGAATCCTTTCAACACTTTTCCAGGAAAGGATGTTATGGTAGGAACTAACTTCATTACCCCAATAGCAATTGTTGGGGTAACTAATAGAACTATGTGGTTGGACAAACCCCATTTAATGACCTATGTTTGTTGGACGCTTAGTGAATAGTACAAATTTGCAGACTTTCAGAGACATTTCTACTTTAGTACAAACATGAAAACCTATCAAAAATGAATTTTACAAGTTGATGATACCAGATACCAGAAAATTCCTTTAAAGAGGATGGAACTAGATTGTAGATAATTACTTCTCCATAGCCCTGGTGGTCTCATTTTTATCTAAGGGCACCTATCCACCTAGAGTTTTTTAAAAAAATGCATTTTTGGTATTTGGTATGAGACTTGGAACTTGGTACTCTTTTCTCTGCCAGGAATAAGCAACAATGGCTGCTTCCAATATGGCCACTGGAGAATCGAGAGTAGAGAAGAAAGAGGATAGAAGTATTTATAGATATTCATGCTTCCTGCATTTGTCCCATTGTTTTCAGTCATTTGCCCTTGCAAGAGTCCATATAGGTTACACCCTCATTCTCCCTGAGGGATGGAAGCACAACGATACTTTCTTCATCTCCTGCTTGGTGGTAGATTTAAGGGGTCATTGGTAGTGTTACCACCTTTTTAAAGGGGAGGTAGATTTTGAATCAAGAGGATCTGTGCTATTAGGAACAAAATGCCACCTTGGAGTCAGAGGATTAGTAAAATGACCATGTTGATCAAAGAAAGCCAAGCAAGAGAGGAGAAAGACTAAATGAAAACAGTAAAATCTAACTAAAATCACCTCCTGTTGATTTTTTTTTTGCAAGTCACTTAACCTCACTGGGCCTGAGCTTCCTCAGTAAAAGGAGGGAGATGGATGAGATGCCTCTGAGGTTCCTTCTAGTTCTACGTCTATGATCCTGTGACAGTCCTCAGTGTAGCTATATGAACTACTGCTGTTACTTTTTCTAACAGGCTATTATTCTTATAGGAGTGGCACATTATGTTAACTGCTTTATTTTTTCACATTTATTTTTTAATATTTTATTTTCACTAATTACATATTAAAAATTTTTTTAATATTTTTTTAAAAAGTTTTGAGTGCCAAATTCTATCTTTTCTCTCTCTCCCCCCTTTACCCAATGGTAAACAATCCAGTATAGGTTATATATGTTCAATCAGGTAAAACATTTTAATATTAGTCATTTTGTACAAGAAGACTCGATTAAAGAAAAGAATGAAAGAAAATAAGAAAGTGAAAAACAGCATGCTTCAGTCTATATTCACACAATATCAGTTCTTTCTGTGGAGGTAGCTAGCATGCTTTATCATGAGTACTTTGGGACTGTCTTGGATCATTGCGTTGCTGAGAATATGTAAGTAATTCATAGCACTTCATCATGCAATATTGCTGTTCCTACGTACAAGTTTCTAATGGTTCTGCTCACTTCACTCTGCATTAGTTAATGTATGTCTTTCCAGGTTTTTCTTTTTTTTTCTTTCTTTTTAAATTTTTTTCTCTTAACAATTATTTTATTATTTAATATTTTAGTTTTCAACATTGATTTCCAAAAGATTTTGAGTTACAAATTTTCTCCACACTTCTATCCTTCCCCCCACTCCAAGATGGCATATATTCAGATTGCCCCATTCCCCAGTCAGCCCTCCCTTCAGTCACCCCACTCCCCACCCCCATCCCTTTTCCTCTTACTTTCTAGTAGGGCAGGATAGATTTCTATGCCCCATTCCCTATATATCTTATTTCTCAGCTGGACGAAAAAACAACTCTTTTTTTCAATCTGTTTTTAAAACTTTGAGTTCCAAATTCTCTCCCCTCTTCTCTTCCCACCCACCCTCCCTAGGAAGGCAAGCAATTCAACATAGGCCACACATGTATCATTATGTGAAACACTTCCATGATACTCATGTTGTGTAAGACTAACTATATTTCCCTCCATCCTATCCTGTCCCCCTTTGTTCAATTTTCTCCCTTGTCCCTGTCCCTTTTCAAAAGTCTTTGCTTTTGATTACCTCCTCCCCCTATCTGCCCTCCCTTCTATCATTCCCCTCCTCTCCTATCCCCTTCCCCCCACTTTACTGTGGAGTAAGATACCCAGTTGAGAGTGTATGTTATTCCCTCCTCAAGTCAAATCCAATGAGAGCAAGATTTACTCATTCCCCCTCACCTGCCCTCTCTTGCCTTCCAGCAGAACTGCTTTTTCTGGCCACTTTTATGTGAGATAATTTACCCAATTCTATCTCTCCCTTTCTCCCTCTTTCAGTATATTCCTCTCTCATGCCTTAGTTTTATCTTATTTTTTTAGATATCATCCCTTCATATTCAACTTACCCTGTGACCTCTGTCTACATATATATATATATATATATGCATGTATATGTATATATATATATATGCATGTATATGTATATGTATATGTGTGTATATATATATATATATATATATATATATATATATATATATATATATATATATGTATATTCCCTTCAACTCCCCTCATACTGAGAAAGGTCTCATGAATTACACACATCATCTTTCCATGTAGGAATGTAAGCAAAACAGTTCCACTTTAGTGAGTCCCTTATGATTTCTCTTTCTTGTTTATCTTTTCATGCCTCTCTTGATTCTTGTGTTTAAAAGTCACATCTTCTATTCATCTGTGGTCTTTTCACTGAGAAAGCTTGAAAGTCCTCTATTTTATTGAAAATCCACATTTTGCCTTGGAGCATCATACTCAGTTTTGCTGGGTAGGTGATTCTTCATTTTAATCCTAGCTCCTTTGACCTCCAGAATATCATATTCCAAGCCCTTTGGTCCCTTAATGTAGAAGCTGCTAGATCTTATGTTATCCTGATTTTGTTTCCATAATACTCAAATTGTTTCTTTCTGGCTGCTTGCAGTATTTTCTTCTTGATCTGGGAGGTCTGGAATTTGGCAACAATATTCCTAGGAGATTTCTTTTTGGGATCTTTTTCAAGAGGTGATTGGTGTATTCTTTCAACTTCTATATTACCCTCTGGCTCTAGAATATGCAGGCAGATCTCCTTGATAATTTCTTGAAAGAGGATGTCTAGGCTCTTTTTTTTGATCATGGCTCTCAGGTAGTCCAATAATTTTAAATTATCTCTCCTGGATCTATTCTGCAGGTAAATGGTTTTTCTAATGAGATATTTCACATCATCTTCCATTTTTTCATTCCTTTGGTTCTGTTTTATAATATCTCGGTTTCTCCTAAAGTCACTAGCTTCCACTTGCTCCAATCTAATTTTTAAGGTAGTATTTTCTTCAGTGGTCTTTTGGACCTCCTTTTCCATTTGGTTATTTCTGCCTTTCCAGGCATTCTTCTTCTCATTGGCTTTTTGGAGCTCTTTTTGCCATTTGAGTTAGTCTATTTTTTAAGGTGTTATTTTCTTCAGTATTTTTGGGGTCTCCTTTAGCAAGTCTTTGACTTGTTTTTCATGGTTTTCTCACATCACTCTCATTTCTCTTCCCAATTTTTCTTCTACTTCTCTTACTTCCTTTTCCAAATCCTTCCATGGCCTGAGACCAATTCATATTTTTCTTGGAGGCTTTTGATGTAGGCTCTTTGACTTTGTTGACTTCTTCTGGCTGTATGTTTTGATCTTCTTTGTCACCAAAAAGAATTCTAGAGTCCGAGTCTGAGTGTGAGACTGCGTCCTTTTTCACTGCTTGGCCATGTTCCCAGCCAACCACTTGACCTTTGAGCTTTTTGTCAGGGTATGACTGCTTATAGATTAGAGAGTGCTTTGTCCCAAGCTTTAGGGGCTGCACTGCTATTTTCAGATCTACTTTTATTCCACTGTCACCACAAGCTCTGCCACAGCAGTGCTCCTCCTCCCCCAAGAACCAGCAACCAGGATTATGACCCAGATCCAAGCAGGGCAAAGCAAGCCCTGCACTCCCACTCTGGTCTGCTGCTTGATTCCTTCCACTGTGTGAACCAGGGACTTCAGAAGCAGCTGATGCTGGAGCTCTGGAAGCAGCTGCAGGAGCTTCCTGCTGCTGCTGCCGCCACCACTGCACCACCTCTGCCACCCCCAGAGCTGGAGTCGGACTGCTCTCTAACTGATCTAGCAGTTTACCCACTAACCTGCTTCATGGTCTTTGGTGTTTGTGGGTTGATAAGTCTGGTAACTGCCACAGGTCAATGATTCATCACCTTAAGGCCTGTTTTGGTCGACTCCCATTCTGGTGTGTCCCGGCGTAGTCCACACTGGGCTGCACTCTGCTCTCAGCACCATGTGATAGACCCTTCCCAGCAACCATCCAGGCTGTCTTGGGCTGGAGACCTGCTTCCCTCTGCTATCTTGTGGGTTCCACAGCTCTAGAATTTGTTCAGAGTCATTTTTTGCAGATGTTTGGAGGGACTTGGGGGAAAGCTTAAGCAAGTCCCTGCTTTCCAGCCACCATCTTGGCTCTCCCCCCGCCCCTTTCCAGGTTTTTCTGAAGTCATCCTGCTTGTCATTTCTTATAGCACAAAAATATTCCCTCACCATCATGTGCCATAGCTTGTTTAGCCATTTCCCAGTTGATAGGTATCATTTCTATTTCCAATTCTTAACCATCACAAAAAGAGCTGCTTTAAATATTTTTGTACAAATAGGCCTTTCCTCCCCACCCCACCCCCATTTTTTTATGTCTTTGGGATATAGACCTAGCAGTTGGTCACCTACTTCAAATAACTACAAGGTAGAAAGGTATCAATGATTCTGTTTTGCCAAGAATATCAGGCAGTCTCCTAATAAATGCTCTGTATTTAAAAGCAGCCTAATGTTTGTGCTCCTTGGGCATGTTTAAAAACAAAATATATGTGTGTATACACATTCATGCATGTGCATATACATGGGGTAAAGGGACAGGTTAGAGACACATGAATGCTGTTTTAATAATCCAGCTAGCAGCTCCTGTGGGGGCGTAAGATCCCCCCACAGCCAGCATCCAGGAGGCTGCTGGCACGCCGGGAAAGCACAGGTTCTTTTTATCTGCTTAAACAAGGAAAGCACGGTGAAGGGGTTGACCAGCTTACTTTAATCCAGCATTCAGTTGGCATACAGACAACATTCATTTAGTTCAGGGGAAAAAATGCCAGCATTCAGTTAGTTCAGGGGAGCATACAGGCAAGCATCAAGAGACAGACCAAATACAGATTCATTCACTTACTTCAGGGGAAAAAGCCAGCACCCTGAGGTTCAGAACATTCATTTAGTTTGGGAGAAATGAACCAGCACCCCGAACCTCAAAACAAAATACAAACAAATTACAAATATCAACAGACAGACCCAATACAATTCATAGTTACCAACATCTGGGCTCAGCCTGAGAGCAAGGGCTGGCCAACCGGAAAAGGAAAGAGGGCTCTTCAAGCTGTCCTCTCCCCTCTTGTAGAGTTTTTGACATCATCAAGTGCCACCTGAATGACCAGGGCCAATTGGTTCTTGAGTTGGCCCCTCCCCCAGCATAGACTAGGTTAACACCTAATAGGGGGTGGCTCTGGAGTCAACACCTCCCCTCAGCCAGCCCCATGACTCATCACGCAGGAAGTTCTCTGCTTCCTGGCATGGTCTCTGGGCTTCCTGTCCCGGAAGAGGAGCAGCAGACCCAGCAAAGCCCAATGAGGTAAACTGAGCCACCCAAAGAAAACAAGCCATTCTGGTTACAAATGCCTCTTTATTTAGCTAGTTATCTCTAGTCCACTAGTGACCACAGGTATTTAAATTTCCTTGTGCTGTCTTTTACACAGCAATTCATTGTTGTTATTCAGTGGTTTATCAGTCATGTCTAACTCTTTGTGACTCCATTTGGGGTTTTCTTGATGAAAAAAATGGAGTGGTTTGCCATTCCCTTTTCCAGGTCATTTTACAGATGAAGAAACTGAGACAAAGCAAGTTAAGCGACTTGCCCAGGGTCAGACAGCTAGTAAGTGTCTGAGGCCAGATTTGAACTCAGGAGGAAGAGTCTTCTTGACTCCAGGCCCAACATTCTATCCATTGTGCCACCTAGCTGCCCTTATATAGCAGAACATATAAGAATCAATATATTCCCATATTTTATCTCATTTTGAATAGGGACAACCTATCTTCCTTGAACCCACAATATGAAAATAAATCTCACATTTACAGAGATGTTCTTGAGCCTTGCTAATGAAGAAATAATCTAGTTTGATGGACATCTTAATTTCTCTCTTGATCACAGTAGGCAAGATTAGTAATACATGTGTTTCACTTTAGTTAATTACTCTGAGTACAGGCACAAATACATGGGCTTCATTTCAATTAATTAACTTGAGTTTCAATAAACCTGTGAGAGAACATCCTGAGAGTATTTCACCATAGGTCTTTGCTGAGAAGAATGCTTTTGGTTATTATTTTGTATACTGCCCTTCTCTGGGATAACTAAAAGACATTTTCTGCCATGATTTTGAAAAACCTGAAACTACAAATGTGTGAGATTTAAGATACTGAAGCAAAACACCAGATGACTTAACGTTCTGTCTTTGGTTAAAGTCATTACTCGAGGCTTCAAAGGACAATGAAGAGCTCTATTAATTCAATCGTGTAGCAGTTATATAGAAAGACAGAAGAAAGGAGCTTGTCCTTACCCAGGCATTGATCAGTTTATGGGCCAAAGCATCCAACTGATTTATTTGTAACCCTATAGCTGACTTCATCTCAGAGAAGGCTTCAGCTTAGAGAAGAGGGTATTTTCCCTCTCAGGTTGTAACTGCTATAATAACCTTTCAAAATACCCAGTTATTGGAGTGTGGGGGTAGGGTGGAGGTGGGGAGAGCAGGGATGGTCAGTCTAGCAATATACAAGTAGAGCTCTTTCTATCTATCTAGAAATATTAAATGATCCTTAAACTGACTCTATGATGCATAAAAGGATTTGAAATTGTGTAGAAGGATTTGCAATTTAGAATTAGTCAAATGTTCTTATAGGCTGAAGAAAGCCAGACAGCAGAGGGTAAAGACTAAAGTTGCAGGTTAATATATCAAAGACAAAACTTGAAAGCCAGGATGCCAGGTTAAGTGTACCTTGGAGATAGGGAAACAGACTCCAATGATTATTGTGGAATGTCAGAGTTCACAGGAAGAGTAGAACAAAACAGAGAATTTACAAACTCGTGGGAAAGTCAGGCTATATTGGGAAGGAAAGCTTGCTGGACAAGATAAGAAACAAAAATAAAAGGGTAAAGGGATTAATTAGAAAGGAGATGGAAACAACGTTTTGACTGCTATAAAAGAAAGAATTTTGTGTCTGTGAATATGGGATATAGTTGGGGCAGAGACAGCAATAGATGTATTGATAATCTGACATACTGTGATTAAGAAAGACATTAAGTTGTTTTTCATACTTAATTATTTCTTCATTAGTAAGCCCCAGCTATGAAGGATCTGTTTGTAAGGAGAGGACGCCTAGTGTACCAGAGAGATTACTGGAATTAGAAGACCTAGTTCTGTGATTTTGACCAAGTCACAATTTCTTCAAGACTCCATTTTGTCACCTGTGGTGTGAATGCTTGTGCTTCTTGCCTCACAATGTTTCTGTAAGTATCACATTAGTATACAATGTTATATCTTTTAAGTAGTATATAAATGCTAAAGTTATTTATTAGTATTATTATTATAGATCAGAGATTCTTAACTTTTTTGTATGTCATGGCATCTTTGGGAACCTGGTGAAGTCTGTGAACCTATTCTCAGAATAATATTTTTAAATTCACAAAATAAAATGCACAAAATTACAAAGGAAGCAAATTATATTGAAATAAAATCATCAAAATATTTTTTAAAAAATTTCATAAATTGTAGGCTAAGAACACCTATTGCAGATTTATCATAGAATCTCTAGGTTGAAAGGGACCTCTGAGATGATCCAGTTCAAACTGTACTTGCATAGGAATCCACTTTTAGTTACCCAGACTCTCCTCAAAGACCCCCAAATGGGGAACCCACTGCCTCTAAATAGGAGGTAGTTTGGGACAAGCAGCCCTTTGCTATCTTGTACTTTATACCGTGTTGATAGGTGAGGATCTGACTCTCCCTCTCTCAACCAAAGCAGGCAGTAGGTTGGGTAGTGTCTCTTATCCCTATGACTCTTTACCCTTTTCTTAGCAGTGAGGAAGATGGGGGGAATGTGTTTAGCCCTGCAGTGAATAATTGCAAACACCCAGAGAGAATACCTCCAGTTAATTCAAGGGAATCCATTTTTTCTTAGACTTTAGGGGGCAAGAAAAGACTGTTACCTGAGTTTCTCTGTCTCTATCAATCCTCCAGAATGTCTCAGTGGTGGTGGTAGTGCGAAACATTTGATCAGTCCTTGCAAACTATATCTAGACCTACTTTAAGCCACTTTTCTCGAATCGACGGCAGGAAAAAGATAGGACATGGGGCTTAGGAAGATAGCTGTCACTTACAGGTGGAAAGAAATTTCAGGAAAGTTTGCTGTTTACCACTGACTTCCATCATAAAATCAGAGGTATATTATTTGAGGAAAAATTCTGGCCCCTGAATGCTGTGAACTTTAAGTGTAGCAATCATTTTAAAATCACATTTTAAAAAGAAAAATGATACTTTTCTGACATGATGACTGTGAAAACATTAATAGTAACTCATATTTTTCTAGCACTTTGTGATTGATAATCCCTTTCTTCACGACAATCCTGAGAGATAAGTAGACGAAGTAGTACATGCTTTACATGTAAGGAAACAGTTTTAGAGTGAATGAGCAACTTTCCCAGGATTCCACAGCTCTTTAGAGTTAGGGCTGAGATTCAAGCCTTGGTCTCCTGAATCCAAATCTAGCACTTTCCCCACCAAAACCATTAACTACATTCCATATTGTACAATATGCAAATCGCTTCACAAAATAAAAATCAGAATGGGAAAGTCTAGCGCCAACAACTTGACTAGCATGGTAGGTGGGAAAGAGTCCAGAGTGTGGAATCAGAGGGGTGTGTTTTTTGAGTTCTTGCTCTGCTCCCAGGCTCTGTGACCTTGGGTAAGTCCTTTAATCGGAGTCTTAGTTACTCATCTGTAAAATGAAGGGGTTGGATTTGAGGACACCCCCCCCAAGCCAGTTTCAGCCCTAAATATATGAGCTGCCTCACATACAGCTCCCTTCAGATATAGGAGGAATTCTTAAAGCTTTGGTCATTTGATGTGACTTTCTCCAACTTTAAGGCAACTTAATACTTCTAACTCCAGGGCAGTGAGGGGGTACCATAATGTACAGAGCTCTGGGCTTGGAGTTGGGAAGACCTAAGTTCAAATGCAGCCTCATACCAGCTGTGTGACCCTGGGCAGGTCACTTCGCTTCTGTCTGCCTCAGTCTTCTCAACTGTAAAATGGAGATAGATAATAAGAGAACCTACCTCCTAGGATTGTCCTGAGGATCAAATGAGATAATCGTGAGCACTTAGCACAGGTGTCTGGCACATGGTAAGCACTATGTAAACATTAGCTATCCGTGGTCATCGTCATCATTATTATCTTTGAATTTAAAGTTAAAATTTTTCCTTCTATTTGACCCAGTTTTCGTATCAGGTGGTTTTTTTCAGATCTTTTTGATCCTCTGATCGCACACTCATAAACCATATGCTGCTACTGTATCAATGGGCAGGGATCCTCCTGTAGCTCACAGAGGTAAGATTTTAAATGTTTGCTCTTTTGGTTAGAGATGGATGCTCATCCAGATGTCCACTAATAGTCATTTTGATCAGCAAATTAATAGATTATGTTTTGTGCTAGCCATTGTCTCTTCTCTTTCTATCTTTTGTCCTTCTTTCCTTCCTTCCTTGTTCCCTCCTTCCTTCCATTGCTGCCTCCTTTCTTCCCTCCCTTAGTTTCTTTCTCCTTCCTGTAAAGTCATTCTGTAAGTGAAAGATCTTTCCTGCCCATTGAATAGGCCTCAGGTGGGGCCAACAAAGGGAGGCCTGATTAGAGGCAGGCCTACACCCTAAGACTAACTAAGTGTGAGGCCCCAGGTCCCATACCTTTTTGCTAAGTAGGCTCTGAACCCTCAGGTCCCTGAACAGGGTATAAGAGCTCTGAGGTTGGCATTTTTTGCCTTTGGGGGCACATTCATTGAAAGGGTATTGGTGATGAGACTGGGTAAGCTGTTGAAGCAGCCCCCTACCTCCCCTGCTTTGAAAACCCAGATGTTGGTGCTTCTCTGGTAACTATATATTGTGATTTAGTGAGACAGAAATGCTGATCTGTTTATATTATCTCTGTTCGTAATTTGTATTTGCTCTGAGGTTCAGGGTGCTGGCTTTTCCTCCTGAACTAAGTGGATGCTATATGTATGTTTAATTAAAGTAAGATTGTTAACCCTTTAATTTTGCTTTCCTTAGAAAAGCAGATCAAAGAATCTGTGCTGGCAGCCCTTCTGTGTGCTGGTGTTGTTGGTCTTACACAGCAGCTGTTAGCAACATTGTTGTTACATTTCTCTCCCTCTTTTTTTTTCTCTCTCCCTTCCTTTCCTTCCTTCCTTCCTTCCTTCCTTCCTTCCTTCCTTCCTTCCTCTCTCTCTCTCTCTCTCTCTCTCTCTCTCTCTCTCTCTGTCTCTGTCTCTTTCTCTTTCTCTCTCTCCCTTCCTTCCTTTCTTTCTTCCTTTTTCCAAAACAGTCTCTATCACCCAGGATGCCAGAGCCAGTTCACTTTTCCTTAGGGAACCTAGTAGATTGCTAATCCTAGAAGCTTACCCTATTAATGCTCAATTAATTGGCTCAGCCCACTTTAGCTCAGAACTCCTGAACTCAAGCGATCCATAAGTCTTCTCAGGTAGTAGGAATTACAAGTGTGTGCCACCATGCTCTGCTTACCTTGCTTCTAAATGTTGATTTACTTTATGGATGTGTGACAGAATGAATGACCTCAATACCCTTCAGAAAGGAAAGGAAAACAATATGTTAAGTAAAATCCATTGCTGAGATAAGTTAAGATAGAGTATGCAGTACTTTTAAAAAGCTGCACATAATGAAGATTTATGGTTCGATGTATAATTCTCTTTTTATGTTCTTTTTTATACATGATAAAGCTTAGGTTTGTTGATGTTTGTTAAGTTTTGTATTCCCCCAAACATTTTCAATTATTTAAAATTTGAAAAAAAAGAATCTATATTTGAAATGGTCTTTTAAACTGTTTTGGGACAAAATTTTGGATTTATTGGATAGAGGGTAGGGAAGACATGAATAGATAGGATAGAGTATGACTAAGAAGTAGGCACTAGCTGTAAATTGAGGATACAATTAATCATGGGAGTGGTGTTTGCATAAGCATAGTTTGGGATAGAACTTGGTTTAATTCAAACTTTTTTAAAAAATCACTCATGTTCACAGCACAGTGTTAAGTATTGGGAGATCAGAAAATTTTTGAATACACTTTCCTTGCCCTCATAAACTTCATAGACTAATAGGGAGATAAGACACACAGATATCTGTAGTTCAAAATAAAACATAAATATGCCAGGGTAGGGAGAAAAATGAACTATCAGATCTCTTTGTTTAGTATACAGACTAATTCAGAAAACTGAATTCTGTATCTATTTTTAAAAACCAAAATCTAAATCTTGATGCTTCATCATGGAGTGTTCTGGAAGGTTTTATCAAGTTGGAAAGGCTTCGGGGACAGGCCCAGTCATAGACTGGATGTCTATTGCCCAAGGTGCAGCCTGGCTAGGTCCACAGAAACTCTTTGTCAGGCTGTCAGGAGGGTGATGAATTTCTCAGTCACATAACTCCTGAAGACCATCTACTGACTTAAGTGTGATCTGAGTCAGCAGAGAGAGGACCCACCCTGATAATGTTACAGGTCCTTAAAATATTGAAGTATATTTTCCTTAGCCATAACCTTTTAAACTTTAAAATAGCATGTAAGTTTGCCTAGGGGAAGGAACACCCTCTCCTCAGACTCCCAATTGCTGGTTTAAAAAGACAGAGGGGCTCAGCATGACTTTTGGTTAGAAGCAGAGAAACTGTACTAGTCAAAGAAATGATTCACATAACTAGAAACTGCTTTGTGAGTGAAAAAAAAAAACAAACCAAATCAAACCACAGGACTGACTGTTGCTGGTGCCACATTGTTAACCAGGGAGTTCTGTCACAATCCTCTTTGGGGCTTTTATCTATTAAAAAAAAGATCCGGTGAAAAGTGGACTGGGTGTTATGTGTAGTAAGGCAAGTTCAATTTTCAGATGTTTCTTTTGCTTGGATAAGAACAAAGTCTTCTGAGAACAGGACAGATCAAGCAGGGTGCTGCATACAAGCGGGTGTCTGCTTCCTCTTAACAGAGATGTAGGATAAGTACAGATGGTCTTGCAATCGATAATTCCTGCTTCTGCATTCACCGTCCACCACAAGTTTCCTCAGGCTTGCTGTGGTGAGTGTTGCACCAAAGCAGAGAAACACTCTATCTCTGCCATCCGGTAGAGTCGGAAAACGATATCTACAGCACTTATGTGCTTTTGGAGTCTTCACAGAAAACATTCCTGTGGAATTGTACTTGATTTTTTCATGTGAGTGCTTTATCGAATGGTCGTTGAGAGACTATTTAAAATTTTACGGTAAGCCTCCTAAGGGTTCAATAGTCTTGCTGAAAATCAATGTGTTTATGACTATGAACTGGGAAATTACAACAATTTTCAGAAGATATGCTTACAAAATGAGATGTCGGAGAACTCCTTCCTATAAGGAAAAAAAGAGCAGAATGAATCCAAACAATTCAGGGAGCAGCATATGGCTGTGTAAGTTTGGGAAAGGCCAAGTTGGTTGAATGAGCATTTGTTCTCAAATTCCTTCTCGAAAAAGATTAAATTCCAACAGAGTTGTTACATTAAATTTTACAGTTCAAATGTCCTCTTATTGACAATGGAATATGGCATTGTTTCTCAATATTTGTTATTCTTAGAACAAAAGCAGTTTTGTTGTTAAACCTACTAGATTTGTAGCAAGAAAATAGAAACATCTTTTTCACTGGTGCTTTAGACAGTTATGGCCAAAAAAGCACCTGCAAGAATTTAGATGTAAAGGACTTGAATTTCTCAATCATCCGAATTAGAAGACCATAAGCCAGGACTTTCTGCAGAGACTATATACAGCCTTCCTTGCCATGTCTAAACTTCTATTTAAATCCACTCAGTGTTAAGTACAAATAATAAATGTTCAGTTTTTCTAAAAATCAGGAAGTTTTATTTGTCACTAATATATAGACAATGTTGAGAGCTCTGTAAGTGCTCTATACGCTTATTAATGTTGTTATGACAGGCATTACAGAACCTCAAAATAATAATTATAGCAGCAATACATAAAGACATATGTACATAGAGATGAATGTATCCTATTTAACTTCAACACCAAATTTTATGGTATGTAGCAAAAATTAACAAATCATTTTGTTTTGGTAAGGAGAATTTATAAATACCAATAAATTATGAATACAAAAATTTGATTTGGGATTATATTTTCAATCCGATGAATGAAAAACTGTGATTAATTTCTCTTTCTCATGAAGCTGCAAAATCAATGTTAAATTTGTGGCTTTTCATTTTAGTGTCTTTCATAGCAAGAAAAACACACAGGCTCATCATTTCAACGTGGGAACAGAGCTGCTGACTCTGACTTTGGCTTAGATTCGCTCTTTTAACAAGCACATAAAGAGCATTTGGACAGTAAAGAATGAAAGTTTAAAAAATTTAATCATTACTGAGTTGACTGCTCCTTTTTTATATGGCCATAATTCATGCTATGTTTCTAAGTAGACGACCATCAAAACCTTTCTTAAATGAAGTTCCTTTAGTATAAGGGAAGGTACCAGTCTTAAAAGAACTATTACTTCCTGGCTACAAAACCCCTGGACAGAGCATTTTCCTTGTTATTAAATACTACTCTTGTGTTCTTTTTAGTAGATTTTAATTGCAAAATTCATTTAGTCATGGAACCTAGTATTCCGTTTCCTATCTTTATGCTTTTTAAAGGTAATCCTTGATGCCTGGAATGCATTCCTTGCTCACTGTACCTTTTAGGATCCTGAGCTTCCTTCAAAGCTAAGCCTAGGAGATACCTAAAAGAGTCTTTTCCTGATCCCCCAAAATTTACTTCTCTTGCCCTCTGATGTCACTTAGAATATAATTTGTATGTGTGTGTGTGTATTTTGTTCCCCCTAAAAGAATGTAAGCTCTGTTTTGTTTTTTTTTATCCCCAGAACCTAGTACAGTGCCTTGTGCATAGTAGACAATTAATAAATATTTGTTGGATTAAACTGACCTTGCTTCTATTCAGTTCAGTATTCAGTGTTTAGGGTATATTCTCATTTATTTAGGGAACAGATATTTGATTTATTTGTGGATAATGCAAGCAAGGGAACCTGGTTTAGGATGTGAACTCATGGGTAAAATCCTATTGCAAAAGATGGTGGAAGATTATAGGCAATAGAACCTCATAAAAAGAGTAAGAGGCAGTGGAGAAAGAAACTAGGTTTAAATAAAGCATGATGAGAAACCCAACCAAGCAATCACCTCAAGAACACTTAAAGATGAAACTGGGAGGACAATAAATACATGAAGATGGAAAAGAATTATGGGGATTTTTGTAGCAAACTTTTTGCAATCAATGACAGTGAAGCCACCACATTTAGACTCTAGTGTTATAATCTTGGATATTTCATATGAGAAAGTGGAAATAACATTGAAGGGAAACAAATGGGCAAATCAGCAGGCTTGGACCAAGTATACGCAGAAGAGATTTATGCTAGACATGACACAATTTTGAAGGAATTTGAGAATCAGGTCTTATTGCTACAAAAAAAAGACAAGTGAAGCAACTTAAATATCTACTGATGATATTCCTACCTTGCAATTTGCATAAATTTTTAATAACAATAATAATCTACATAGGAATTGAGAGCATCCTTAATGAGGGCATTGGTAGATGACAGGTGAGCTATTTCATTTGATGTTCCAATATAGACCTCGTCTTTACCATTATACATTTTGCTGAAAGATATAAAGAATACAAGATCCAATTGCACTGACTTGTTGACTACCAAAAAGCCTTTGATTTAGTAAAACAAAATGCTGCCTCAAACCCTGTCCTCTATCAAGGCATCTTCGATGCATATAACAAAATTAAACAAGACTACTTGAGAGATATAAAGACAGAGGTGACTTTGTTTAATGGCACTCTGATCATGACTATCAAGCAAGGCATAGAGGATTTCCTACCCAGAGTCCCAGTAAGAAATTTTCCTTTATAGATGGTGAGATCTTCCAGACACTCCTGTCTGTGGATGACATTGTTCTGATTTTATGAGAACATTGCCTTGGAATATTGCAGATCCTCCTAAAAAGGATTGATAATCACTCTGTATAGAGTTTGGCTTAACTACACACAGGAAAAACCGAGTGGACAAAGAATGCCCATTGACCAGACTATGATATGTCATTAGATGAACAACATTTAGGGTTCATTGACTATTGTATTTTGAACAGATAGTGCAACTGGATAATGAATTAGACCCAAAGCAGAATAGGAGAGCAGGCTGTATTGCCTACAGAAAATTACAAACTCCTTTTAATTATTTAAACTTCTCCCTGAAGTAAAGTCTTGATTTTGAATTTCTATAACAACAACAACAAAATCTTTCAGTGATTTTGTATGACTATACATCATGGATTGCTATGGTCCCCAAAGAACTGAAGCTAATTATCACTCAAAGTGGGCAGCTAGGTGGCACAGTGGCTAGAGTTCTGGACCAGGAGTCAGGAAGACCTGAGTCCAAATTTGGTCTCAGAACCTTACTAGCTGTGTGACCTTGGGCAAGTCACTTAACCCTGTTTGTTCAATTTCCTAATCTGTAAAAGGAGCTGGAGAAGGAAATGGCAAACCATGTCAGTATCTCTGCCAAGAAAAGCCCAAATGGGGTCACAAAGAGTTGGATGAGACTGAAAATGACTAAGCAACAACATCCCTCAAAGGACAATGTAGGCAAGATCATACAACAATGAATTACAAATGAAGAACTATAAAGGATAACCAGGTTGGACTAGACTAAGAATGAAAATCTGGTTCAATATCAGGAAAACTGTAAACAGAACTGAACATATTACTAGCAAGAACAAAAATTATATGATTATATCAATAGACAAAGAAAAAACTTTTTTACAAAATACAATATCTTTTTATTTTAAAAAGACACTAAAGAACATAGGAATTAATGGACCTTTCCTTAATGTATTAAGTAGATCAATTAATTATGATTAGTGATTAATAACTGTTCAATTGTATTAATGAATAAATATTAATAATATGAATTAATTTATTAAGTAAAACCTAGAGCCAGCATTGTATATAATTGGGATAGGCTAGTGGCCTTACTATATGATCAAGAGTAAAGTATGTCCATTTTAACTATTTGAGATAATGCTAGAAATTCTAGGCATATCAACAAGAAGATAAAGAAATAGAAAGGATGAACATGGGCAAAATTGAAAAAATAGGGACAATGTCATGTTTGGGAAGCTGTGGGAAAATAGGAACCTTAATGCACCTTTGGAGGAGTTGTCAATTAGTCCTGCCATTTTGGAAAGGAATTTGGAGCTATGCCCCAAAAGTTACTTAACTGTGCATTTTCTTTGACACAGTGTTATCACAACTAGGCCTCTGCCCCAAAGAGATCAAAGAGAAAGAAGGACCTATATGTGCAAAAATATAATAGCACTTTTTTGTAGTAGCAAAGAACTGGAAACTAAGGGGCTGCCTATCAAATCGGGAAAAGTCCAATAAATTATATTTTATGAATGTAATGGAATACTATTATGCCATAAGAAATGACGAAAGAAAGTTACAGTGAAATCTGTAAAGACTTGTATAAAGTGATTCAGGGTGAAATGAGCAGAACCAAGAGAACAATTTATACAGCAACAGTACTACAAAATAATTTTCAAAGCCTTAAGAACTCTGATCAACACTATGACTAGCCATGATTCCAGAGGACTAATGATGAAGTATGTTACTCACCTACTAACATAGCAATGCTGGAACAAGGGTGAAGAATGAGACATATGTTTTAGAAATGCTCGATAAGGAAATTTGTTTTACTTGACTCCATGCATTTGTAAAAAGAGTTTTCTTTTTATCTTTCAGTGATCGAGGGTGAGAAAATCAATGGTTGGGGGAAAGAAAGTCAATTTTTGTTAATTGAAAAAATAAACTGTAATTGAAAAAGTGATAAAGGGAAAACAGTGTAAATTATATCATCGAAGAAATATAAAACTGAAAAAAGTGTTACTGGTTACATGGCTAGAGCAAAACATAACTGATGGAAGTCCCATGTTCTCCACTGGAATCTGCATTACGTCAGGAAAACTCAAAGAAAGCCTTCAGCACATTGGATCAAACCCCTGTGCTGAACTCATTATAGGACATGGATAAATATTCCACCAGATGGGCAGGTCTTCATGGGTGGGATTTGTTTTGTTTGGGGCGGTACTCATATTGTATGAGCAGAGAACCACTGAAGTATTTGAGTTTGAGTTATATTTCTTAGTTCTAAGAGTGTGAAGCATAGGTTTTGCAGTAGGAGTAAACTCCATAGACAATTAGAGATACAACTCAAAGTGAGGATAAAATATTTACAATTAGAAGACTCTTTGTTTCTTTTGCAGAGGAATGCTAATATTTTCTAGTCTAGCTAACTTAAAATAGTATGAAGACTGCAATTAACTACTCTTAAAGCCCTTAGAATTTAAAATTGATTAATTCTTCTCAAATTCCATGGTTCATTCTCTCAACTCCATTAAGCTACCAGGAAAAAAAATAACAGTTACTTGCCACACATTTATAGCCTCCATATGAAGCTTGTTCAGTATAATCTAATACAAATTGGAAAGGTAAACAAATTTTAAATTGTAATTCTAGTTGAAAGATGACCTATACTAGCAATTTTATTCCTTTTGGGTCTGTGTTAGACATTTTGTTCTTTGAGTTGTTATAATTATTTGCTGCAGTGATTTTAGTTTTGGGTTTATCAAATTCTGGGCAGAGTTTAACAAGTTTGTTGTTCAGTTGTTTCAGTCATGGCTGAATCTTCCTGACCCCATTTGGGGTTATCTTGGTAAAGATACTGGAGTGGTTTGCCATTTCCTTCTCCAGATCATTTTACAGATGAGGAAACTGAGGCAAATAGTGTTAAGTGACTTGCTCAAGGTCACATAGCTAGAAAGTATCTGAGGTCACATTTGAACTCAGGTCTTCCTGAATCCAAGCCCATTCTCTATCTATTGCGCCATCTAGCTGCCCCATCATGGCTTATTATCACTTATCATTCACCTCTCCCTTTTCAATTTTAATTCATTTGCTTTCATATCCCCTATGCCTAGAAGGTCCTTCCCCTATGTCTACCTATTAGAATTGTTTGCATACTTCTAGGACCAGTTTAAGTAAATGTTTCTGTGTAAAGAATACAAGATACTTCCCCTTTCATATGAGAGCAATAGAAAATGAACTTTGGGTACTAATTGGATATATGGACTAAGAGGGAGTGAGAAGTAGACAGTGACACTGAGGTCATGAGTATGAGTGACTGGATTGATTGCCCTTGGCAGTAGTGGGGGAGATTAGTAGAGAGGTGAGTTTAAGGGGAAATGTGATGTAATGAGTTCTAACATTTAGGTCACAAATGATCCATTGCTTATCTTCTGCAACTCACTCAATCTTACCCAGGAGGAAAAGAAGGGATGTAGAGCTCTTGCCCTTCAATGGGTAATTTTGATTATATTAAATTGAAAAGAGTTTGTACAAATAAAACCAATGTGGCAAAAATTAAAAGGAAAGCAGACAACTGGGGAGGGGATTTATAGACAGCTTCTCAGATTAAATATATGCTTAAAGAAAAAGAATTAACTTGTTAAGGATATGAAGTATTATTTCCAATTGGTTGCAAGAAGAAGCAGAGAAAGAACCTTTGTCCATGTAAAACTGTCAAAATCCACATGTAATGAAACAAGGCTTACCATTAAAATATGAGACACAGACTAGTAGCAAGACCAAATAGAGAACCTATTGGAGTCCAGAACTGACTGAGACTGCAGGGCATGGTACCTCTAAGCTCATCTTGACGGAGACCTATTTAGAGTTTCAGAGGTTAAACTTAGAACTATTGTAAATCAAATAACTGTTTGGAGACTGTGGGATGATTAAATAAGGAATGTTGATTTCATAACTAACCAAAAGGAAGTTTTTGAGAGTTTTAAGTTGTAAGGGAAAGATGAGTCACTGAGTACCAGGAGGCTCCAGCAAGAGCAGAAGGAGGAGGAGTTGGGAGAGCAAACAGTGTTGTGTTGGAAGGGGCTAGCAGAAGCCCTCAGAAGACTTAAAGGCTTCTGGTCCTGTGTTTGGAAGTAGACCTACCTTTGCAAATTGGCTGAAGAAAGGACTGGGAGCAGGGATGGGTTGAACTCAGCTCTGACTCTCTAGAGAAGGCCAATTGTTAAATTCACTATGAGCATTTATATCACAGAAATAAAAAAAATGCTACAAACCAGGGCTTGATTTATTGTTTAATTGAATTTCTGAACTGAAGATAGTGATGGGAAAATGTTAATAGTGTAGATTAGATTGAAAAGTATGTTGTGGGTAGGTTTTTGGTTTGATTTGGTTTTTTCCCCTAGATTGCTGGTTGTTAAACATTTACCAGCACACCACTGGTTGGGAGCCTTGTAAATGGAGGAGAGTTAAACTCTGTTATAGTTTAACTATTGCACTTTAGTTTCATTTACAGTTTGAGAAAAGTAAGACTTTTCAAAGATGACTGATTGCTCTGCCACCTTCCACCACTCCCAGCCCCTGAAAGGGATTATGCAATTTCATTTTCCAATATTGAGTTATTTCTATTAGCCTATTTCTTCTTTTGGTAATCTGGGTACTTTGTATTTTTGTAAGTGTTCATCCATTTCCTCTAAGTGATCGGTTCTGTTAGCATACAATTGGGCAGAATAACATAATAATTTCCTTTATTTCCCCTTCAATTATGGTAAATTCTCTTTTTTTCATTTTAGATATGAACAAAGACTAGAATATACTAGCTACTTAATAAATTCTTGTTAACTGATTGGCTGAAAATTTGTTTTTTCTCTCATTAACAACAGATTAGCTAACTTTTCCTATATTCTTTTTTTAAACAGCTCCCACATTGATCAGTTCAATTCTTTTTTGCTGACAATTTTATTAATATTTATTTTTCAGAGTTTCTACTTTGTTGCTTTGTTGGGAATATTTGATTTACCTTTCAAATTTTATTTTGTTATTTCCTAATTTATTAATATATTCTTTTTCTCTTTTATTAATGAAAATACTTAGAGATATAGAGATTTCCCTAAGTAACTAACTACTTTTGTTTTCTCCTATAAGTTTCAGTATGTTATCTTGTTATTGTCATTTTCTTTAATGAAATTTTCTTTAGTTTCTATAATTCATTCTTTTACCCACCAGTTCTTTAGACTTATATTATTTTTAATGCCTTTAAATTATTTTTCCAAGAGCTATTTATTTATTGTTTTTATTTCTTTGCAACCAGTAAATGCTATGTTTAGTATTTCTGTTTTCTACAATTTTTGTTGAGGTCTTCATGCCTCAAAACATAATCAGTTTTTGCAAAAATAACACACATGGCTTTGAAGTATATAAATTCCTTTTCATTCCCATTCAGTAATCAACAGAGATGTATCATCTTTATTTTTTCCTAAAATTCCATTCAGGTCCTTAACTTCTCTCTTGTCTATTTTTGGTTAGATTTGCAAGTCTGAAAGGGGTACATTGAGGTCCCCTACTAATGCAGCTTTACTATACCTTTCTTTCTCCAGTTCAATTAGCTTTTCTTTTAAGTATTTGGATCCTGTGATTTTTGGTATGTATATACTATTGATATTGATTCATTATTTATGGTGCCTTTAAGCATACTGTAATTTCCCTACTTATGTCTTTATTGAAATCATGATTCCTATTTTTGCTTTTTGAGGTCAGCTAGATATAATAATTTTGTTTCTAGCCCATCATGTTAATTCTATGTGAATCTTTATATTTCAAGCATATTTCTTGTAAGCAATCTATCACTGAATTGTATTTTCTAATCCATTTTCCTATTCTCTTCCATTTTATAAATGAGTAAATCACTTTCACATTCATAATTATGATTGTTAATTCTGCATTTTCTTTTACCTTGTCCTCTCATCCTTTTTCCACAATTTGTTCCCACTCTCCTTTTTACAAATGCAAAGATGGCAAGAGAGAA
This sequence comes from Trichosurus vulpecula, assembly GCF_011100635.1. Classification (NCBI taxonomy): domain Eukaryota; kingdom Metazoa; phylum Chordata; class Mammalia; order Diprotodontia; family Phalangeridae; genus Trichosurus; species Trichosurus vulpecula. The sequence goes on along the minus strand of NC_050576.1, from coordinate 287,711,417 downwards.
AGCATTTGCCTAATATTCATGATCAATAAATAAAATCTTCTGTTTCTGCTTTGTTGAAACTCTTTTCTTTCTTTATTTGCCTCATATTGAGTACCTATGTTGTATTGATTATTCTTGCTTTTGTCTTATTGGTTTTTATTAAATATCTTATATTTTATTTAATGGTGTCATTGTTGTGAACGACTGGTACTGTGCAGATGTACAGCACACTGGTGGGGGTTCAAGTGACAAGTAGAGGGAATGTGTCACTCTTCTCCCACAAACCCAAAATAATTATCTCTAGGACCTTGATAGATTTTGAGTTGTATCTCTATGTTGGTTATCCTTTTCTGATAATTTAGACCTGCCAGTGAGAGAGTGGATTGGGATGAATAAGCCAGCTCAGAGAGAGTGTAGGGTTCATAACTTATGAGAGGAGGCTGTGCTACTTGAGGTTTATACCAAGGTCCATTCCATGCAAATGTTATATTAGAGTTGAACAGAAAGCTTGAATATAGTAATCTATCCTTTGGCAATATGATATCTCTGAGTTAAATCTTACTCTCACCAGAGAAATTGTGTGTGCAAGGGGAGGGGTATCCCACTGGTTTGGGGCAGGGAGGGGGCTGTGTTTTCTAACTTCCTTTCTTGATCTACTTACTTAACAAATGCCTTTTCTAAAAGTTAAATAATTCTGGCAGATAATTGATTGTAAGCATACCATGGATTGGGGCTCATGAGTGATATTACTAGAAAATTCCACAAGTTCTCAGGGTTACCCTTGAATGGTAGTCCACTGCCCTGCTGGGACCCTGGCTTGCCAATATAAATGGGAGTTAGAGAATCAGCCCCAGAATAGGTGTTTAGAAGTCATCTTGTCCAATGTTTTTACTATAGATGTGAAACTAGGACCCAGAAATGTTAAGCTAAGACTTCTCTAAGGTCACACAGGCAAGACAAGATAGAGTTAAAATCTGAACCCAAATCCTCTGATTCCAAATCTAGGGCTCCTTCTAGTGCTGTATGTTAATTAGGAATTTAAATTTAAGTTGTGAACTAACTTAGATTTTTTTAAAACAAGACATGCAGAGAATATGGAACTATCTACATATAATGTAGGATGAATGTCAAAACATTGTCCTGCACAACTAGGGTCAGAAATGCTAAAACTTGGGGATGAGCTGAGGTTGGCAAGGAGAGCTAGGGAGAGGGGGAAAAGTGATTTCTATGTTCCACTGAAGAAAATATGAGGATCCAAGGAATAAGAGGAATGTTGTTTGGGGTGGAGAAAATTATGTTAGCTGAATAAGGGGAAAAAATATTCATTTCTTTACTTTTTTTCTCTGCCAAGGAGAATACCCCTTGGACTAGAAAGAATAGAACAAAAATGATTAACAGGGATACTCAAGATAAATAAAGAGACAAATAGGAGAAGCACCTAACTGGAGCTTATGAGTATAGGTCACTCAGCCCAGATGAAATTCATCCTACCATATTGAAATAATTGGAAGATATAATTGTGAATACCTTATCAGCAATCTTTGAAAGATGGTACAAAATGGGAAAAGTAACATTAGATAGGAGAAGGAAAATGTACTTTTTTTAATGAATTTGACATTGATTCCTGGCAAATTTATAAATTATACTCTACTAGGACCCTTATGATATAGGGAGAAAGTGAAGAAGGCCCCTAGCAGGTTGGGTCAAGCCCCAATGTTAAACTTTCAAAGGATATTGATGAGGATCACTCAAGATGGCCTGACATGCATGAGTTTCAATTTGTATCAGTGGTTGTAACTACTGAATCAATAATACTATGGATTCATTTGGAAATCTGAGTATTAGGCTAATGGTTCAAGGGAATGCTACAGACTGGTGATCACTAGAGAGGTTGAAGAATCTGATTCCCTTAATAACTTCCTTTGCCTCTCATCTGTCATGTGTCATAAATTAGTTGGTATTTTCTTAAATAATAATGTAATACACACTTTTATATTATATATAACTGCATATATTACATGTATAATAATAGTCAACATGTATGTATCATTCTAATGTTTGTAGTTATTTACATTTTTTTCATTTATGACTCACTTTGGCTCTGTAAGGTAAGTATTGCATGTATTTTCATCCCTATTATGTAAGTGAAGAAACTGAGGCTCAAATAGTTTAATTAACTTGTCCATGGACACACAGTTGAATGTCAGAGTCTACATTTGAACCCAGGCCTTTCTGACTTCAAATCCAGAATGTTATCCATAATGCCATGCTACACATGCAGTATAGGAATTGTATCCAAAAGGACTGAGTCATATACTTTTTGGCATGACCGGTGCCTTGAACATCATAGGAGCTCAATAAATATTTATTGAATAGGGATAACAATATATGTTCTGTGTACTTTGATATATAAATGTAAATGATAAATCCTGCTTGGATCATAGACTTCATTTTATGCACTTTATGCCTTATATGGTTCGAATTTTCTGACAACTGAGAACAGAAAGAGGAATAATTAGGTATTTATTTGACATTAATGCCAGTGGAAATGAATTTTTTAAATAGCCAGCAAAATCAGTGGGAAAAAACGTAGTTGGATGGTTGTCGCTGTTATTAAGCTTTGTGTTTAGCTTAACCAGACTTATTAAATTTTTTGTGTGCCTTGGTTTTTTGCTTCTGTTAAAAGACTATAGTGTGTGTGTGTGTGTGTGTGTGTGTGTTGGGAAATGCTGCTGGTAGTAATTTGAATTTGCAGTCTCATGAATTGTCAGTCTTGAATTGTTTTCTGTACCATGAGTTCTCATATACTTCACATAGGAGTTTTTTTAAATAATTTTTTTACCAGAACACAAATACAAAATAAAGAAAAGAAACAAAGACATATCACAAGCTTAAATATTGAGACTTAAATATAGAGTAAGAAAGAAAAAAAGCATGTCATGTGCATAGCAGAACATAGCAGAGGATTCAAAAAAGTAACAATAAATTTTCATTTCAAGGAAGCCTGTATGATAAATAATACACCTGGTGTTGAAAATTGTCCATCTTTTCTTTGCTTCCTTGTGTTTTGTTCTCTGCTGTGCACTTTTTTAACTTTGTTCTTTTTTCTCCCCCCACTCCCCAGTAGGCTACAATATAATTTAGATATTTCTTGATATATACATAGACATACAGATATGTATATGTATAAGTATACACTTACACATAAATACATGCATATATAGGCATAAAATTTCCCAAACATAATCTACTCCTGATCTTTGTTTTTTATGTTTGTACATATCTTTTGTTTCCTATCCTTCCTGACTCCTCTACTTTACTTCTACCTGCTACATTGCCTTCCTATTACTTGCCTTCCTCCCTCTAAGGATCCCTCCCCTATCCCCCCATTCCCATTAATCTAAACTCCCTTTACCTATTCCCTCATTCTCTCCTCTAAAAATCTCTCCCTTGTCCTAATCCCTATTTTGTCCTTTCCCCGCTCACTATACCCCTACCATTTTATTTCTTCTAAATTTAGAAGACTCTTCTACTCTTCTAAATATATATGTATTGTTCCCTCAAACCCATTCCTGATGAAAGTAGATTACCAGAACTACCAGCCCTCCTCCCCATCTAAATCCTCTGTATCCTTTCTTCTTCTTGCACCTCTTTTGTATAAAATAGTTTCTGTTTTTAGTTGTTTCTAAGTGGTTTTACTTTTTAAATTGATATCACAGTCAGGTTTATCCCCCTCTTTCTTATGAGCTCGACAATTATTAATAAGAATGTTAGACATGCATTTCACATTTTATGTTATATAAAAGTTACCTGTTCTTATGAATCCCTTATAGTCAGTCTTCGGTGTGTACCTTGTTTCTCTTGGTTCTTGTATGTCGAATCTTCTATTAAGTTGAGGATTTTTTTTAACAAAGTCTTGAAAGTCTGAGGGTTTGTCAAATGTCCATTTTTTTCCATTCAATATAATACTGAAATTTGAAGGGTATGATATTTTTGGCCAGAGCCCCAGGTCTTTTGCTCTTTGATATATTGTGTTTCAAGACTTGTGGTCTTTTACTGTTTCTGCTGCTAGGTCTTGTGTAATTCTAATTGTGGTGCCATCATATTTAAATTGTTTTAATCTTGATGCTTTTAATATTTTATCCTTGAGCTGGGGGCTCTGGAATTTGACTATGATACTCATATGAGTTTTCCTCATAGGATCTCTTTTAAGTGGTGATCGATGGATTTTTTCTATTTTTAACTTCCCTGCCTTGTTCTAATGCTTCAGGACAATTTTCTTTAATTATTTCCTGTATTATGGTATCAAGATTCTTTTTTTGATCATGGCTTTCAGTTACTCTGATTATTTTTATATTTTCTCTTCTTGATTTATTCTCCAAATCTGTTGTTTTTCTTATGTTTCACTTTCTCTTCTATTTTTTCATTATTCATGTTTTGTTTAATTATTTCTTGATCTCTAACAATTTCACTGACTTCACTTTGCCCAATTCTAATATTCAAGGTGTCATTTTCCTCCTTGAGATTCTGGATCTCCTTTTCTAATTAGTTGACTTTCCTTTCATAACCTTCTTGTTTTTCTTGGATTACTTTTACTTTATTTTATTTTTTTTAGTTTTTCCTCCATCTCTGTCATTTGATTTTTAAAGTCTTTTTAAAGATCTTCTATAAATTCTTTTTGGGCAAGTGACCATTTGATGTTGCTCTTTGGGGGTTTCTTTACTTCACTATCCTCCTGTGAAGATGCACCCGGGTCATCTCCATTCCTGTAATAGGTTTCTATGGTTGGATTCTTTCTCCTTTGCCTGTGCATTTTTTTTGTAGTAATAACTTGTTTTTTGTAATCACCTCTAGCCCTGGAGTATGGGAACTGGTGCCTCTTGCCCCAGATCTTTAGTTCTCTCCTCTAGCCTGGAACCAAAGCCAAAACTCCAACCTTCTGTAAGTGCCCACAGCCAGTGGTTTTCTGCCCCACTGCTTCTGCACTTAGCGGGTGTGCGCTGGTTCCTTCTCGCCCCCACTGCTCTTCACAGCACAGCTGGGTCTGGCGTTCCTCTTCAAGAGAGGTTCCCGCAATCTTCCTGGGCTCAAGCATATGACTCTGCTCACTATCCTGGGGTACAAAATTCCAGTGGCTGGGGCTGAGGCAGCCTCTCAAACCAACTAACCCCAGGGCTTGCCGCTTGTTGTTAAAATGGAACCTAGCCTGCAGGTGTTTACTCCTTGCCGGGACCAAACCCAGTCCTTGGGTTCTTCTTCAGATCTTCTCAGACTGTCCCTAGAAGATCCTGATTGTGCCCGTATTCTTCTTTGTCTCCACCCCACTTTGTTCGCCATAAGGTGCTATTTTAACTCTTTTGTGGGGGAAAATCTTGAAAGCTTGGAATTTTCTGACCTACTCTGCCATCTTCCCAGAATCCTCTCCTCCTTCCACATAGGAGTTTTTTTATGAAGAAGAAGCAGGTTGAAGGGCTTCTTTCTGGTCCTTAACAGAGAGAGTGCAGTTTGAAGGAGCTATAGAAAATAAACTTACTTTCACCCTGGTGACAGGACTGACATATCAGCAAGGCAATTGTCCAAGCTAAATTTGTTCTGTTAATCTGCTACCTTTCATGACCATTATGTTTATTAAAGAAAATACCCAATAGTAATGATGTAATACATTCAAAGGCATGCTCCACTGCTCTGATTCCTTCTACCTTACCTGTTGGACTCGTTAGTACACTCTCTTCAGTGTGTCATTCTCAGTATTCTATTCCATGCCTATCCCCTAATATTTTCAGTCAGGCTTATATTAGCTTGTCCCTGTGCTTTGCACTTCATAAATGCATGTGAGTCTCATAGCAATTTCATGTAGATTCCTGGTACATAAGTAAGGTCATACTCGTGGACAACTGATTTTGTCAGTAGGTATGGAGGAAGAAGTATAGCTACTGGGTTTTAACAAATGCCCAAAGGTGATCTGTAATTTTCCTTATTGGAAAAAGCACATTTTTTTTCTAATCTTTTGTCATAGGACAATTTCAAAAGCTCAAGATCAGGCACAGAAAAGATTAAAGACTGCCTTCTTTGTTATCACTTTGAACTGGAGTGATGATCATCTCAATACCATCCTCTAGATGGGGTATGACCAAGAAAGAGGACCACACCTTCATTGGACATATGATAAAACTGATATCCAGAAAGGTTTAAGTGATTTTTCCAAGCCATAGGTAGGAAAGAGAAGAGCAAGTGTTTGGACCTAGATATGTGATTTGGTTTGCTTTTTTCCCTATGCATTTGGTAAAAGTTGGAAAATAATAACAATTGATCTTGAAGTTTCAGTGGGACGTCTAGAACTAATTGTTGTGCCAAAAAATTCTAAATAGAATCTATATTTACTTGGTATGAGATAATTTAACTTAGGAAATGCAAACCTAAGAGCTATAACACCATTGCTTATTATGTAGACAAACATGACTTTCTTCCTTCCCTCTCTTCTTTCCCTCCCTTCTGGTTCCTTTCTCTTCCTTCCTTCCTTCCTTCCTTCCTTCCTTCCTTCCTTCCTTCCTTCCTTCCTTCCTTCCTTTCTTTCTTTCTTTCTTTCTTTCTTTCTTTCTTCCTTTCTTCCTTTCTTCCTTTCCTCCCTCTCTCCCTCCCTCTCTCCCTCCCTCCCTCCCTTCCTTCCTCCCTTCCTTCCTTCCTTCCTCCCTTCCTTCCTTCCTTCCTTCCTCCCTTCCTTCCTTCCTTCCTTCCTTCCTTCCTCCCTCCCTTCCTTCCTTCCTTCTCTCTGTGACTCTTATATTACAGCTAAAGAACTGGATAAGATAATAAGAAAGAGAACATCAGGAGTGGCCTTGTTGGGCAGAGCCCTGTAGCTCTGGGGAATCTGGTTACCTAGGTGGCTTTTCCTTTGTTGTGTATCTTTCTGGGAAAGTCTTCTCCATTGGATTGTGTGACAAGCTGCCTGAGGCCTTGGGCACAGAATGCACCAAAGGGCTGGGCACTGATGACTCTATCATAAAGTCAATAATACCTGGCATCCTTGACAATACCTTTTGAGTCCTTCCCTGTCCTCCCAGGTGTGCCTGTGTCAGAAGTCAGGGGACCCTAGTAGCTGGCAGCTGAAGGAACCTGGAAACATTCATAAAAGGAAGGATAATATCTTTATTCATCTTTGATTATAATGAAATCCACTGGGAGCAAAAGATAATTATAAAACATGACACATTCTATATTGCGCAAGTGGATTCATTTACACATTAGTGTGAGATTTTTATTATAAATTTTAGATTGTACAAGTTAAAGTCCTAGGAATGGTTTAAAATCTTTTTCTGTTAAAATTTACTTTTTACTATTTTTTTCATATGAATTTAATTTTCTATCATTCTACTTTTTTATTTTAAATTCTTAGGGTATTTTTGAAAATATAGTCATTTAAATGATCAAATCCTTTTCAAATTTACATTTGACAAAATATAATTTTATTTTTCTAAATTCTGAAAAGCATTAGAAAAAGGAGTGACTTGTTTCCTAGTTTTGACTGAAATTGCTTTCCCTCTAGTTGTACCATTTGATTTCATTTTTCCTCCATGACATTTTCTCTTAGTACAAAGTGTGATTATAAAGTAATATGAAAGATTCTTAAAACAAACATACCAGAGCCTACTAAATGAGTATTGACCTATAAAGTCATCACCTTAGGAGGTAAGAAACACATCCCAAAGATTCTGCCATTGTTTAGAATTTGGGGAGTGGGATGGGGCTGGGGGGGGCGGTGGAGGGGGTGAGGTGGGGTGGGGCGGTGTTTGGAATCTGATATATTGAACTGCCTTGACAGCTAGTTTATTAGCCCTTGAAAGAAAATCCATCTACTTTCGATATAGTCATACCATGTTTTTGACTAAAAATGGCATTATCAGACCTGGCTATGAATAACCTCCGGCTGTTTCCAAAAATCATATCCGCACTCAGAAAGTGAAGATTTGCCAGCAATGAGGCAACATTAAAAAAAAAAAGTGTTGCAGGCTGAAGGGAATTTCAAAAGAGGGACTTTAAGCAATTAAAATGTATAGCCTTCCAAGATACCTGCCTGCTTCGAAGGGCACACCGTTCATTTGGATGACTAAATTATGGCATGTTTGCTAAAATGTCAGGCTTGAAACCTTTTTCATATATTTTCTACATGAATAAGGTATCCAAAGGAAGAAAAACAAATTTTACTGAGGAAAAAAAGAGTGCTGAGGTCCCTTCATTTGAAATGAAAGCATAAGGCACAGGTAGAAACAAGACCCAAAGGAGTGGTATACTGTCAGAAAATGATAAAAGGTTCTAGGTCAAGTTGTCTTTTGGAAATAAAGTTACTATCATGTTTCATCAAATATTAGAACTTAGTGCCAAGGGTTTTTATTATACACAAGGTAAGGAATACTTTATAAATCACAATATCTTCTGACATTCAATTACATTCAGTCTTAATAATATAAGCTGCAGGGTTTTTAAAGAACCTTTTCATAAAAAGCTTGGCACTAACACTTGGCCTACAGGTTCATACAACACTTTAAGAACTGAAGATGTGTAAGTTGATTATCTTAATGAATTTTAAACTGCAAATACTTATGGAACAGTCATGGAAATAAGCACCTGGTTAGACACCCAGGTCTAATTAAAATCAAGGAGCAGCCTTAGTTAAAAATCAGGAAGTGATTTTTCCCAATCATAAAATATTGCGTATTCTTCCTCCCACTTTCTTCTTTTTTCTATTTCTCTTGTTTTAATTTTTATGAGAACACATTCTAGTGAAGAAATTTGGTGTGTTTGTACAAAGTGTTTCCTGTTCTTTTTGCCTAGAGATATAGAAAGCTAGGCCATAAGTGAGAAAGAGTGGGACAAAAGGAAACAGGATTGGGATTTACAAACAAATGTTCCCTTTAAAATACTACCAAATTATATTTCTGTTTTGGAACCAGGAAGTGTTGATGGGTGGTCATTGACAACCTGATGAGCGCACCAACACTTTTCAGGGCATTAGCTCTATGGACCTCAGGTATTCACCCAGCCTTCCAAATCAACAGTTTCAAAAAAGAATTGCATAACACAAAGTCAGCTGAGGCTCTACCTCTCAGATGAAGGTTATACTGGGTACTAAAAATGCTTTCTTCAATATATGGAAATGGGAACAATTTGAAAAAAAAGGAGATGGCCTTAGTTAAGTGTGTTTGGGGCCACTGCAACTTTTATTGGCTTCAATGGAATTTTTATAAGCCTGCTGATTTTTGAAAATCATTTGTAAGTACAGTGACTTTTCTTTGAATTACTTTGGTATATTCAATTATGGCTAAATGTATAAAGTGAAATTATGAGCAAGGAATGACAAACTTTTTTTCATGGGTCAATCTGAAACACTAACCTCTTGAGTTAAAACTACTTATACATTTCCACTAGAGGGTGCTAATGACCTATGAATGTAAGTGTGGATTTTTGAAACCATTTCCATTTTCTGACACTTCAAATTAAAATCAATAATCGAAATGATCTTTATGTTTGGGGCATCATTGTTTAGAACAAACTCTTTGTTGAGGAGGCAAATGTGACTTTTAAAGATGATAACATGTAAATAGTTTTCTACATTGTGTACTCTGGGGAAAAAAGAAATTAAAATGGTTTGATTTAGCCTTTTGGAAAGTATTTTTCCATATAGATACACCTAAAACCTTCCAAGAGAACCACTTCTTCATTGTCTTATGACAAGTTATTCCCAACATATGATCCAAGGACAAAAGTAAATTATTTTTGCAATAGGGAAAATTTTATTTTCCTGTTACCTTTTTTTATCTTGTTGCTTTTCCATTAAAAAAATCTAACATTAATTATCCAAATAATAAAACAATATTTGTGTTTAAAAATTTGCATCAAAACTCTTTTTATTTCTAATTCCATTTGTCTTTTTATAACTCTCTGAACTGCATAGTTCTTAATTTCATCTTGAAATATGAAAATTTTAGATTTCTCAGGAGTGGAATGTGTCCAGATCTGACGAATAATATAAGCACACTTTGATAACTTTAATAATGTAATGAGAGCTTCTGATGACCAAAGCTCTGTGCTTTAAGCCAGCTCTGTCCATAAACCAGAAGGAGGCAACATGGCCCTTGGAGTGGAGAGATGTTCTCCCCTTATTGGGCCTACCCTTCCCTACATTTCCCCAGATCCATGAGCAATGAGTTAGCTGTGATGAAAATGGCTTGGAGATATTGATGACTGACAGGACAGCTGAAACTGGGCAAAGTCTTCATGTCAGATCCAGAGTTCTATGAACTGTACTTTGACAGTTCCTGAGTTTCAGGTTCCTTATTTTTTCACTTAATGACCAGCTCTACTGTATATGAGTCGCACATCATTTGAGAACTGTTGTTGATCTTAGTCAAAAGATCTGAAAGCCTCAGAAGAGGAACAGTTTTCAAAATATAGAAATCTGAAGGAACAATATGATGACAGGCAAAGGACTCGATGTTTCCTAAATTATTAGTATAGCTTAGGGGCTTTGGGGATGAGGAGACAGTTTTAAACAGAACCCTCATAGGCTCATTAATACATATAGTGAGAGAATAATGTATTAGAATAATACGGGTGGAGCTGAGAGACCTGGATTTTAATCCAACTCTGATACTCACTAACTTTGTGACCACAGACAATTCATTCTAGTTTCCTCGTCTGTTAAGTGGGGATAATACGTACGCAAACTACTTCACAGGGTTGTTATGGGACAAGCATTTTGTAGACCTCAACATGATACATAAATACCAGCTATTGTTACATTTATGTATAAAAGATCATAAATAAGATATGATACATTTTATTAATAAGGCAGATTTTAATCATGTTCTCTAATACTAGTGACAGAAATTTTTGCCATATTTTATAATTTCACTGAAAGGAACAATTCTACATAATGTCAACATGTGCAGACAAGTTAAAATAATATATGTGTCCAAGAGGTTTGCATGTGTGATTACTAGCAAGATTAAATTAACCTTTTTGGAGAATATTTGAGGATTAAGGTTGTAAAGACTTGGAGAATGGTTTTTGAAAGCATAATGGACCTTTAGAGGCAGCAAGATAGCAAAGTGGATAGAAGACTGACCCTGGAGTCAGGAAGACTGGAGTTCAAATCTGGACTCCCACATTAGCTGTGTGATCCTGGGCAATTGAATGGCCCTCACTTCCTCAATTTCCTCAGCTGTAAAATAGAGATGAAAATAGCACCTACCTACTTCCCACAGTTGTTGTGAGGATCAAATGTGACAATATTTGTGAAGTGCTTAGCACAGTGCCTGGCACATAGTGAGCACATGATAAATGATTCCTTCCTTCCTTCTTTCCTTCCTTCCTTCCCTTCCTCCCTTTACAGACATTTACTGCAGGGATTTTCATTTTGAAAGGCAACAGAAATGCTCACCAATTTTTCTCTCTGTGAAGCATGATACAGTGGAAAAAGCCTTGGATTTGGAATTTAAGTACTTGAATTCAAATCCCACCTCTGTCACTCACTACTTGTTTGACTTTGACAAGTCACTTAAGCATTCGTCCTCAGTATCTTCATGCGGAAAATGAGGTTCCTCTAAGATCTCTCCCAACTCTCAATCTAGGAATCCCTCTGGACCTCAGCATCCTCATCTGTAAAATGGAGTTGAACTAATGTACTGCTGAAGTCCTTTCCATCTTTAGTCAGTCGCCAAGCTTTAATAAAGTGCCCATTGTTAGAAACATGCTTACATTGTCTATGAATAAACAATACACGTTGGAAGGCCAAGAAGGTTTTAATTATATCTTAAATGTATTCCTCCTGAATAAATGGGTACATCCCCTTAACAGAGTAAGGGGAATACACAGGACTCAGACAAATGCCAGTCCTTTTATTGGCTCCTAATTCGAATCTCCCACCTGGCCCTTCATTGGCCAGATGCAACCCCTGGAACTGCCTACCTCATGTCTCCTTCAAACAGCTCTTTAAGCATGTATACAAGCCTCTAACCTTTAATTGGATCAGAAGCCTGGTCTCTGCTCTAAAGCTGGGGGGGTGGGGCGGGGAGAGGGGGGAGATACTTTCAACTCTGTGGAAACAAAACTGCTTCCACCTTTTTTCACACTAGTAATGTGCCAGGCACTGTGGTAAATGCTGAGAATGAAACAAAAATGCGACAGTCGCTGCTCTCAGTGAGCTCAGTCTAAGGGGGGAGACAACATATAAATAACTGTGCACAACCAAGATAAACACGGGATTAATTGGAGAGGGTCAACAGAGGGAAGTCACTAGCACTAAGGAGGATCAAGAAAGACTACTTGTAGAAGGTGGAATTTCAGATGGGACTTGAAGGAAGATACGATTTTACTTTTTCTCAAGAAATTTCTGTCATAGCAGGCATGAGATTGAAAAACATATGGAGGAATATAGGAGTTTTTGTTACTTTTTTTGGTCTTATGAACAGTTATCTCTGAACAAATTTGTCTATTTAGTGAGAGATGGTTCCCGGTGGATTCCCATAGCATAGGATTTGTCTACATGGGAAGCAATGGAAAGGAAGTGAAAAATCTCTTAATCTAATATTGTAGTTCTGAGCTAGAGGCTTTAGGATAGAGGTTCTTAACTTGGGGTCCGCAGACCTTCACAGAGTTCATAAAGAGATTTCAGGTGGTCTGTGACCTTGGGTGAGAAAAATGCATCTTTGTTTACACTAACCTCCAACTGAAATTTAGCATTTCCTTCAAATATGAATGCAGGTAACAATCACAGATTTTTCATATTACCTTAGAGTTATTACAGGTAATCTTGAAATATAATTTATGATCCTCATTATTTTGAAATTACTGTAATTATTAGGCACGTTGTCAGCTATATTTCTATATCACAAATTTGTTTTAAAAATACGTTAGTGATTTTCAATATAATTGGTTTCCTTTTAATCCTTCGTATTTTATTTTATCCCTTTAAGAATGTTACTCTGAGAAAGGGTCTCTAGGCTTCACTAGACTACCAGTGAGGTCCATTGACACTAAAAAGGTTAAGAATTCTTCCTCTAGGGGAAATTTTTGTTGGATTCCTACAGGAATCTCTTAGCTGACCTCCCTGATCCTCGCCTCACCCAACCCAACATGAATATCACTGCCATAGTAAGCTTTCTTAAACACCACTTTCATTATGTCATCCCATTGTCTGACAATCTATTATAGTTTCTATGGCTTATTATCTCAAGTTTGAACTCCACCTCTTGGTACTCCACTTCCCCTATAATATGGCTCACTCAGAATTTGCCCTTACATTCATACTCCCCAGTTAGGAATATGGTAGGAAGTATTTGAATAGATTCCCAATAAGAAACTTCCTTGCCTAGAGAAGGTTGCTCCCATATCAAGATCTCTCTGTGGCTGGTGCCCCATATCTATTTTCTTGGGCAACTTGCCCCATTTCCTGAATTCTTACGTCCTGGGCCCCCTTCCTCAGGATTTTGACTGACCCCTGCCCGGACCACACACTTAGTTTTTTGGCTTGAAGTAGCTTTGGTACTTATAAATTAATACCTTTTCCAGATTTACTTGTTTTGGATTAGAAAAAAAATAAAGTAAAACAAAACCTTGAATTTTTTTGCAAATTGATATTTAGTACATTTCCGTTTCTCACAGTTATGTATGGACATTCAATGTTAGGTCATTTAATGTGGTTAAATTTGGGGTAAGAGTCTTGAAATGTATGAAAACAGATATTTACTATAATGTTAAAATTAAATTTCATTATGCACAGCATTAGAGAAAATTACATTTTATAGAATTAATTTATATCATAATATAACAAATGTCCTATTAACATATCTTTATATTTTTATATTCATGCTATGGAATATGAAATATTGAACTGAAATTGCTATCTTTTAGTGGGTTTTATTATTATATATACAACAGAGATAATCATTTTTGAAGCTTGACACTTGATTTAAGTGAGCTACTCTCTTTGTGTATACATGTATTTGTAGATATCACTCAAAATTCATATTGTGTTCTAGTCTTTTAAGTAGATTATCATACCCAGATATGGTCTTACAGTTAGAGTAGGTAGTTGCCTACCTGGTATGTTTTTAGGAAGAGTTTTCCATTTTAAAAATACATGTATATCTTACCCTGCCTGATATTACAATGTTTGAAATTTTATAATTACAAACTTATTCCTTTGTTTTCTCTCCCTGTAGTTCTTTTTTTCAAAGATGTGAATACTTTTGGGAAAGGTAATACATTAACTTAATGTTCATTATTTATTAGATCACCTTTTTTTTTAAATAGGAAGGACCCAAATATACTTGACACTAATGGGTAGGTCTGCTGGAGTAGGGAGGGATCAAAAAAAAAACATATGGGAGAAATAGCAGTGTCATAACTAGCAATTCTGGAACCTGGGATAAGAACCACAAAATCCTCCCAGGCAAAGCACCATGAAAAGCTGCCTCAGATCAACTGTTTAAGGTAAATGTAGTTGAAAGGATAAAATATGCATATGCGTGCGTGCACGCACGCACACACACACACACACACAAATTTAATATTTTACTTTTCCCATTCACATATAAAATAATTTTTAATATTTAAAAAATTTTAATTTTCAATTCTCTTTCTCCCTCCACCCCCATTGTGAAAGCAAGCAGTTTGATATAGGCTATACATGTTAAGTTATGCAAAATATATTTCTATATTAGCCATGTTGTGGGAAAAAAAACACAGACAAGAAAAAAATAAAGTTTAAAAAAAGTATGCCTCACTCTACATTCAAACTTCCACAAGTTCTTTCCTGGAGGTGGATAGCACACACACACACACACACACACACACATTTTATCATAAGTCCTTCAGAATTGTTTTGGATCATTGTATTGCTGAGAATAGCTAAGTCACTCACAATTGATTATCATATGATACTGCTGTTACTGAGTATAATGTTCTTCTGCTTCTGCTCATTTCACTTAGCATCATTTTGTGTAAGTCTTTCCAGGTTTTTCTGAGAACACTCTCCTAGTCATTTTTTTATAGTACAATAGTATTCCACCACAATCATACATCATGACTTGTTCAGTCATTACCCTCAATTTACAATTATTTGCTACCACAAAAAGAATTGCTATAAATATTTTTGTATTTATAGATCCTTTTCCTTTTTGTTTTTTCATCTCTTCAGGATGCAAGCCAAGTAGTGGTATTGCTGGCTCAAAGGGTATATGCACAGTTTCATAGCCCTTTGGGCATAGTTTCAAATTGCTCTTCAGAATGATTAAATCAGTTCACAACTCCACCAACACTGCATTAGTGACTCAATTTTCCCATATCCCCTCCCAACATTTGTCATTCTCCTTTTTGGTCATATTAGTCAATTTGGTAGGTGTGGGGTAGTACTTCAGAATGTTTTAATTTGTATTTCTCTAAAAAATAATGATTTAGAGTATTTTTTTCATATGATTGTAGACAACTGTAATTACTTCATCTGCATTCTTCTTTTTTACCCCTTAATTTTTAAAAATATCATCCCATCATATTTAACTCACAACCATGCCCTCTATCTATGTATGCTCCTAACTGCCCTAATAATGATGTTCTTAGAAGTTACAAGTATCATCTTCCCATATAGGAATGTAAACAATTTGACTTTATTGAATCCTCTATGATTTTTCTTTCATGTTTGCCTTTTTATGCTTCCCTTGAGTCTTATATTTGAAAGTCAAATATTTAGCTCTGATCTTTTCATCAATAATGCTCGAAAGTTCTGTATTTCATTGAACATCCATTTTTTCTCCTGAAGGATTATACTCAGTTTTGCTGGGTAGGTGATTCTTGGTTGTAATTCTTGCTCCTTTGCCTTCTGGAATATCATATTCCAAACCCTCTGATCCCTTAATGTAGAAGATACTAGATCTTGTGTTATCCTGACTGTGGCTCTATGATATTTGAACTGTTTCTTTATGGCTACTTACAATATTTTCTCTTTGACCTGTGAGCTCTGGAATTTGTCTATAATATTCCTGTGAGTTTTCATTTTGGGATCCCTTTCAGGAGGTGGTGGGTGGATTCTTTTAATTTCTATTTTACCCTCTAGACTGTCACAGCAGTTTTCCTTGATAATTTATTTTTAAAATTTTTTTTATTCATCTTGAATTTACATACAAAATACAAATAGATGCAAAAAATTCCCATGTATACAGCACAACACACAAAAAAAGGATTCAGTATGAAACCATGAATCTCCATTTCACACTGTTTACTTTTTTGGGAAAAACTATGTAATAAATACTAGACATCATTTTCAAAGCTACCCTGTTTTTCTGTGTGCTTCCTTCTGAGTTTTCTTTTGTTCTCTGCCATGCAATTTTTATTATTTTTCTCCCACTCTCCCAACCCCACACTAGAACTAGAGAAGGCCACCATTTGACACAAATGTGTGTGTGTGTGTGTGTGTGTGTGTGTAGACACACACATACATATACACACACACACATATATATATGTGTATATATATATGTGTATGTGTGTATGTGTATATATATATAATATATATATATATATGAAATATAATATATATATATATCTCACACCATACTATACCTCTATTTATCAGTTCTTTCTCTGGGGGTGGATTTCCCCCAAGGCCTGTTACAGACTTGCCAAGGCTTGCTGTGCTACTGTCCTGCTCGAATGTTACCTTCACTGGACTGTGCTCTACTCTTACCCTAGTGCAACGGATCTTTCCCACAAACCTTTTAATTTATTTTGAGCCAGAAAATTTTTTGACCCCCATCTTTTTGTGGGTTCTGCTGCTCCAGAATTCATTTTGAGGCATTATTTAAAGTTATTTGGAGGAGAATTTGGGAGAGCTCAGGTGAGTACTTTCCTTTTCTCCACTATCTTGGCTCCACTCCAGTAAGATAATCTAAGGGAAGAGACTTCAGATCTTGGTCCACAAAGCCTTCTGTGACAAAGACTCCATGACACCACTTCATGGTAGAAAGATCTATACTCCAAGACTCTGGTTACTTTGGGTGGAAACAAGGAAGGACACCATGAGACTACTACTGGATAAGGAGGAGCTTATATTATCTTCCTAACTGCAGAGTAGGAAGTGTGCTACCTGGTGGCTTCCAGTTTTAACCAATCTTTCTTACTAACTAGGTCCTACGTACAATTGTTGCTGCTTGTGGAAGGAATACAAGTGCTTTCAGCACCATTTAAATTTTAGTGCCCTGGGGCAAAGCTGTGGTTTCCCCACCCAGGTTATAGTTCTCAAAGATATATCTGGACTGACTTTGAAGAATTGGGGGTGGTCAATCCAGGAAGAGTGAACAGCTCTTGTGAGAAAAAGTAAAGGGACAGCAAAGAAAAGGAAATGTGTGCATGTTTTAACAATCCAGCTAGCAGCTTCTGTGGGGGTGTAAGATCCACCCACAGCAAGTACCCAGGAGGCTGCCAGCACGCTGGGAAAGCACAGGTTCTTTTTATCTGCTTAAACAAGGAAAGCACGGTGAAGGGGTTGACCAGCTTACTTTAATCCAGCATTCAGGCAGCATACAGACAATATTCATTTAGTTCAGGGGAAAAAACCAGCACCCCGAACTTCAGAACAAGATACAAATTACAAGCATCAACAGACAGACCAAATACAGATTCATTCACTTACCAGGGGAAAAACAGCCAGCACCCTGAAGTTCAGAACATTCATTTAGCTTGGGGGAAGAATCCAGCACCCCGAACTTCAGAATAAAATACAAACAAATTACAAATGTCAACAGACAGACCTAATACAATTCATAGTTACCAACATCTAGGTTCAGCCCGAGAGCTCAGGCTGGCCCAGAGTCACACTCGCCACCACTGCTGTGCCAACCGGAAAAAAAAAAAAAAAGGAAAAAGGAAAGGGAATCTTCAAGCTGTCTTCTCCCCTCTTATAGAGTTTTTGACATCATCAAGCACCACCTGAATGACCAGGGCCGATTGGTTCTTGAGTTGGCCCCTCCCCTCAGTCAGCCCCATGAGTCATCACACAGAAAGTTCTCTGCTCCCAGGCATGGGTCTCAGGGCTCCCTGTCCCAGAAGAGAAGCAGCAGACCCAGCACCCAGGAAGGCTCAATGAGATAAACTGAGTCACTCAAAGAAAACAAAGGCCACTCTGGCCACAGTGCATTAGCAAAAGGACTCATTTTTCCAAAGCAAAGGATATATGAAGTGATATGATACAAGATCAGAAACGTAAGTTGCAGCAAGCTTTGGGGAGGACCTTGGATGCCAAGTAAAAGAGTACAGACTTTCTATTATAGGCGATGGAAAACCACTGAAATAGGGAAGCTTCGGGATAAGATCTGCACATTAGAAAAAATCAATTTAATGAAAAGAATGATTGGGGAAGGAAGGAGAGAGGGGAGACTGGAGATTGGATAAGAAGCTATTATAATTGTCTAGGCAATAGGTGATAATGTCCTGAAGTAGAGTGGGGGCAGTAGGAATGGAAAAGAAAGCAGAGATACAGGAATTATTTTGTTGATGGAACTGATTGGCCTTAAGTCAGACAGAGAGAAGTGAACGAGAAGGAAGAGTCTAAGATGATCTCAAGATTTTGAGACTGGATCAGTAAAAGAATGTACAAAAGAAGGAACATTTACTAAGCATTATTATGTACCTAGTACTGCTAAGCTGTACAGAATCAATATTTTTGAATTGTGGTGCTGCAGAAGACTTTTGAGAGTCCCTTGGACAGCAAGGAGATCAAGTCAGTCAATACTTAAAGAAATAACTCAGACTATTCACTGGAATGTCAAACACTGAAGCTGAAGCTTCAATACCTTGGCCACATAATAAGAAGACAGGACTCATTGGAAAAGACCTTGATGCTGGGAAAGATTAAAGACAAAAGGAAAAGGAAATGGCAGAGGATGGCAGATGTCATGAAAACAACAAACATGAACTTGGACAGACAGATTTCAAGAGATAGTGAAGGATATAAGGATAGAAGGGCTTGGCATACTATGGTCCATGGGTTCATGAAGAGTTGGACAATTCTGAATAACTCAACAACAAAGTACTGCTAAGTGCTGGGGACACAAGTAGACAAACCAGACAGTTCCTGCCTTCAAGGAGTTTCCATTTTAATTGAGTGGATAACACAGTTCCATATAGGTTGTATGGAAAGGTCCTTAGGGTACAGCAATAGAGTTAATGGTGTGGCTATGAATAGAAATGGGGAAGTAAGGCAGAATAATAGCATGTTCAGAAGAAAACAATGAATTCCATTTTGCATATGTTGAGTTTAAGGTGCTGGTAGATCTGATGCCCAGTAGACAACATGGAGAAATAGATCTGACAACCACCTAGAGGTAATAATTGAAGTTAACTGTAGCTTCTTCAGTGGGAAGGGACAGGAAACAGAGATTTAAGGAGTAGGAAGAGTACTCTGTTTTCATGAAAATGATAGGAATCTCACAAATTATTGAAACAAATGAGTTTATTTGGTTTGATTTGATAGCCTACTCCCCAATAATGTGAAGTTTGTATGCATTTCTTTTTTTTTGGTTGTAGACATTAACTATCACATTTGTCCAATGTAAAAGCAGGTAAATTAATAATGGGTAAACAGATTGATTGTCAAGAAACTGAGCAAAAAGGGAAAAGAGGAGTTGGTCTCCAGGATATTTGTGAATAGGGAAGAATGCATAAGGGAGGAAGAGTGGAGAAAGGGACCCCAAAATGGAGAAGTGAGGAATAATATTCATTAAGTAATTAACTTAGGAGAAAATTAATTCAAATTGATTTTATTGAGAATAGCTGGTGAACAGGGATAGACCTGGAAATCTCAGACAGAAAGGTAATTGTGTTCTCAGGATTCCAATGGACCTAAAAAAGTAAAGCTTTAACTTGGAATTTGCCAGTAAGAATAGGTTTACAAGGGAGTCAGAGGTAGGACTAGGTTCATTTTGTAAGACAGTAAGAATCCAGAACCAAGAAAATCCCTAAATAAGGCATATCTTAAGCTGGACAAACCTGGAATCCCCAGTCACTTTGTGTACCTTGTAATCTGCCAAGTTAACTTGAAAATAGCTTTACCCCCGACACTCCTTACTCTCATACTCTACAGGATTAACTAAATGTTATGGTAATGATGATTTAAGATACAGAAAGGGAAAGGAAAGGATTAAAGGCTGTATTTACAGGTCTGAAATGTAAATCCCTCGGGTGGTAATAGTTGACAATAAGTATGATGAACACAGGAAACCTTCTGCTTATGAATCCCCCCTTGCCCTCCCCACCACCACCTCATATTTCACTGATGGACAAAACTAACTAGAAACATCACAAATGATATGATTTGACTAAAGTCTTGTACGTAGATTATTTTAATGAACAGGTAACCCATTAAAACACCCCTCCCATCCTCCAACCCCAAACCCACCCCACCTCCACATTTTTTTATATTACCAATCTCATAGTTATAACAAATCTGATGGCCATCAAAAAAAAAATTGATGGCCATCAGTAGCAAACGGTTGATGCAGGTATAAATTAACTGCTACATGTCATATTTCCAATTTTATTAAAATTACTACTTGCTGATTGCCTCATTGAACGCTGGTTCTTTTTAGGATGTAGTTAGTTGAGAGAACTCATGCTAATCTGCATAGTAAATGTAACAAATCTGTATCTCCTTTAATTAGACTTGTATCTTTATGTTCCACTTCTTCAGTGACATCAAATTTTACCCACTTTATAAGAGTGTTAATGTAAAATACACAATAACACATTCAGAACTATTACTTAAATCCCATTATTGGAAACGTTTAGAAATAGCACAGTAAAGTCACAGACGCCTGAAATCTCTGTTTAGTTTCCTGTTTTGGGTAGAGGTGTGTGTGTGTGTGTGTGTGTGTGTGTGTGTGTGTGTGTGTGTGTGTGAATTATCTAAATCTAACAAGTACAATTTCATTGCTAATTAGATTTAGAGAAGACTGTAAAAGCTAATGGAGAAATACATTTAAGAAAAGGACAATTAGTCTAAAACTGCTCATGAAATCTATACTGCTGCCATTGGAGATGTATTGTTAGGTTCTTCATAGTGTCTAGCAGATGTAGGTTTTCTAATTAACATACAAATATGTAAAAAGTACTTAATGATGGAATGCAACTAGAACCAGATATGGAAGAAAAACAGATGTGAGAACATAGTCTATTTCTATCTGCTTCCTGGAAAATTAATAGAATTACTGAAATTCCTTCTATCTATTACCAGGTAATACTTGAATCGCTGACTTATTTCAGTGCCTGTTAATCTACTAAAATCAGTTCAATAATTATGATTTTTTTAAAAAGTGCAATACTACAAGTGGGCAGCAGATGTCACTCTTGTCATTTTTCTGGTCCCGTACTATCAGTGAGCACTAGGCTGGTCTGAACAGGGGCCTCTATATTGGAAAAGAGGAGAGAAATGGATCCTTAGAAGAACCCTTTTGTCACCAATTTTGGATTCAAGATGATATCTAAGATTCGGATAACTGATACCATAAACACTATTCAAAACTCACTTTTCTATGAATTGATATGTTCTGGTGGCTTTTAAAAAACAATGACAACTGTGCATGGCTATGCTTCTGCCTCTGCTGCTAGATTTCATCAAGAAATCCTGGTAATATTTTTGTCAGGCTCATCCTCCTTATTCTTTTTTCATTATTGCTGCGTTTTATATAACGATGAAAAGAAAGAATAGGAGGAAGACAACCCGTACAAGAAAGCTGTAAAGGCAGGGGATGAGGATGAGGGCATGGGAGTGTCGGGGTGGGAATGGTCCGACAGAGAAGTTCCTAGTATATGTAGGCTGCTGAGAAATGAAGAGAGTAATGGCGGGCCTGGGTGCCCTCGTTAAATGGAGGTTCTGGGAGGAGCCACCAAGTTAGAAGGCGGTACTCCGGGGCAGAGGGTACTTCAGAGGAGTGAGCTCTGAGGAGAAGGGGTCTTTCAGGATGAAGAGGTTTCTTAAACTTGGTAGAGAAGTCCAGAGTACAACCTGGTGGGAAATGAATGGGGCCCTTACTTGTATTTCAACTCCCCAGTATCTTCTTGGGATTCCTACCTATTGGGCCCCTCAGCTAATCCCAAAGGCCATGTTTCTCCCTCACTACCTAGATATGTCTTCCCCAAACAAATTTACTCTCCAGTTTCTTCCAAAGCCCTCTCTCACCCCCTCCTCCAAGCTAAGAAACCTACAAACAATGAACTTTTTGTTCGTTTGTATGATCTGCCCACAATTCCCTGCATTTCTTGTCCTGGTCTAATTGATACTATACATGGGTGGTTATTGTCCTTCGTCCTCGAAGAGGACCAAAATGACATCACTATGCTAGAGTCAAGTTTCATTTTGTCCCACTGTTAAAACACAAATGTGTTTATACTATACATGGTCAGGCATTAATAGGTCTAAAAGACCAAAACATTGGAAGGGATTGGAATGAGTGGAAAGGTAGCTGGCTTACGTGGCCGCTAGGTGGCACTGCTGGATTTGGAGTCAAGAATTCAAATCCTGCCTCAGACACTTAGTTGTGTGACTAAACAAGTCTTTTATTTCCCCATTCTTTGCAGCCACAAAAAAGTGTTGCTATAAATATTTTGGTGTAGGGGCAGCTAGGTGGCGCAGTGAGTAGAGCACTGGCCCTGGAGTCAGGAGTACCTGAGTTCAAATCCGGCCTCAGACACTTGACACACTTACTAGCTGTGTGACCTTGGGCAAGTCACTTAACCCCAATTGCCCTGCCTTCCCTTCCCCCCTGCAAAAAAAAAAAAAAAAAAAATATTTTGGTGTATATGAAACCTTTCTTTTATCATTGACCTCTTTGGGGCATAAATCTAGCTGTGGAAGAATTGGTTAAGCATTAATAAGACCTAATATTTTCATACTAAAATATATAGTGTAGGAGGAAAGGACTATTTAATTTCAAATTTATAAAGAGAACAAGTACCAGTGTGGCTCATGTAAGGAACAATATTTAATTTAATAATATAATTTTTATAATATAATATTTTAATTTAATAATATATTTAATTTGCTTCATATATCAGTCTGAAATCATTCAAATACAGCACTGTACAAGTGTTGCTGTATAACAGGAGCAAATTTATTGCAGTTATTTATATTGGGGATTGGTATTGAAGGCTGAATAGACTACAGATGGTCCTGAATGTAACAGACTGGTTATTAATTAGAGAGATTGAAATAAAATTATCTCTAACCTCTATTTTAATTTAGTATTTAATCTGCTTCAAGGTTTCGACCTCTATTTTCCTGAAAAAAAAAAGTGTAATAAATGCCTCTATGTTCTTGGCAATGTAATAGGTACTATACTCTGACTCAAAAAGTCACATTTCTTACTTTTGAGAGGTATACATTTCATTTTTAAAACTTCAAACAAATAGAACCAATGATCTTATTCCGGTAACAAGCTACTCCAGTGCTTAATCTTTTATCAACTACATACAGAAAATAAATATACTGTTACCATGTAAAATACTAACCAGGAAAATTCAGTGCTGGAGTACTCTTGGGTCATATACTGTACTGATTAAATCCTGTATAGTCTGCTCCCAGCTATAGGCCGTACCATTCAGATGGGTACTCTTAAAGCAAAGGCCTCCTGAATAAAGAGACTGTGTGTGTTGATTGCAGGGGGCCAGGGATTCTGAGAGATGGAGATGAAAAGAAAGAGAATTTAAAGCGTACGATGGCATGAAGATGGGAGCTGGAGCACAGCATGTGAGGAATAGCAAATAGGCCAATATTCTTTGACCTTGGAGTGTGCAGAGAGGAGTAATGTATAAGAAAACTGGAAAGGAAGGAAGGGCTCAGGTTGTGAACGATTTAAAATAGAGATGGAGTTTTACTTGCTTTTAAAGTTAATAGGGAGCCCAAGTTTACTGAGTAGGGCAACAGGGGAGTGACAGACTTAGCTTTAGGAAAATCATTTTGTCAACTGAATGAGGAACAGATTGGAGTGGGAAGCAGCCTGAAGAGGGGAGATGGTTACTGCGATAGTCAAGGAACTAGGTGATGAAGGCTTGTACCTATATGCTAGAGATGTTGTGAAGGTAGAATTGATAAGATTTAGCAACTGATTGGATATTTATGGTGAGCCGGCTTGAGAGGTTGAGGAGGACACTGAGACTGTAAGGCTGGGAGGAAGGTGATTCCCTCCACAGTCATAGGAAAATCAGGAAGAGGGGAGGGCTTAAGAAGTAAAGGCTTAAAGGGATAAAGAGTTTGAACTATCTACATCCAGTTTGAGATGTCCAAAAACTGTAGCTCAGGAGAAAGACAGGCCTGGATATATCTATATTTATATCTATGCCTATATCTATCTATCTATCTATCAATCAATCTACATATATATCTGATAATCATCTGCATAGAGATGCTAATTGATCTATGGCAGCTGTAGGATCACCAAGTGAGACAATACAGAGGGAGAAGAGGGACCAGTACGTAGTGTGGGGGACACTCATGGTTAAGGCATGATATGAATGAAACGAGAACAAAGGAGGTTGAGGAACATTAAGACAGGAGAACCAAATGGTTTATCAAATTCTTCTTGTCAAATGGCTTCAATTTTTTTGTAAAGTATGAAGTGAGGGACTTCTACAAAAGGGTTGTGGGAACAGGGGCTGTGGTACATTTGAGGAAAGATGAAAAGGTTTAGAATAGCTCTTGTGGTGATTGGGATAGAAAATTGTATAAAGTTTGCCTTGATGCAGAGAAGGGCCCAGTTGAGATTAGATAACATAAATGTGTGATGGACCCAATCAGGACAGTTGTGTGATTTTTTTTTTTCTAGCTCCTATCAGTTGCAAGTAAATAGGAGGAAAGTAAGCAGATGGTGGGAGTAATTCAGGGTTGGCCTTCGGAAAGACCTGCCTGATGGTAGGAAAGCAGGGTGAGGGTTCTAGAACAGAGGATAATGTCAAATTGAACTGGTTCACCAAATTGTTGACATAGGGAAGGGAGGAAAGTGTAGCTGTTACAAGGGGGATGGCCCAATAATGGATGCGAGGTTTTGAATTTCTAGCTAATGATACTAATCATGTCTCTTTCTCTGAGCCGTTATCTGCCTCAGAGGATGGCACTTGACCTTGAGCTTACTGTGATTAGTAGAAAAGGATGCCATTTTTTTTCATTTGTAGATGGTTCTCACACAAATATTTACGAATGGCCTTCTCTGCATGCCATGGTTGGAATATTTAGAGGGTATTTCTATTCTATAGAATTTAATATTATAGATCTCTAGCTAGGGGATCATCTAGTCTAACCCCTCATTTTATAGATGAGGAAAATAAAACTCAGGGAGGTTAAGACACTTGTCCAAAGTCACATAGAGGATCAGTATGAGATGTGGGATTTGAACCCACAGCCTCTTTATCTAGAGCAAGCCAGTGCTCTTGGGAAGTATCCCATTGCCTACCTATCTTGATTGCACCTAAAGTGTCTTATTTTTATATTAGCCAAATGGTGAAAAAAAATTTTGTTTGCCACACCAAAATAAAATGTCAGTGCTTAGATTCATGTATATGTATATGTATGTATACATATATGTGTATATATGTATATATGTATACATATATACATATGCACACATATATACACGTATGTATATATCTATCTATCTATGCTCACCTTTATCTTGGAGTCCTCTTGCTATTCAGTTATGGAATTAGCTGAACTAGATGCTTCCTGGGGGGTTTTTCTGATCCTAAGCTTTTGTGATTCTGTGAAACATAAAATGGAGTTCCATTAGGGGCAGGCCTGAAAGCCCTTGTTTGTTCAGGGTTAATTCTGGGATGCAATAAGGTACTCTGCTTCTAAAGATTCAGCCTCCTTCATCTATCTACGGAAATGCTTTCAGTCTGCAGGGCAGGATATGGTGACTCAAGTTGTTTTCAAACATCCACAAAGCCAGAAAGGCCCAGATCTCGAGTACATGGGACCTTTTATATCTTGAGGGGACGATGAAGCTATTCCCACACAGCCAAAGCTCACCAGGAAGCCGTGGTTCTGGTGATTTGTTCCTCTCCACACCCCTGGAGCCAGACTTGTCAAGGTCTAGTTTCATTACTTTTTCCTAACCCATGTGTAATGGCAAGCAAAGTAGGACTTTTTGCTGTTTTTTCTTTTAGAGTGCTTCTCAGCACTAAGGCAATCAAGTACTTTGATTGAGACCTGCCCTTGATTGAATCAAGAGTCTTTAATGGCCAGCTTAAGTCACAAGAAAGCCTAAGTCACATGAGTTGGAGTCACATGGTTGTGATGCCCTCTGAGCCTGAAAAAGTGTATACATACTTGGAGGTTAGCATTTTGCTTTAGGGAGCTCACTCATTGGAAGAATGTTCATGTGATTTGGCCAGACAAGACTCTGGGTAGCTATTAAGGAGCCCCTCTGGCTTTGAAAACCCAGATATGGGTGCTTCACTCTCTGGTAACTATGTGTGTATTGCTACGGACAGTTAGAAGCCCTGTCTGCTGATTTGTATTACTTACTCCGTTTATATAATTTCTGCTTGTAATTTTTGTTTGTGTTTTCTCCAAAGTTCAGGGTGCTGACTTTTTCCCCTGAACTAAATGAATGATGTATGCTTAATTAAAATGAGATTGTAAACTCCTTAAAGGTACTTTCCTTAGAAAAGCAGATCAAAGAACCCATGCTAGCAGTCCTTCTGTGTGCTCATGTTATTTGCCTTATACCTCCACAGCAGCTGCAAGCAGCATTGTTGTTACACTGAGTTGAAGGAAGGGAAATCTGGAAGATATTGGTCCTATTGGTTCTTACCCTCCATGAGTTTATGATCTAATTGGACACACAACGGAATTTCTACTCTGAAAATCAGTCAAAACAGTGAAAGCAGAAAAGGTCAGATCAAAGCAAAGGGAGAAAATGCTATAGAAGTGTATGATAATATTTTAGATGGCATACTAGACAGAGAACTGGATTAGAGTCAGTGAGATCCGGTTTCAAATCTCACCTGAAACTAGCTGTGTGATTCTAATTCACTTAATTTCTTGCCCGTCATCTGTAAAATGAGGGTATGGGCCTCTAATATCTATGCCTAATATCTATGAAACACTGAGCCTTTATGATTTGCATCTCTTTGTATATCATTTTCTGGAAAGAGATGAATGAAAGTTAAAGCTTATATATTTAGTAAGCATGAAATTAAAAGGTTTCTAATTGAACTTCTTTTAGACCAGCATGACTCTCCTCAAAATGAAAAGTTTGCACACAGTTATTATGCAAACTTATTGCTAATCCATTAAAAAAAGAGCCTCCGCACAGGAATAAAAATCAGCAGGCCGACTGAATTTTGGGAAAGCAATAAATATAATTATTGTTTAAAATGATTTAGTCTGGTTTCCTCTTCTAAATTTAAGAAGGGCCCAATTATCATTGTGCAAGCAAGAAAAAATGACTTCTCCAATGACAGTTAATACAATGGGATCTGAACATATTGGGAGGATTATCATATGGAAAAGTGGAGACATTAGTTTATTATGCTTAATAGTCTCCGCTGGTCTATTACTAAAAGTCTTAGAAACAAGTTGCACATCTACCTACTGTGGTGGGGAGAGTAAAAAAAAAGCCAAAATGATCTTTCTTAATTCGACCTTTCCCTGGAGATCTAACTTCTAATTTTCTATAGAGGAGACTTCTAATTTCTTACCTTATCACTGTTTTCTCACATTGGGTTGATTTTCATACTTCATTTTCACACAGTGGGAAGAATTTTATGTCTGTTTGAAAAAATATATTGCTATCTATTGTTTTGCATTTCCTACATTTCTCAATGACTATCTGCCCTTCCCCCTTCCATTTATACATTTCCCATGCTCCTCTGTATTAATTATATTCATCATAGCCTAGTAATGTTACATTGCATTCACATAATTTGTTTAGCCATTCCCCAACTGATGGCCATCTACTTTGTTTCCAATTCTTTGCTGCTGCAAAAACAATACTTCTATAAATCTTGGTAAATATGAAACCTTTCTTTTTGCCATTTATCTCTTTGGGATATGTGCCTAGTTGCGGAAATCACTTCAATTCAATGAACATTTATTAAGTGCTTACTATATGCCAGACATTGTGCTTAGCACTGGGGATACAAGAAGAGGCAAAAGACAGCCCTTGCCCTCAAGGAGCTTACAGTCTAATGAGACAATATGCATACAAATATACTGTATACAAAGCAAGCTATTTATGGGATAAATAGAAAATAATTAACAGAGGGAAGGCACTGGAGGGCTTGGAGGTTTCCTGTAGAAGGTGGAGTTTTAGTTGGGTTTTAAAGGAAGCCAGGGAGGTCAGTAGTTGAAGAGGAGGAGAGAGAGCATTGCAAGCATGGAGGCACAGCCAGAGAAAATTCCCAGAGCCTAGAGATAGTGTCTTATCACAGCCAGCAGGCCAGTGTTACTGGATCAATGAGTATATGTTGGGGAGTAAAGTGTGAGAAGAGTGGAAAAATAGGAGGGCCTAGGTTTCATGAAGGGCTTCGAATGCCAAAGGGGGCATTTTTTATTTGTTCCTGGAAGCCACTGGAGTTTATTGAGTAGGGGAGTGATGTGATCGGATTTATATTTTAGGAAGATCACTTCAGTGGCTGGAGGATGGCTTAGAGTAGGGAGAGCCCTGAGGCAGGGAGACCCACCCAGCAGACCAATCCAGTACTGTGAGCATGAGGTGATGATGGGGGGCCTGCACCAGAATGATCCTACATGGCCTCTAGGAATATGTGTCTTAGATTCTAGTCTTGCCTTTGCGACTGTCTTGCTGTCTGATATTTGACAAATCATTTAACCTCACTGGGATTCTCTGTTGATCTGCCAAAGGAGGAGATGGGACTGGATAATTTTTAAGGTTCATGCTAACTTTATTCTAAAATTCTATGATGTTCTATGATAAAAGGCAATGTGGTAGGGCTGGACTTGGAGAGACCAGACTGTGATCCTGGATTTGCTGTATTACCAAGGGAAAGTCACTTAACCTCTGTAAGTGGGCTGGTGTTTTCTCATCCTGTTTTCCACAGCCTTTTGTCAAGTGGTGATAATAATACCTGTAAAACCAATCATATGAGGTTGTTATGGGGATCAGATAAGATGGTGAATGTAAAATAAGTATGTGAATGCCATGTATCTAATAAAAAATAGTTTAATTTAAAAATAGTTGAACATTATGGGCTTTGGTGCTCTGATTGAAGTGAATGAGTTGATAAAAATGTTAATAAAAATGATAATAAAATTAGTTGATGAAAATCATGTAATTTCATACCCTTTGGAGTGCTATAGTGGGAAAAGCAGTGACTTTAGAGTCAAAGGACTCTAATTACCTGTATGACCTTGGGCAGAATATTTAACCTCCCTGGGCCTTGGTTTCCTCATCTATAAAATGAGGGGATTAGACTAGATGGCCTCTGAAGTCCCTTCCAAACCTCCATCTAGGATCACATGCCGTAAAGGTTACACCAACAAACAGAAATCTCAAATCAAAACATGTCAGGCACAAATGGTCAATATGATGTTATTGATCTACCATTCACACGAATGTTTAGGAATGGGAGTAGTGGCATCATTTGTTTTAGCCTAATTGTTCTCGTGGGTGGAGGAAGACCTTTGTAAACTCCAGGCAAAGGAACCATCATTCTGTGGGATCTGTGCTGGAATTTTGTATAATAAGCACTTCATTTCACACTTCACAGGCAGCATCCCAGCTGAAGATACCGGCCAACGGCTCTTGCTTTTGGACTTGCCATACAGAACTAAATTAGCTGCTGTCAGTTGTTTTAGGAGAATCCATAGGGGAATAGAAGGTCGAGCCTCTTTTTTTCTGCTCCTGGCATGGGGTATTGCTAATGACCTAAAAGTGAGGAAGGAGATCAGTTTCGGGGGGGGGGCATTTTGGGGTAATGGAACCTGGATTTGTTGTCAAAAGACCTCAGGCCAAGTCAACAAGTCAATCTATCAACAAGCCTTTATTAAGTGTTGTGCCAGGCACTGGCATCCAAATACCTACCTCCCAAACCATGGCAATTTGGACTTATATGGATTAAAGTTTGATCCTGGGGGTCTGACTCCAAAAAGGTTCAATTCTTTCTCTGGCTTTGCTTCACACTAGAGTAAAACTCCAGGGATATTTCTAAAACAAAGATTAGGTAAGGCTTATGCTTAGGACTTCTCCATATTTCCTGATATAATTTCCCCAATTTGGTAATTAATTGGATGTAAATGAGGGAGAGGGGAAAGTAAAAAGCACTCTGGTTGTCTATCCATTGTTTCTCATCCTTAGGAGAGGAGATCTGATGAGATCTCCTTATGAGATCACCTTATCACATTAAGTGATGTATTCAGTTGTTTTTTCAGTTGTGCCTGACTCTTTCTGACTCAGTTTTCGGTTTTCTTGGCAAAGATAACTGGAGCGGTTGCCATTTCTTTTTCCAGGTCATGTTACAGATGAGGAAACTGAGGCAAACAGAGTTAAGTGATTGCTCAGGGTCACAAAGCTACTAAGTGTCTGAGGCCCCAGTTGAACTCAGGAAGATGAGTCTTCCTAACTCCAAGCCTGGTACTCTACCCGCTGAGCCACAAGGGTAATGTAGCTCATGCCTTAATAGGAAGCAATCCAGTCCAGTTGAAAATGCTGAACAATGAGTCATAGGCTCTTAATTCGAATCCCAGCTCTGACTGACCATAGGCAAATCCCTTAGTCTCTCTGGGCCACAGTCTCCTCATCTGTAAAATGACAGAGATGTCCTAAATGGACGACCTCTAAGGGCCCTTTCAGCTCTAAATCCTTCATCCTGTGTTTGTATATGGTTGCCCCACTATTCTTTCCATTCATACAGTATTGCTAATGACATATTTTATCTGACTTCTTATAAACAAGGCAGCAATATACAGGAGTTTCTTGTGTAGGCCACCTCTCCTTCCATTTTCCTGTCAGTTATTTGCAATTTTAATTCTTCTGAGATGACCAAATTCTGTGATTTGTAGCTCTGTAGCACCATTCCCAAAATATTAGTGGTAAAGAAATAGGCTTTTGTAATAACCTTATAAAATAGTAATTGTCCTCTGAAATATTTTAGGTAGAAAAGCACTTAGTTAGACATTAATTATTTAAATTTCATACCCAGAAACTTATAAATCTCCTCGTTCGGGCACTAGATTTGGATTGTAACATTTAAGGAAGAAGGTCCCTGGACAAACTATGACTCGGAAAGATTTCCTTCTGTCACAGCTGGCAGCCTAGAGATTTGGAAGGACTCCAAAGGCTCTAATTGTGGAGTACGTGAGAAGAACCAGACCTACAGTAGATCATGTAGGCAACTAAGTTCAGAGAATGTCAAGTCAGCAAACTTTTACTAAGTGCCCACTATGGGTAAGGTACTGCTGTAGTCTCGGGGCAGCTAGGTGGTGTAGTGTCTAGTGGGTTGGGCCTATAGTCACCTCTTCCTGAGTTCAAATCCAGTCTTAGATACTTACTAGGTGTGTGACCCTGGGCAAGTCACTTAACCCTGTTTATTTCAGTTTCCTCATCTGTAAAATGAGACGGAGAAGGAAATGGCAAACCACTCCAGTATCTTCATCAAGAAAACTCCAAAAGGGGTCACAAAGAGTCAGACACAACTGAAGAGCAGCTAAAAAGTAACTGGTTTTGTCGCTGGTAATACAAAGATGAAAAATCCTTACCCTCAAGGAGCTTAAAATCCAGTATGACAAGAAGGCATGGACACACTCTTATAACATAAAATATGTTGTGACAAGTACATACAGGAGATGAAATAGAGAAGGATGAGAGATTAGGGAAAGATAATACTTCTAGCCATGAGAAGAGAGTGAGAAATCAGGGAAGTTTTCATGGAGGAAGAGTTACTTGAGATAGACTCCCAAATCTACATGTGCATATACATATTTACATACACATATGTACACATGTGTGTAGAAAGCTATCTTTCATGTATGTGCAGATACATATGTAAATGTATGCATGTATGC
This sequence comes from Trichosurus vulpecula, assembly GCF_011100635.1. Classification (NCBI taxonomy): domain Eukaryota; kingdom Metazoa; phylum Chordata; class Mammalia; order Diprotodontia; family Phalangeridae; genus Trichosurus; species Trichosurus vulpecula. Next base: position 287,679,373 of record NC_050576.1, on the reverse strand, counting down.
GTACACATGTGTGTGCGCATGTGCAAGTCACTTCATGGTGTTTGCCTCAGTTTCCTCATCTGCAAAATGAGCTGGAGAAGGAAATGGCAAACCACTCCAGTAGCTTTGACAAGAAAACTCCAAATGGGGTCATGAAGAGTCAGACATCAACTAAAACGACTGAATAGCAACAACAATGGAACGAGTAAGATAACTTTGCCAATCCTTTCATCATCAATATCAGGTGAAGCCTATCAGTACCAATGTCAGGTAAGGCTCACTGAAGGAGTTTGTCTCTGTCATGGCAAGCGTAGATTGTAGAGTCCAATGGAAGATAGATTTCATCTAAATGGAAAGGTCTTCTACAGGATGCTTCTCTTTGGAGATGACATTGTGTTGACAGCATCAAATACTGGAACATTGTGGAGCCTCCTAAATGAGATCCATGATTACTTAAAAGAGTTTGGCCCAACAATGCACACAGGGGAAAAAATGCAGCAAGATAAAGAATGTCTACTGCCAGACTGATAGACATTTGGATGGATAACTCATAGAGTTGGCTCATCAGTACACGTACCTTGGACAGGCATTGCAGATGGACAGCCCAGAACCGAATAGAGGAAGAGAGAACGGGGGACTGTATTTGGAACATATGTAGCACTTTTAATGACTGCAAATTCCTTTCTGAAATAAAGGTCCATCTTTTCAATACCATTATTTTTTATATCTTTTTTCTTCTCTTTTAAAATTTAATTTAATTTTTCAAATGGACAAAAATATGTTTTATCTACCTAATGCCTTCCCCCTTTCCATGGAGAAGGGAAGTAAAACAAAACCCTTGTAATAAAGGGTTTTGTAATAAATATGTGTAGTTGAACAAATAAATTCCCATATTGGTTGTCATGTCCATAAGAACATCTCAACCTGCATTTTGAGTCCAGTACCTTTCTGTCATGTGTTGGGTAGCATGATTTATCATTAGTACTAGGAATTAAAGTAACTATCATTATCAGGAATGCACCTCCATACCTGTTTCTTCCCAGATCATATTATATTTCATTCATTTTATGTCACAATCATAAGTAGATTGTTTGAAGGAGCTGGGGATGTTTATAGTCTGACTAAGAGAAAAACCCCCTAAGAGAAAACCTGGGGGGACAAGAAAGCAGTCTTCAAATATTTGAAGGGCTATTATTATTTGGTCCCCAGAGGACAGAACCAGGAGCAAAGGGTGGTGATATAGAAGAAGCACATTTAGGCTTGATGTCGGGTAACCTTCCTAAAGATGAAAGCTATACAAAGTGGGATAGGTTGTCTTAAGATGTGACAGGTTCCCCCTTGTTGGAAGTCTAGCAGTGGCTGGAGGAAGAGTTGTCAAATATATCATAATGCATATTCCTTTCAGGTATGGGTTTGACTGTTGGATGGCTCATTGGGTAGAGTGCTGGGACTAGAGTCAGGAAGACCAGAGTTCAAATCCAGCCTCAGACACTCACTAACTGTGTGACCTTGGGAAAGTCACTGTTCTTTCTTCTATTTGCCTTAATCCACTGGAGAAGGAAATGACAAACCATTCCAGTATCTTTGCCAAGAAAACCCTACACAGGGTCATGAAGAGTGGGACATGGCTGAATGACAACAAATGGGTCTGAGCAGTAGTTGAGGTAATTGAGGTCCCTGCCAACTCTAAATTCTGAGAGGTTCTGGCTGAGGTTAATTAAACGCATTCAGTACTTCAACACCTTCTGATCTGGCATCTTAGACCTTGATTTAAAAGCCCTCCAGCACTGACTTATAAAAAATTAGAAATAGCATTTCCAGTGTTGTGATTTGCATTATTAATAGGGATAATGTAATTTTAAATAGTTATTTTGTGTATGAAAGCTCCCCCAGCACACATCTGTTCTGTTCTGAGAAGTTATACCAGAAGCTTAGTGTATACACATGGGAACAAAGTACACTGTAGTTTGGAAACAGCAATTGTAAGCTTGTGTAGGAACAAGGAAAGATAACCAGAACAATGATAGCTGTTTAGGGACTATCTGAATAATCAGGAGGTTGTATCCATCTGCTCTGGGGCTGTTTTAACCCAAAGATAAAATTATGTGGACTCAGAAGGACTCAAGTATTAGTTATAACCTGATAGATTTATTTGGTATATTTTAGCACTTCAGCAAAGTAATAATCACATGTTAAATGAAGATTTGAGTATTTCATGTACTTCTTGATAGGCCTGATGTCAATACTGTTATTAGATTGTAATTCTGACAGGTCAGGACCTGATTCATGGAAAATGCCATTTTTTGGCATAATTGGAAAATATCCCATTTAAACTGAGATCCCAACTGACCTTAGCATTAAATTTTTTTTCCAAATGCCCATTTAGGTGCCTTAAAAATAGAGCTGTAATTTTATCAGTATAGGGAGCTCCTAGGAAGGCACTCCCCCTACCAATGAAGATTGGCACCTTCTCTGCAACTCCTAGTGTTGCTTGGGAACCAAGAGGGGGTGTGATTTGTCCAGAGTCACAAAAGCCAGATGGAGGCCTTGAACCTAGGTCTTCCTGACTCTGAGAGAAGGGATCCATCACTATACCACAGTGCCTTTCAGATTCATTCTTAGAGGGAAAAATCTATGATGTCATTCCAGTTTGTATTTCCTCCTTAGACAACAGGGGCTCAGCCTTCTGGTAAAGATCTTCTCTGAACATAGCTGGCCTGGTCCTCCAACATCACAAATACAACATTGCCAGGTTATACTTGAAAGTTTCCAGTTTGGGGAGGACCTGCCTGAGCTTGTCATCTGCCTTGGAGAACCCCAGGTCAGAATAAGGTATCATTTAATGTAGGGAGAGCTATTCTAATTTAGCGATATCTGATGTATTGGGAAACTTCTCAGACCTCTTACTGAAAGTCCCGAGAAAGCTGCATTTAAGATGATTTCTTCCAAAGAATTGTGAGTGTTTGACTTCTTAATAAGTTTCTGAGGTTAGTAGCTTCATTTTATAGATGAAAACTAAACAAAACAAAACAAATCTGAGCTATGGAGAGATTAATTAGTCGAAGGAGCTTGGGGACCAACTATAAACTCCTCTGCTTGGCATTTGAAGCTGATTACAACCTGGTTCTGTCTTCCTTCCTCATCCCTCCTCTTTGGAATTCCTGATTTCCTTCAGGATCCGGCTGAAACACACCTTTAACAAAAGTCTTTCCTCGTCTCCCCACCTGTCCTCCCCCACCGTGCTAGTGGTCACCCACTAAAACTACCTCTCATTTATTTTGTGTGTGTTCTAAATATACTTATCTATGCACATCTTGTTTCCTCCATCAAGCTCCTAGATGGCAGAGACTATTTCCCTTTTATCACTGTATCTCCAGTGCTTGGCACAGCACCTGGCACATAGCAAATGCTGAATTTGTAATAGCTTCCATCTCTAAAATTTTATGATTCTAAGATCTTTAGGTCCTATAAATGCACATAAAATATTTTAGAGTCCACATTGTCCCATTCTTTCTGACATGAAGGACCTTTCTTTGATATAGCAATACTCCAATGAATCTGCTGTCTGATGTATTCTCTTCATTGGTATACATCAATTGATAAATTTATTGATTATGGATTTAGCAGAAGAAGAAAAAATGGTGGTGATGGTAGGGAGACATGATAGGTGTCTTGTCTCTTACATATACTGGGGCAAATCACTTAAACTCTCAGTGCTCTAGGCAACTCTCTGAGATGATACGTTACCAATAAGTTGTCGCCCTGAATTCATAGAAGGAATTTTTCCATCTGGGAGTTTCCTACATGAACAAAATCATAGAACCAATCCCTATGCTATGATAGCTGTCCTCAAGTATGTGAAGGACTTGTTCTGCTTGGCTACAGGGAGTGGAACTAGAGCAATGGGTGAGTGGCTGGGAGGCATAAAGAAGCAAATTTTGACTTGTCAGGAAGTTCCAAACAATTGGAATTGTCCAAAAATGACATGGGCTACCTTGGTAAATAGTGAGCTTCCCATTGGAGCAGGGTAGGGCTATGTTGTAGAGGAGATTCTCATTCAAGTACAGGTTGGATTAGCTGGCCCCTCAGGTTGCTTCCAATTCTTGAGATTATGTGATTTGCTTTCCACTACACAAAAATCTAGGGAACAATCTGGAACAAGAAGAAACAACTTCTGATATATGTATTTTCTTGATCACTGTATTACTAATTACCAGGAGACTTGGCTTCTAGTCCTAGTTTGTTTTTTTGTTTTTGTTTTTGTTTTACCACTGTGTCTAAGTCATGTAATACCTTCCATCTCTAAAAATTCTCTGATTCCAAAATTTTAAATCTTATAAATGGTCACTCTTTCTAATATGAAGCATATTTCCTCAATATTTCAATACTTCAATGAATTTGCCAACTCATTAATTTGTTTTTTTAATTTTTATTCATTTTGAAGTTAAATACAAAAAGACAAAAAAAGAATATTTCTATGAACAAAGTCAACTCAATAATTTGTGTATTCTCTTCATCAGTGCATATCACAACCTAGACAATTCTTCTTGTCCTGTGTGATTTTCTCTATGTTGTCCCATTGATTCTTCACAGTAGATCCTCCCCACATGTACAGTGCATATAACGAAATACATAAAATAGTATCCTTTTCTATTTGACATAAATTATATACAAGGAATGAGAGAACAATGAATGACCTCTTTCAAAACTCAGAATTTTTATTATAAAATCAAGGAGTTTTAAGATATTATTATTTTGAGAATTTTTTTCTGGTGTTAATCTCAGTGTGCTTTGTTAATAACACCTCAGTTATCAGAAATTTGGGTATTCAGCAACCTTACCTACTTGGATGGAATACATTGAGAAACAGGAATTAAACAACAAAGAAAATCTCTGAGTAGCCAAAATGTCACAAATTCCATACGCTGAAATTCATTATCCTTTAGTCATGGAAAAGCCCATCAAAGCCTTTCTCTATACCTGTTTACTCTTACTATACATACAAGTCTAGTAAGGTCTAGTAGGTCTAGTAAGTTTAGCTATTTAGTTTCTAAGTCCACAGCAAATTAAAACTAGTCAGGGAGATTTAAAGACAGGCTCACGTGACAACAGTGAGATCTGACAGCAAGAGAGGAGGGAGGAAAAAAAATCATAAAAGGCAGACAGAAGATCTTAAAAAGAATAGCAGTTTAGTGCCCCTTATTATAATGATTCAGACATCAGTGAACCCTGAGCATAACATGCATCTGAACACGTGACATAATAATGGTAGTTCATAATGATGACTCTTGAGTCATTAAGAAAAGGTGAAATTCTATTTTGTATCCTCAGTTTAAGAAAACATGGAGGCATACAATATGTTTTAGCAAATTTTCCAGTAAAATGCTTAAAATAAAGTTTTTGGTACTTAAAGGGTACTCAGCAATACAGAAAAATAGACTGTGCAGATTGATTTAGTCCTCAAAGATTCCAGATGTTTTTGCTGTCCTTAAAATTTTGAACTATTCTGAAAATTCTCTGATTTCAGTTAGGCTTTCCATCCTTCTTAATTTTGTATTAAATTTTTTAGCTTATGAATATTTATCAATACATATGTATTTTTTCCATTTAATTGCATGAGAAAAATCAACATCTTTATACTTAGACATGGATTATGATTAATCTTTTACTTTTAGTCCCCCTTCATTGGTTTCACATTTACCTTACAATTTTCCTTTCAAAAATCACTATTTCAAATGCTTCTGTAGAATCTCTCATATGAATCCATGAAGAAAGGCTTCATCTGAAGTAGAAAAAAAAAATACACCTGTGATTTAACCTATCTTTGGTGTGGAAATGAATTTAATCCATATCTTTTTCAACTAAAAAAATCATCACTTGTAAATAAGATCTAGGTCAAAGGTTTTTAAAATGGGGTCGACAAACTCCCAAGGGACTCATGGATGTATTTCAGTGAGTGTGTGAACTTGGATGACAAAAAATTATTTTCGTATTTATTTAACTTTTGTAATCCTGTGTATTTAATTTTATGCATTTAGAGGCATTATTCTGAGAAATGGTCCATTGGTTTCACCAAACTCACAAAAGGGATCTATCACACACACACACACACACACACACACACACACACACACACACACACACACACACGTTAAGAATCCTTGGTCTAGATTAATTATATCTTGCTCACTGGCTTGAGTCATCCCATGGATTTCCTAAGAAATACTGCCAATATCTGGTTAAATTTGGGAAGCTTCCGCAGGTTAGGTGGCTCCTCTGTGGTGAGCTTATAGGAAAATTCCTCTTTTAGACTTGCTTGTTTCTTCCAGGTGCCCTAGCATCCTTCTAGACACATAAGTTCACAATCTTGGAGTCATGCATGATTCCTCACTTTCCCTCACCCAGAAATGCAATTGGTTGCTATGCCTTGTCAATTCTAACTCTGCAACATCTCTTGCATCATTTCCCTTCTATCTAACTCTTACAGTAACTACTCTCATTCAGGTTCTCCTCACTTCTTCACTATGGGAAGAGCCTCCTAATTGGTCTTCTTGCTTCAAGACTCCCTTCTCTCTCATCCATTCTCCACAAATCTGCCAAATTGATTTTCCCAAGTCACGGGTCTGACTCCTTTATTCAAATTCCGGTGGCTCCCCATGATCTCTAGGGTGAATTAACGACTCTTCAGGCTGCCAGAGCCCTTCAGAACTTGGCTCCAACCTTCATTCCCAGCCTTAATACACATGATTCTCTTTCAAGCACATTATGAGCCAGCTAGACTGACCTTGTTTCAGGGCTTCTGCATGGTTGTTCACAATGATCTCCGCCTTTTAGAATCCCTACTCAAACTTCAGCTCAATCATCACCTGTTATATTGAGATCTTTCCTCATCTTCCCAGGTACTGGTGCCTCTCTTCCACTCCATGCCATATTACCTAGTATTTATTTTTTGAGTATACTTACTTATATATGTACATACTTATATGGCATTATAATAACAATGCTACTTGCCACTGCTGTAGCTGTGTAAGGCCAATAACACCAGCACACAGGAGGGCTACTAGGACAGGTCCTTTGATCGTTTTTCATATATATATTTTCATATATATCATTCACTTAATTCAGGGGAAAAAGTTAGCACCCTGAACTTCAGAGAAAATACAAACAGCAATTACAAGCAGAGAAAAATAATACAAATCAACAGATAGGCTTCTAACCATCTGACCATAGCAATACATACAGTTACCAGAGAGAGAAGTACCAACATCTGGGTTTTCAAAGCCAGGGGGTGCTCCTTAATGGCTACCCAGAGTCTTGTCTGGCCAAGTTACAGCAACACTCTTCCAATGGGTGAGCCCCCAAAGCAAAATGCTAAACTCTGAGTATATATAAGCTTCCTCAGGGTCAGAGGGCATCACAACCATGTGACTCAAACTCATGTGACTTAGGCTTTCTTGTGACTCAAGAAGGTCATAAAAGACTCTTGATTCAATTGAAGACTTTTGATTGAAACAAAGGCAAGGCTCAATCAAAGGCACTTGATTACCTTAGTGTTGAGAAGCATTTCAGAAGAAAATACAGCAAAAGTCCCACCCTGCTTGCCATTACAAGCATATGTATGTATGTGTGTATATACACATATATATACATATACATGCTGTCTCCCCTGATAGAAAATAAGTTCCATGAGGGCAAAACATGTTTTATTTTTGTCTGTGCATCTCCAGTTCCTAGAACAGAGCTGCAATGGTGTTCCTAGTTCATCTAGTCTAAACCCTTTGTTTTACAGATGGAAAAAAAAATCTGCCTGGAAAGATTATATTATTTGGCCAAAGTCACACAGGGGGTCCTTTAACTCCAAGTTCAGCACTCCTTCCAACTGTACCATGTAGCCTATAGCAGGGGCTTTAATGTTGATGGATTGATTGGACCAGAGCCACAAAAGAAGGGCAGGCATGGATGGATTGCAGTCTGAATTGTTAAAGTCCATATTGATGAGATAAAAATTCAATTGGAGTATTTCAATCTTTGGATTGAGGTCACATCAGGAGATCAGATTAAAGCTGCTTCTTCAAAGTAGTTTTGTTTGCTGAGCTGTCATAACTTTTATGTCTGACATAACTAGGGAGTTTACATAACATTTTTTACTAGTTAGAATTCAATGTCAAAAGCTTTTATTGGTTTCACTAGCACCAGCAGAATAGACAATGAATAAAAAGTAAAGATGAAGGAAAATCTCAAACCACCAAAATAAAGATGGTGGCAGAGATTGGTCAGAATATAAGGAAGTTCTGCTTTGAAGTAAAATGGCCATTTCACAACACAAAATTGAAGGTTGTGTCCAAAGGAATAATGTGTCAGCTTGAAATGGAGTGGATGTGGTCCTGACATGCTGCTGATTTATTTTGTGGCTGGTGCATTTCAATTAACAATGATTTGAGTGGTTGATTTATTGCTTATACTCTATAAAATTATTAAATGTGCTCTCCAACCTAAGTAATAGCAGTGGTCTGTTTTCATATGAGCACAATAGCTTAGTGAGTATTTTAGCAGGTCTACTGACAATTGTTTTTAAGGGAAAAAATATTTTTGTTCTTGGAAAGTTCAACCTTTGCAGTTGTGAGGCTTTATGGTTTAGGGCAAACTTTTTCTCATTCACCTAAAAGTGAACAAAACAAAAATAAAGCATCTTTATTTTTAAGATTCAAGTGAATTAAAATTAATTTTGCTATGGAAGTTTTGGAAAAAGTTTCTATACCTCTGAGGTAATTGTAGATACCTGTGGGGTATCACAAAATAAGGGCTTGAAGTCAGTCAACTAATCATAGCCACTGACGTAGAAAAATTAAAGGATTTTCAAACACTTTGTAAGCAATAAAGTCAATAATAAAACAATCTTGCTTGCTTAAATTATTTTAATCTTTTCACATTAGAAACTGTTTACATCTCCAAAATTTTTAATTGATTCTTTTTTTTTCTGGTGGGAACATGGCTGTGATTTGAAGACGACAACTATTTAGTAAATAAAATTCAATTTACTGAAATTCAGTTTACAGTTAGCTTTATAGCTAAACGCATTGATTCCACAATGCAAGGGATACTGAACAATAACAAGTAGGTTCAAATCTCAGTCTCTTTAAAAAAATTCTTTTTTTATATCCCCTTCATTTCTGACTAAATCTGTCTTCCTTCCCATAAAGAATAAACTAAAACCTCTCAAAACAAAATGAGAACAAAAGCTATTCAACAATAGCAACCAGCATAGCAATGGAGTCTAACAGTATATGCAACTTGCAATATTCCACACCTATAGCCCCCCACCTCAACAAAGAAGGAAAACAAGTCCATTTTCTGTAACTTTTTTTCAGGCCAAGCTTTTCGGTTTCTATAACTACACTGCTCAGGTACGCCTTTTCTTAGACCACCTGTTCCAATGGGCCCTGTTCATTAAGAAGATAAGTAAGATAAAGTATTAGACTTTTGTATTTCTATAAAAGGGATCTTTAGGAGAGGTTTATAGGGTGAATATGACCAGATCTCATCCCTAAACTAGTAACTGGCTTTTGTTAGCCAATCAATTAATCAGTCAACAAGTATGTGTTAAATATTTACAAGGTGCAGGGCTCTGGAGAGACAAAGACAATCATGAAGCTGTCCCTACCCTAAGAAAGCTTACATTCTATCAGAGGAGACAACATATTCATATATACAACATAAACAGAATTTGGGGGGAGGAGAGCACTTGGGGGTGGGGGATTCAAGAAAGCTTTGTGTAGGAGTTGGCACTGTATCGTGCAAGTTCCACTCTAAACATCAAAGAGCAGTAAATAAAACCATAGGTTCTAGGGGCCTTCTCCCTTAGGAGCTACTCAGTCAACAATAAATAGTCTCTTCCTCTCTACAACCATCAGTCTGGTATTGCTCCTAGGAGCTATTAGGCAAATGGAGTTTTCCTGGCAGCTCACTTGCCTTTCTCTCATCTCCCACCCCTGCAGGAAATAGGACACTGTCAATCCCTGCATAGATAATAATCTGAAGGCCTGGGTTTCAACTGTTACTTAAAATGAGCAAAACAAATGTCTATTGTTTGCAGGGATTATTTTAACTGAGGAGCCTCTGAATGGATGGTGGATGAAAAAGCTTCCATGTGCTCATAATGTCACCATGAATCTTTTCATTGGCAAAGAAAGGGTCAGCAGCCCTTACTTCAGCTTGTCCTGCTCCAGTGATGATTTCTTTAGGTGCAATGATAGATCATTTCTTTAGGTGCGATGGTAGGCGGCTGTTGCAATGCGGTCCTTTCTGAAGACCTGCCTCAATGCTGCTCTTTCCTTTCACTTATGTTCCCAGGACACTGCACATAATAACTACATTGGGGATGGAGGTAATGTCACTGTTGTTTCTATCTGCCAGCAAACACATCTGACTCCTGCAGTGCTGGCAATTAAAGTGACATTTACTGGCAGGGTTTTCAGCTGGGAGCATCTTTGGTAACAAAGAGAGGAGGGACTAGGCAGGATTACCGAGGGCTATTTAGCCTAGATTTACAAGGCATGAGGGGAGTTACAGAGGTGCCCTACAACTGCCGGGCATCCCGGAAGGTATTGATGAGTGGGTGTGAGTGGACTGAATGTCTTTTCATCAGCTCACAAAATTCTAATGCTGTTTCCTCTCTCTGTTTAGCATCTTTTACAGCAAGGCAAGTCCTAATTATACTTGCTTATACACTGGTAAATGGGGGTACATTACACTAGGACTTCAGGGTTTAATTAATTGGGGGTGATCTAAAGCATGTATATGATGCAATCTAGTGTAGGGGATGAAAGGCTGGCCTTGGAAACTGGGAGATCTGGGTTGAAGTCTTGCCTCTGGCACATGCTATCTATTTGACCATAGACAAGTCACTTAACCTCTTTGATGGCCCAGGTAAAACAAATTCCTAAAACAATTAAGTTACAGATGAGTGGGGAGTTATCACAGAAGGAGTTCTGGATTCCAAAGATACCACTTTTCTGGAAACTCTCTCATTCTTCCCTGTTCCCCATATCCCAATAACTAAATAAATTGACATTAAAATATTTTAATTTTAAATTACAACCAGAACTATTATACTGAATCTAGCTCAGAGATTAGTAGCTTTTTATATGTCAAGCCTTCTCAGCCAAGGGAAAAGACAAAGTTTATTAGGGATTCACCACAACGGGCTTAAGAAATTCCACCAAATTCCAAATTAAGAAATCCCACCCTTTGTGACGCCTATTTCCACAAGCGGGCCAGATTCAACCTAGTGAATTAGATTGAACCTGAGCACCTTCATGGAGGCAAGATGGAGATTATATACACAAAGATTGTAGGAGGGAATGAGGGGTGGTCTGGGGTGACTAGAGGAGGGGTTTAGGGAGGGTCTTGAGGGGAAGTCTAAGGAGGGCAAGGTGAGGTAATGGGATTAAGGGTGGAAAGTAGCTGAAGGCATGGATACTGATATATCAAGGGTGGGGAAGTAGCTGGACAATAAAGGGCGAGGCTAGGTAGAGATTTGGGCCTAATGATAATGTGAGGCTTGTGGCCTTAGGGGAAGGCCAGATCCAGTTGGAAGATTCAAGGACAGTTCAAAGGGGCTCCCAGAGACTGTATTCCAGATTCAAGGGGGTTCCCAGAGACTGTGCCCTCATCATTACAAAAGAAATGAAATATGCTGAAATAGTTATCCATATGTTTTAAAAAAAAGTCACAGACCCAAGGTTAAGAATCCCTAAATTCTAATCCAAACAGAGAGCCAGAAAGGATACACAGCTCACTTAATGTCACACAGTTAGTTAGTAACAGGGATAGGAGAAGATAAAATAAGTGAAAGGAGGTTTTTTTTTTAAATGAGGAAGAAAAAAATTACAGACAAAATAAGATGACTATATTTAAAATGTCATGGAAGAATTCATGGACTCTCTTTGTAAGATAGCAAAACCAGTTTCCAATGCATTGGCTGATAGATCCATTATGTATGGAAGTATTTTTTCACTGTGCTGTGTTTCTCCTTCATTTTCAAAGAGAACCATGACATCAGGAAAATGATGCCATGACTTGCAGTTGACTTTGATTTGAGTGAGGTAGGGCTGTGCAAGGTCACCAGCCTCACTTTCTCCTCCAGAGACATCTGGACCCAGTGACCAAATATTCATCAGGATGACTAGAGATGGCCCAGGAAGCAATGGCCCTTTTAGGCTAAGGTTTTTTTCATGTACTCACTTAGAGTGAGATAATGCCCATTCAGTGAATAGGCCTCTTTAAGAAGTGAGTCCAGGAATGTCCCCTTCAATTAGAAAAAAAGAAAAAGAAATCAAGCTGGGAGGGGAAGACCTTCAGGGTTGCTGTTCCAAAGAGAAACAGTTACTATTGACATTTCACTGTAAGGCAGGAGGGCCCAAAATACAGCCATTAAAGTGGAGCTTGGGCAGGGAAAGAAAGAAAGAAAGGGGGGGGGAGGGAGGGAGGAAGGAAGGAAAGGAGGGAGGAAGGAAGGAAAGAAGGAAGGAATCTAGCTAGTAAACCCCAAGTTAAATGGGCAGCTTTTGACCATTAAAATTTGTCTTCCTTTGGAGAGGAGAAGGAGAAGGAGAGGGAGAGGCAGAGGCAAGAGGCAAGAGGCAGAGGAAGATGCAGAGGATGAGCTGAGTTACCCAGCTAGCTGGGTCCCCTTTCTGGCAGCTAGATCTACTCACAGGTTGTGTTTGTCCTTTGTTTTCAAAGAGGACCATGATATGAGGGAAATGATGACATTGATGAGGGCACAGTCTCTGGGAACCCCTTGAACCCTTGAACTCTCCTTGAATCTTGCCACTCGACCTGGCCTTGGCCTGAGGCTATAACCATTAAGCCCAAATGCCTACCCTGCCCAGTCCTCTATTGTCCAGCTGTTTCCCACCCTTAATCCTGTTTCCCATCCTTAATCCTTGTGAGAAAGGTGGTTTTGGCGATCACTGGACTTCCTAGGCAGGGCCAAAGTCCTGAAGAAGAACCCTGTGATAATCCCTAGGGAAGGCTGTACAGACCACAGGACTCCCAGAGGAAGACCAGGTGGTAGCCATCCCTTAATCTGTGGGGATCACAGGGCCTCCTAGGGGTCAGACCCTAAGGAAGACCCAAGTGATGGCCCCTTAGGATGGCAGTAAGATCACAAGGCTCCCGAGACAGGGCCGGAAGTCCCATGTGATGTCCCCTTAAGAAGGCCGTGCAGACCACAGGGTTCCCCAAGGGAATCCAGAGTGGTAGCCCTCTTAACACCGCAGTGGGGATCACAGGACACCCCAAGACAAGATCCAGGAGTAAGCCTGGCGAGCTTCCTCTGCCTGTTGCTTCCCTTCACTTGACCTTAGGAAAATCCATGTGATTTGCCCATTCACACCCAAAGAATTCAGGACCAGAGTGGGCAGAGGAAGGCATTTTATTACGCTCCCCGGGAGAGCAGGTGTAGTGCTTGCAGGAACACTCACACCAATATAGCTGCAGGAACAGGGGTAACCATTCCCTCCACTCCTGCTAGAGTCATGGTTAGTTTACAATCTTTGTTTTTTACGTAGTTTTCCTAGGTTATATAGTTTATATAAATAGGATAATAAGGATACAGAAGCAAAAGTAAAGTTAATTAGATTTTCCTTGTCTTAGTTTAGGATTAAACTATATTCTTTTACTTCCCCTATTTTCCCTCTTTAACATATGCAAATTACGCAAATCAGTAGGCCTGGATTCTTGACCAAGACCAGACCCTAGATAAGCTTGAACAGGTTCAAGTGGGTTTGGCCTCTCTAATTCCCCAGACTGCCTTCTCAAAAAGCATGCACATGCGTACAAGCCTCTGACCTCTCACCTGACCGACCTTGAGGCCTGGTCTCTGCTAAAGCTGGGGTGGTGGAGGGCAGGGAAGCACACCTTTAGTTCTGTGGAAACAAAACTCCTCCTCGCATTTCTTACAATCCTGATCAAAATATCTATACCCTAGCTCTGTTACCCTAGCCCTTTATGGTCTGTCATTTCCATATAGCCTTCAGCTATTTCCCCCACCCTGGAGTCTGACCTCATCCTTAAGTCCCTCCCTAGACCCCTCTTCTGGTCACCCCAGACCACCCCTCAATCCCTCCCTCAACCTTTGTGTATATAATCTCCATCTTGCCTCCATGAAGGTGGTCAGAACCAATCTAGCTCAGATGGGTCTGGCCCTTTTTCCTTACAGGCGTCGCAAGGGGTGGGATCTCTCGGGGCAGGCTTATTTGGCTAACTCTTAATAAACTTTATCCTTTCCCTTGGCTGAGAAGGCTTGAGTCGAATTCTTTCGGCAGGACCCGGTGTGTCAGTACTTTGGGGTGCTGAGCACCTCTCACCCCAAACCCTCATCAACATGACTTGTAGTTGACTTTGATTTGAGTAAGTAAGGGCTGTGCATGGTCACTTTAATCGATAATATATATCATATTATATTTGCTTTGATTAATTTTCTGTTATGCTGTTTTAAATTTTTGAATTTCCCCTCCCCTTCCCATGTTGTGTACTTTTCTTCCTCCCTGTCATGCATATCTGCTCTGAAAGAAACAAAGTCACATACTACAAGTACTATTGAACTGCAGGTTAGGAGACCTGGCTCCAAGTCTCAGGTCTGCCACTGACTATTTGTACATTGTTGGGTGACTTACTTAGAACACTTAGAACTTAGCTCGAGTTTTCTCACATGTGGGATGAAAAGAATGAATTAATTTCTCAGAACCTTTCCAGCTTGAACATCCTACCATCTTGTTGTTCTACCTGTGGGCTTTCAGGAAGGAATTCCATTACTCTTTGGGGAAGGAAGAGTAGGTTTTGAGTTGAGAGGAAAAGAATCACCCACAGAGAGAAACTGCCAAAATGAAAAGAGCCTGCTTGGTACTATAGTGAGTTGCCATCAGCGCAGGTGAAATACGTAATGAGTATCCCTATTGCAAATGTCGTAAGGGATCTTACATACTTGTCTTTCAACTGATTATATTTATTCTGTGGTTCTTCATTGCTGGAATTCCCCTTTCTGCATGTGAATAATACTGTATATTCCACATCTGATCCGTGTTTATATTCTTGGTACCCTTTTTTTAAGTCTTCCTCCTCTTTTTGGGGAGAACCACTTAGATTAAAGCCCAACATAGAATTTTTCCTTAGAAATCTGAGGCAGAGGTGGATAATTGGAAGAGACAGGCAACTTCAGGGCAAGGAACCCATGGCAAACTCCCAAATCAAGACAAGTCAGAGGCTGTTGAAGGTCACCAGCCCCTGTGTCCTCAGCCTGGAGAGTCATTGTGCTAGACTTCTAATTCTAATTCTCTCCATCTTTAAATCCATTTCTCCCTTATTTCTCATTTAGATCACAAACTCATATAATGGAGCCAGGGTGGGATACAATGGCCCATCTATTCCAGATTTTCCCATGAGAAAAATGAGGAGTGGGGTAATTAAGTGACTTGCCTAAAGTCTTAGTGGGAATAAATGGCTGAGCTGGGATTTGAACCCAGATTCTCTACCTCTAAATCATTCTCTGCTTCTAAATCAAGTACTTTTTCCTGTTACACTGTTATTGTAGAGTAGTTTTCAGTCGCGTCTGACTCTTTGTGACCCCATTTGGGTTTTCATTAACAGAGATGCTGGAGTGGTTTTGCCATTTCCTTCTCCTGCTCATTTTACAGATGAGGAACTGAAGCAAACAGGGTAAAATGACTTGCCCAGAGTCATACAGTTAGTAAATGTCTGAGGCCAGATTTGAATTCAGGAAGATGGGTCTTCCTGCCACCAGGCTCAACACTCTATCCACTGTACTACCTGGCTTCCCCTTCAACTAGCCTTTCATTACTGAAACAGGGAGAAAGTGAACCCTGGTATCCCTTAAAAGATATCCCATTCCCCTACATACACACTTAATTTAGGGCCTACTCCTTGTCCACTCTTCCCTTTTTCTTTTTTTAAACTCTCCCTGCTACTTTTTTTTTACACCTTTGCACTGTCATCAGCACTTTTCTCTCTAAATGTAAACTCACAAGCCTTAGTTAAATAAAATTTATACATTTCTTGTCAACTATGTTTTTATGTTTTTAAAGAGTCAAGTCTACTGTGGTTTACAGACAACATTCCTGCCATGGAAAACTTATGCAGAAGAAAAAATATTCTAATTATTCCACTGAATTGAGAGAGAATGGACATGTAAGTAAACGTGCTAATATGCCACAGCATCATAGGATCATAGACTGAGAGCTAAAAAGGACCTTAGAGGCCATCTATTCCCAGTCTCTCATTTTACAAATGATAAAACATAGGTCCACTGTAGTTTTGAAATGAAGGTCACGCAGTTATCTGGGATTTGAACCTGAATCCCCTGACTTCAAATCTAGCACTCTTGCCAGTACTCCACATTTTTCAAAGGAAAGGTTATAATAACTTGGTTTGTTTATATCACAGATGTGTGATTTCCTTGCAGATGACATCTGGTAAAATATAGTGTTAGAAGGATGATGGAGAATCTAAGAACGTAAGCAACTGTCATATGTGATCACTCAGCCAGTAAGTGTCAAAGGAAGGATATGAATTAATGGCCTCCTATCTCCAAGTGCAGGATTCCATCTACTATGCCATTCGAATCTTCAGGTTATTTAACTTAAAAGAAGAGAAGTTTGGGAGACAAATAGTATATTTTCTCATCATCAGGCATATAAAATCCCTTTATGTAAGACTGATGAACTGTTCTCCATATTAATTCTGCTCTTCTACTCCCTGAGAACAAATACAAATTTATATCAAGTAACTTATCGCCCATAGATTGAAGAACATTTGATATGTTTTAGGTATGTTCTTATCAATTGATCCAATATCCTATAAGTTTGTACTTCTGAATTCCCAATATTCTCATTTTTTTTAGGAGGAAGATGGCCCGGGGTTCTTGCTCTGCAGAACTCAATAAAATGGAAACTAGAAAAATGCTAGAAGCACAGAGGTACATTATTAGGATCCAATTAAAATGACAGAAAGGAGAAATGCTGACAGCTGTAGGATATTTTCCCCTTCCCTTAGTAAAACAAGTATTAGTTAGAGGGACTCAAAAAGTCATCAAATTTTAGAGTGGGAAATAATCTATAAAAAGACCTAGGCCAACCCCTTCATCTTACATATAGTAGCTGGGGGCACTCCAGTCCCTTTCCAAATCACAGGGTAGGGAACCCCAGAAGATGTCTATCCTTCGGTAACAATTCTCTTTTGAATTCACATATGCTAAAACCATAGCGCGTGAGACCCCACAACTGTGTTTACCATGAATAGACAGAGGACATAATTAGTTCTAAACAAAGGCATATAATAACATGGTGTGGTAAGAAAAAGAGAAATCAAATCCACCCCTCAAACCAGGAAAATACTCTCCCACAAATACAAGCACTTTTATGACAAAAAATATTCTACGCATGTAGGAAATCTGTTGAATGGGACACATTTGATAGGTTATTTGCCACTCGTAAGGCCAGGACACACACATGCATGGAAGAGCAATTCAAGTCTTTAACACTAAGGATGTTGATAGCTTTTTGGAATGCCAAGGGCTGTGGCCACCAGGCCTTCTTTCTACCAGTCTTGGACATATGATGTTCTCCTGGACATGATATCTCTTCCTGCTGCCTTGCCTCTCTTAGATGCCTCTCTATCAGATACTGTGTCCAACACATAGTAGGTATTAATAAATGTTTGTGGATTGACTCACCGACTAGATGGCCTCTCAGGTCCTTCCCAGCTCCAGACCTATGATCTATGTGCCTGACCACATTCTTGGTTTTTCATATGCTTATATGGCTGCCAAAGACTGAAAAGGCTTTAAGCTCACTCCCACATACCTATAAAGAAAGTCTAGTCTGATAGTGACTTAATTTACCATGCTTCCTTCTCCTTGGTAATATCACAGTTTTGTATTCCTGGCATATCTTGGGAACAGTAGAGACATGTTTAAGAGAAAGTCACAGAGAAGGAGCCTGGGAAACACTAAGTCTGGGGGAGTTTTAGAGCAGGAAATTTATCTAGTAAGGGCAATGATTATATTTATTTAATAAGCTAATTAGACTTTAAATCACTTATAAAGTATAAAATTCATAAGCATATCAGAGATAACTTTTTTAGTGCTTCCGGTAGTGATAACACAGAGAAATAGAAATTTAATTGGGCATTTAGCTTTGCTTCATTATTCTAAACTAATTATGGCCTTATTTTGGCAAAGGCACCATTTCCTGAGGATGGAAAGGAAAGGTTAGAATTGGTCATTTTTAAATAAGGTGAGTGTAACTACTATAAACACTTTCAACCAAGGCCCAGGTTATAAAGTTTGCATTTTCTTGTGTTTAATATGCAGGCAATCTGATAAAAAGCTGTAACTAGGTTGTGGCAATATGGCCTTTATCCCAGAGCACACAACTTAAAGAGCTGCTGCGCTTCAGCTGCAAAGAAACTGTAGGGTCAGCAAGAGTCGTTTGTTGAAATGGGAAGCTACCAAATAAATGGCAGTCTGGAGTGAGCCCCACTCTTGTCTCCCAGCTGCTTGCAGAACCAACCCAACTCCACTTGGCATTCTCTCCAACATCATTACCTGCTGTGCACACTGTCCTCTGTAATCAGCATGTCCCAGTGATCCATAATATCTATGTGACCTTGTGCAATCTTACCTCACTGAGCTTCAGTTTCCTCATCTCTTAAATGAGGCCAATCTCTCTCCATCCCCCTTCAAATGACCTCTGAGGTCCCTTTTACCTCTATATGTGTGATCCTTTTATTCATGAGAACACAAAGAAGTTAATTTAAATTTCAAAATATAGTGATTTTTAAAAAGTTAACTTTCAGAATATGGTGCAAGGGGAAAACCTTCCTGACAACCTTTCTGACAACGTTTCCTTTTCCAGCCCCCTCCTGACTATAAGATGGTCTCCCCATTCCCTCCCAACTGGAGTCCATCCTTTGTACCACCCGGCTACCTAGGTAGGAGGGAATGAGGAAACCATCTTTCAGGAGTCAGGAAGAGCTGAGTTCAAATGTGGCCTCAGACACTTGTTAGCTGTGTAACCTTGGTCAAGTCACTTAACCATGGTTTCTTCAACTGTAAAATGAAGATAATAGTACCTACCTTCCAGTGTTGTTTCAAGGATCAAGAAAAAATATTTGTAAAGCTCCTGGCATATAGTAGATGCTTAATAAATGTTTCCTTCCTTCCTCTCTCCCTCTCTCTCTTTCTTTCCTCTTTCCTTCTCAGTTCCAAAACAGGGAAGAAAAATCCTTCATCCTTATTAATTGAGGACCTTAGCTCAGATTTCCCCCTTCCCAAAGTTTGTGTGCTTTGCGTCTCCAGCCCATTCTCCTTGAGACGACAATGTGGACATGGTCACTCCCACCACTTGGATGAGCCCAGGACCGCTGGGCCTTGCTTTCTGCCCATCCACTGAATCCTAAGGGCGACCAGGTCTTCCCATCTGCCCTGTGGTGAAACCCTCCAATTGTCTTCCCCAATTAAAATGTGATCTCCTGGAAAGCAGTGACTGTCTTGCCTTTCTATTTGTAGCCACCATGGCTGGCCTTCCGTAAGCACTGAATAAGTGCTTTTTTCATTCAAAACTGTATTATGGTCCCTTGACTAAATAAAACAAAAATATACCTCATTTTCAAACCAGGAGTACAGTTGGTAAACTTAATATTACAAACCAATGATTCCCTTGCCCTCTTATATCCTGAACTTCAGTTTATTTACCACCCCAAACAACTAAGAATGTTTTAGATTTTGTATACCAAAGTAAACCTCATATCCTCAACTATACCTATATTTTTTCCTAATTGAGTAAGAGACCAACAGATCTTATTCAACCGATTGATTAATTGAATTCCTAGTAAGAAAAAGACAAAATAAATACCAAACTTGCTACCCGAAGTGCAGATTATTGTTTTTTAAATGAAATAATGGGTTTCCCTGCATTCTTTTTATTCTTAGAAATTATGCCTTTTTCACATAGTCAAACCACTGAAATTGAACTCAATTTGATAAGCATTTATTGAGCACCTACCAAGTGCCAGGCATTGTGCTGGGCACTAGAGACAAAAAGACAAAAGTGAAACTCTTTGTGCCCTCAAAGATCTTACATTCTTCTGGGAGATTTTATTAGGAAATTAAGTAGTAAAAATTGGGACAAGTCTCCTGTTCATTTGCAAATTAATTTGTTGATCCAATAATACATCTTAAAGTAATGCATGTATCATATGCTTAACATTTAAGTCCCCATTGTGTGCAAGGTTCTGGACTCAGTACTCTATGTGGGATGAGTATGACATGTTGAATTATCATTAAATAGCCAAGTTCAAGTATACAAATCGCCATTCCTAAGTATAGAGAGGATGTCTTTGTAGTCCCTGGGGCAGCCTTGGTTTGATTTTTTTTTTGTAAATGCACAGCAATTTGAAAGTGGCTTATGACATATGCATACCGGGTATCTGTACTTTATGAACATGTGGATGTTTTTACAACTTGTAATCATTATTACTATTATTATTTATAAAGAGGCATGACACAGGCAACTAAGAAAGTGTTTAACATACCATGTACCAAACCTTACCTACCTTAAATGGCTGCCCCGTTATTTGAGCTAATAAACATCATAAGTTGCTTCTTGATATTTTACATGCTTAGGAGTCCCTTCATAATAATGCATCTCAAAGGTCCAAGAAGACAATATAGATTCCCTATAAAACTTGTCAATATTTCTACTGCCTTAGTAGCTAAAGCTGGCTATTTTGATACACACTTTTATAAATGTAATAATAGTTGCCATCCATGTACTATATTAAAACTATGTAAAAATTTTCACATGTCTAGGATGATAGGTCTAGAGCTGGCAAGAATCACAGGGGTCATCTGGTTCAGCCTCTTTAGTTTACATATAGGGAAGCTGAGAGGCCCAAAGAGGATGCGTCAGAGGCAAGATTTGAACTCAGGCTTTCCTGACTTCAAATCTAGACTTACCTCTAATATGCATGTTATATTCCACATGAACATTGATGGTTTGGTCCACATTACTAAACTATG
Source organism: Trichosurus vulpecula (assembly GCF_011100635.1). Taxonomy (NCBI): domain Eukaryota; kingdom Metazoa; phylum Chordata; class Mammalia; order Diprotodontia; family Phalangeridae; genus Trichosurus; species Trichosurus vulpecula. The sequence goes on along the minus strand of NC_050576.1, from coordinate 287,658,294 downwards.
GTACTTTGGGCAAGTCATTTATCCTCCTATTCTGTGATTTGTTTATATGTGAAATTGTTGGACTAGATTAACTCAAAGACGGCTTTCAGCTATACCATCTTATGATTCTTTGGACACTTGAAATTTCAATCAAGTAATATCTGGTTGCTGATTTATTATATCCTTCCATTGGGAGATTTATTTCCTTTTCTGGAACTGTGACTGCCAACAGCAAATCCACTGCTGGATTCCTCTCTATTTTGCATTAAAAAAGAAAAAGAAAATTTTATTAATATAAAAATGGTCCATTTAAACTGGTTGGTAATATCTGCTATCCTTTGGGCCTGTTACTTAATTTTCATCTTCACTGGTTTTCCATGTGGTTTTACCAAGCCCTTTCAAGATTATGCTCAAAGATTATGCTAGCAAGTTCTCTCTTCATTCATACAAATTCAAAAGACTTTCTTCTCTTTTGATTCAAGAAAGTGAAAAACATTTAAAAACAAGTAGGGAATCCTGACTGGGGGCTTATTTTAACTCAGATGAAGCACTGCTGTGATCTTATACAGTCATTTTCCCCCTTCTTCCAATAATGCTTTTATGATGTATTTTTATTAAAATAACAAAAAAAATAGCTTGGGAACAACAATATGATATGATGAATTAAAAATTCTTTCCCTTCAAAGATATGCTAATAAAATTCTTTTTCAATTGCTCATTTAAAAAAAATAACCTATCCTACAATCTATCGGAAGGTATACAGAAGAAATAAACAAAGATCTCTAAAGGGATCTAGCAAAGCATTGGCTTCACAAAAAGCTAGGCTGGGTATGTTTCATGTTTATGCTTCAGGAGAATCTATAGAAATGACAACTAAGCTATTAACTAACTACCTGGGTATCTTTTCCTCTTAAAAGTTACCAAAAGGAATGGAACCCAACAGGCACTACTGAACCTTTGGGAAACTTCGGCTGCTGGTGTTTTTGAGGAATGGAGAGGATTTGAGATTGTTTTGTTTTCTAGATGCCTGAGTTTTAATGCCAGGCTTTATAAATGATATTTTAACTATCATGATGTAACTCTTTCTAAAATGGACTACACTTGATTTTGTGTAACTCTGTTGTTATAAGGGAGGATTCTATGTTGGTGGAAGGAGAGTGGGAGGTATTTTTGGGAAATGATCACGGTTTAAGAACCAAAAAGCATGAAAAAAACACTTTTAAAAAATGAAGTCTATTGCATATTTCCTTTTCTTTAGAGTGTGTACATAGATACATATATATTACATATATGTACATATACATAGATACACATATATATCAGACACACATGCTCAAAAATTAAGAAAAGCTTAGATCCTTAACTTTGTATAGTGTACTTATCTATTCATCCATCCAAATACATATACATACATGCATGTATAGACACATGTATATACACAAACATACAAACGTGTTTATGTATATATGCATAACAATCCAGTGTAATGAGAATCAGGTGAGCAGGGTCCTAGTCTTGGGCCTTAATTGACTTATCTTCAAAATGGAGGGCTAAATTGAATAATTTCTAAAGTTCCAGATAGTTCTAAAAAATTCTAATTTTATTTCTAAGATTGTATATTTCAGTCATTGTTATAAATATCAGCTCACACAATCACAGACTCAAAGCTGGAAAGGACCTCAGAGCTCTAATGTCATTTGGATATGGACCTAAAACATTAATCCCTTGTGAATGGATTTATTAAAAACAGAACAAAAACAAAACAACTTGTAAAGTGGTGAAATGTTCTGGGATATAGTGTAGAGCCCCTTGAAGTGTGTCAAGCTATCTATTCCTCCCTATATGACATACCCCTACCCAACTGTTTTTTTTAATTTTTATTTTTTTACTACTTTTTCTATTCTTTCTGTCTATGTCCTTGTTTTTAGAGATTATTTCTCAGCTTTCAGTGAGTATGTCTGAAACACTCTGGCTCTTTTCCTTTTTAATTTTGCGGTTATATTTGCTCTGAACACTGTTCATAATCCTAATCCATTTATAAGCCACTTATCCTAATATAGCTAAAAACAAATGAATAAACAATGAACTGACACATCAATAAACAAACATTTATTAAGCATCTACTATGTACCAGGTGCTGCAAGGGGCTAGGGATGATACAACAGCAACAGCAGCCAGGATTTATATAGTTTATGGCCTCCCTGATATCTATCCATTGACACCTTGGAGGGGTCAGTGGACCCCATGTTAAGAAACCCTGGTCTAGTGGGGTAATGTTTGGAAAGCTGGATAAGGGAAAGGATGGTAATCATGGTTAGCATTTACGTAGCACCTTAAGGTATGCAAAACACTTTATGTATGTTATCTTATGAATGATCTTTACAACAACTCTGTGAGGTAGGTGTTGTTGTGTTGTTGTTATGGTTATAAATATTATTATTTCACCAACGAGGAGATGGAGGCTGATAGGTTAAGGTACTTGTCCAGGGTTGCTAGTAAGCATTTGAGGTGGGATTTGAACTCAGATCTTCCTGCTATCCATGGAGCCACAACAGCAAAGTAAGATAAATTTTGCCATCACAGAGCTTCTATCAGAGAGAAAGCAGAGTTGTTTCTTTTTCTTTTGCCAAGGAGAATGAATTATTATCAGACTAGAAAGGTAAGAACAAAAATAATCGACAGGAAATTGATACCCAAGACAAGTTGGGAGATAATAAGCGATTGCCTAGCTGCTTAGCTGCCCTTGATGAGTTCATGTCAACATATTTGGTTTTTGATGGTCATTCAAATTCTGGACCATTCTTTCAATATCTTGGAGTTTGCAGCTGAATCCTAGTCATCAGTATGGTATAGTGGAAAATGTACTGGTTTTGGAGTCAGAGGACTAGGGTTCAAATCCTACCTATGTAACCTAGGAAATCAACTAACCTTTCTCGGATTTAGTTTCTCCATGTAAAATCAGGGGTTGGAGTAAATGGTCTCTATTTAACTCTATAAATCTATCACCAATGTTGGGGGCAGAAATGGTGACTAGAAATTGAACCCATGTAGTAATGTAGTATCTAAATGGAAATTTGGCTATAGGGTACTATGTGACCTGGGCTCCAGTATTCATAAGGGGCTGCATTTTTCTGCCCAATGATACCTAGGGGTATGCTCACATTAGCAATGATAATTGTAGGTGAAGAAAATATGGGTATTTGTCATCAATCTGTTCCTTTGCAGCTTTTGTTTTGTTTTCTGACAATTATCTTTTTTGTCTTCACTGGAATTTTTTTCTTTGAATCTTCAGAATTCAATTCTTGAAGTTTTCCTGTTTCTCCTGGATTAATATCTCCTGTAAAATTTTATTTCATTAGACTTTGCCTTTCTTTTTACTTAAAAATCTGTTCTCCTCAGACTTGTGATGCATATCAGTATATGACTGACTTTCCTCTCCTTCTCCATCTCAAACTTACAGACTAAATGGCTTCTTCCCTGCAAAAATTCCCACTATTTTCAGCTCAGTAATAACCCTCTCCATATTGGTGAGAATTAAATTTTTTTTAAACGTCCAGTTCTTTGTTTCCTATACCTTTTAAAGAATAAAATAAACATTAAAACAAGTCAAGAAATCATTATTCATCCTGCTTTGGGTAGAGAAGGAGCTATGCCAGGATAATTGAGGTGCCCCATCACTATTATATCATGCTTTCCTTCCAGGCTTTTGATCTCTTTCCCAGCCTCCTTATCTTTTCCTCTTTCTGTGCAGGTGATTTCTAATGACAAGATTTCTTTTGTTTTCTGCCACATATTTCCATCTGGATTCCTCGATTTCCACACATTTTTATATAATGATATTAAACTGTTCCTCCTTCCTTTTGAATAAAGCATAGCCTTTCAGAATCATATTCATGTCAAAAGCCTACTATTCCATTCAACCATATCTTAATTAAACCTATGAGGACAAATTTGTTTCTTTGCATTTTGATGTATAGGTCACCTCATTTGTTACTCATACTCCTTTGTACAGAAATCGTCAGTTATCAAAGTATGCGTTGATATAATTAGGAAGGTCCTATCAAGTTGTTTAAAGAAGTTCCCTTTATTGTCATCCTTTGGACCTCATGTGCTCTTGTATGTATGTATAGATATATCTCTATATAATTACATATATATCTATACACATAAATATACAACCATACATAAAACATATACATACATAATATACTTGAGGCCATGCTGGTTCTCTTCTTGATTTTGCCTTCTATGAATGGCCATTTCTATGACTATCTTCCCTCTTACGTTGTAGCTACTTGCTATACTATGTTTCTTTCTCCTTCTTCGTTTTTCAGTTGATTAGATTTGCAAAATGTCAGGCAAATGCATTTTTCTCTGGTCCTTAATTGGTGTACTTCCCCTCTGGGCAGTAGCCTTTCTTTCTTAAATATTTAGTTCCAGTCCAGAAATACAAATCCTATTCTCAGATGTCATTTCTTAACCAGCTTTTCAGTCCCTATTTAATAAAATTAAACCTATTAAAAAGACTCCATTAACAAAATAAAAAATTCAAAATGTGGGGAAAAAAAGTTTAGACAGGTTCCCTTGGCTCTTTTTATGGAGAAAAAAATTCTTCACACAGACAAGCTTGCATCCAGATGCACATATTTACAAAACCATATAATCACTGCAAATAATTTCGAGCTATGAACATATTTCTGTTGAGGTCAGACCATTTTTTTAATCACCTAGTTTCGTAATTTTGGCCATTCTTGATTCCTTCACTTTCTTTGACCCCAGATATATCTAATTGTCAAGTCTTGTCAATTTTGCTTCCAAAGCTTTCACAACCATACCCTTTTTACCCGTCCATTCCCACAACTCTTGTTCACACCTTCGTCACCTCTCACTTGGACTATTTCAATAACCTTGAGCTGGACAGCTAGGTGGCTCAGTGAACAAAGAGCTGAGTTTGGAGTCAGGAAGATTCATCTTCCTGAGTTCAAATCCGGCCTCAGACACTTACTAGTTATGCAATCTGTTGCAAGTCACTTAAACCTGTTTGCCTCAGTTTCTTCATCTGTAAAATGAGCTGGAGAAGGAAATGGCAAACCATTTCAATATCTTTGCCAAGAAAATCCCAAATGGGATCACAAAGAGTAGAACACAATTGAACAACAATAATAATAATGTAGATGCATATGTACATTATATAATATAGAGAGAACTATATACATGATGTGTACATATTATACTTAAAAGTATAAGTGAAAAGGTTTGTTACTGGGTCAATAACAGTGAAGCACAGTGGACAGAGCAATGGCTGTGGAGTCAGGAATACCTGAGTTCAAAACCAGCCTCAGACAGTTACTAGCTATGTGAACCTGGGCAAATTATCTAACCCTGTTTGCCTCAGTTTCCTCATCTGTAAAATGAGCTGTAGAAGTAAATGGCAAACCACTCCAGTAAACTCCTCTGGCATGTAAAGCCCTTCAAATGATGGTGCTAGCCTACCTTTACAGGGTTATTGTTTCTTATTTATTCATGCTCTCTGCACTGCAGCCAAACAGACCTACTTGCTATTGCTTATACTACCATGCTTTGCAGGTAATAATTAACTGGCTTTCCAAAGTTGCACAACACACTTAAGTTTAATCTGCATTAGGAATACCTTCTTGATCCCCTTTTTAAGTGTAGACAATCAACAAAACAATAAAACAAGCCCTCATTTATAGTGTTTATAGATTTCTGAAGTCTGAAGTATAAATGCTGAAAATTTAATACTTGGCTTCAAGAGCCCACTCCCATTTCTTCTTGAGCCTTTGCATAGAATCTGCTTTATTCCTGAAATGCACTCCTTCTTCACTTTCTCCTCTTAGCATCCCTATTTTCCTTCAAAGTTCATTTCAAGTGCAATCTTCTGTTCTGATTCCCTAGCTACTAGTACTCCCCACCCCATTACTTTGCACTTACATATATGTTCAGATGTTTCCCTTGACTGCATGTAAACTTCTCCAAAGCAAAAAATGTTTCATTATTATGTATTCCCAGAAGCCAGCATGGAGCTTGGCACAGGGAAGGCACTTAAAGAATCCTTGTTAATTGAAATTAACGTTTGTCAGTTTATGAAGGAAGCAGAACTTTTCACTTTTATTATGGGAGAAGCAGTAGGATGGAGTGGAAAGAATGTTGGCCTTGGCATGAGGTGAACTAAGTTCAAGCCCCAGGTCTCTTCTTTATCAGCTGTATGACCAACAAGGAAAGAGTCCCATAGCAATGGGCTTAGAGCCTGGAGTTTTACACACACAGACACACCTGAAAGATTAAGCCCTCAACACACAGATGCAGAGCCTAGCAAAACAAATTCCCATACCAGAACAAAAAAAAAAAGTTTCCAAACAAAGCGAAAGAGGCAAGAAAAATGGAAGATGACGTAAAGTGCGTGTCCGTGTGTGCAAAGGGGCAAGGAAGAACGGAGTAAAGCCAAGGATGGGGCACGACACCAGAGTGGGGAAGCGAGCTCGGCTTACTTTGCCCGGAGCTCCCCTGTCCCACTCACCATGACATCCTAGGGTCGGAGCTCTTTAAGCCCCGCCCTCACGCTGTTGCCGTCGCTAGGTAACGAAACGGTTGTCTAGGCAACGCAGGAAGCCACTGTGAGGCGCTTGTGCATGAGCCACGTGGGGATCGAGGGTGGAGGCGTGGGGCGGGGGCACTCCCATCCAAATTCTCGGGCACCCTGTTCCCCACCAAGCCAAATGCAGAACCCGGGCCTCGCCCCGGCCCAGAGCCGTCCATGGCACGCGCGGCGCCCCCACCTCTCGCGAGAGCAGAGCCGAGCCGGGAGGGGGGGGGAGGGCTGGGACGGGGGGGGGGGGGGCCCACGGGCCCAGCGGCTCGTGGGGTTGCTATTGGGAACGGCGGTGGGAGCTGGGGTGAGGGTGGGGGTACGGACCCAGAGTGACCGTGCGCACCGGGACGGAGGCGGGCGACTGAGCTGGAGCCGAGCTCACAGCCATGAAGCGAACGCTGTCGGGTCCGAGGCCCCTGGACGTGACGGCAAGCTTCATGGCGGCTGGGGAGGCCGCAGAAGCGGTGGCGGCCGAGGGCGCCTACTACTTGGAGCGTATCCTTCCTGCGTCGAAGGGAGGGGCCGGGACCGGGGCCTCCCCGCTCCTCCCTAGGAATCCGGGTCAAACCCCTCCCCCCTACCCCCATCCCCCGCCTTGCTACCTGTGGAGTCATGTGTCTGTGCCTCTTATGTAATTTGGGCGGGGGTGGGGTCTGATCTCCAGCCTCCTCCCCAGTCCCCCCCACCCCTTCTCTCGTCACCAACCATCCTATCTCTTTCTTGTTCTCTTGGGCGAGTGCCGGGGGGCGAGCTGTAGTCTGCAATCTCCTCTGATGCTGGGGCAAAGGGGAAAATCAAGAAAACATCTATTAAGCACCTACTGTATGTGGTTGGGGATCTAAAGAAAAGCAAAGGAGAGTAACTGCTGTCAGGGAGTTCATATTCTCATGGGGGAGACCAAGAGTAAACGAAGATGGACAGACAAACAGGTGAAATTGGAGGTAACTGAGAGAAGGTACTAGAATTCAGAGGCATTGGGAAAGGCATCCTGTAAAAAAGTGAAATTTTAGCTGGGACCTAAAGGATGCCAGGAGGCAGAGATAAGAAGGGACGGTATTCCTGGCATGGGAGACGAGAGGGTCAGAAATGATTTGGACAGCTGGGTGGAGGGAGGATGGACTGAAGTGAGGAGAGAAGTTGACCGTTGCAGTAGTCCAGGTATGAGCTGATGAGGCCTTGCACCAAGGTGTTGGTAGTGACTGAAGAGAGAAGAGGATGCATGCGAGAGATATTAAGAAGGTAAAATCTGTAGGCCTTAGCCACAGATGAGAATTGGGGGTTAAGAGAGAAACTTGAAGGGAGGGTGAGGCCCAGGTTGGGAGTTGACTTCTGAAGTCCTGTTGCAGATCTTAATATTATTTTCCTACCTTCTTCCTGGGCCCCTCCTGTCACCACGAATGAGTCACTTCCCTCCTCCCTTTGCTAGTGTGTAGGAAGTGCAGGGCTCTTGTCTGCCAGGAAGAATGCTAGGTTTCTTTGGGCATTCCTAAAATCCAGTGTGTGGCAAAAAGGGAAGAAGGAAGATTGCTTTTTTATTTTTTTTTTAAATTTTTTTTGAGGTGATTTATCCTCCAAGAAGGAGTGAAATATTCCATTTCTCACCTTCCTAGGCAGTTTTGCCTAAACAGGTCACCCAACTCCCTGAAAACCCTATTCCTTGAAGGAATCTGTAGGTTTCCCAGAAGTCCAGGTTGCCGGATCTATCACCAGTCCAATTAGAACGCTGCAATCAGCTGGATTGTTTGTGTTATGGTAGTTTTTGCTATGAAGTGCCTTATGTGATTGTATTGCATCTGAATTAAGTCTTCAAATAAGACTGATTTAGACTAATGTTGCAATTAGTTTGCATTACTTGAGAGTATACTACTCACAGAACAGAAGTTTAGTGTGTTGGCAGAAGGAAGAAACCAATAGGGAACTAAAGATTTTCAGGCCATATACAATAGGTAACCAACATGTAGGTAACAAAATTGAAGTATATTTTGTGTGCTGTTTTGGGAAAGGTTATAGAACACAAGTTGTTTCTGTTTTTTGTTTTGTTTTTAGAATAATAGCTCAGTAGGGCTAAGGAAAGGCCAAGATTAGAGATCGTTTGCTTTCAGGCAGGGAAATGGATTCACCAACCAAAACAGAAGGTTTTCTAGTCTCATAGAAATCTCTAAAGATGGAGACTCCATAGCTTATTTTTTTCCCCACTTCTAATCCTTCTAGTTTTAATTTAATGTTTGTTGTTGTAGATTGAATCGTTGTTAATTCACTTTGTGCTCTTTAGCAAATTAGTTATGCATACAAATTCTCCTAAATGCTTTAAAGAATTTAGCTGAAAACACAGAAGAATAATATCTTTTTTGTTATGAAGTGCAATGAAATTACTTTTCTCATAAACTTGTGTATTTCCTCATATACTTAAAATTTATACTAATTTATACTTAGACTGATATTCTGCATTTACTTCATCTTTTTAAAATTAATTCATTTTTAGTTTTCAACATTCACTTCCACAAGATTTTGAGTTCCAAATTTTCTCCCCATCTCTCCCCTCCCCACACCCCAAGACTGCATGCATTCTGATTACCCCTTCCCCCATTCTGCCTTCCCTTCCATCACTCTACCCCTCTTTCTCTTATCCCCTTCCATTCTGTTTTCCTATAGAGCAAGATAGATTTCTGTACCCCATTGCCTGTATATCTTATTTCCCAGTTAAAACAATTTTTAACATTCATCTTTAAAACTTTGAGTTCTAAATTCTCTCTCTTCCTTCCTCCTCACCCACCCTCATTGAGAAGGCAAACAATTCAATATATGTTATACATGTGTAGCCATGCAAAATATTTCCATAATAGGCATGTTGTGAAAGACTGACTGTATTTCCCTCTATCCTCTTCCTCCCTGTTTATTCTGTTCTTCCTTTTAAGCCTGTCCCTCCTCAAAAGTGTTTGCTTCTGATTACCCGCCTCCCCCCCCCCCCCCACAATGTGCCCTCCCTTCTATCATCCCCCTTCTCTTATCCCCTTACTCCATACTTTCCTGTAGGGTAAGCTAGATTTCCATACCCAATTGAATGTGTTTGTTATTCCCTCCTTAAGCCTAATCTGATGAGAGTAAAGTTCACTCCCTCTTATCTTCCCCTTCACTGTAAAAGCTTTTTCCTGCCTCTTTTCTGTCAGCTCTGGTCTTTTCATCAAGAATGCTTCAAAGTCCTCTGTTTCATTGAATGTGCATTTATTTCATCCTAAATATAAGTCTTTGTTTTATTTCCAAAGCCCTATGATTTCATTTTTCTGGACTACCTTTACCTCGTCTGTCCAATGAGGGGGTTGGAAGTGATATTTAAGGCCCCTTCTAGCTCTGAGTACTATTAACCAGTGATCCACTGATGATACAGTAGACAATAATTTAAACCAATTTTGGTCCAGTTCAGTAATTTAAAACAAATGAGTGTATTAATCTCCCTAAATGCATTTAAATTGTCAAGTATAATGTGAAAAATAACATGGCAAAGTGTGTAGAGTGCTGTATATGGAGTCAGGAAGACCTAGGTTCAGATCCTACCTTAGACGCTAGCCATGTGGCTATCCTTTTTTTCTCCACTAAATATGGGGTTCAGTTATCTCTATGTGGATTACTCCCAAATCCATATACTAAGCCATGCTCTCTCTCTTGAACTGCAGGCCTGTGTTAGTAACTGCTTGCTGTGCATTCTGCCGGGATATCCTATAGTCCAAAGTAGAACTCGTTTTTCCCAGACGTATCCCTCCTCCACATTTACCCATTCTCTTGAGAACATTGCCATTCTTCCAGTCACCTAGATTCATCCACAGCCTTAATTACCCATGACTCCTCACTCTCATATTTGCCATAGCTGATTAGTTGGTAAATTTTGTGGATTCTACCTCTATGTTTCTTAGATCTCCCCTTTTTTTCTCTACTCACGCAGCCTTCATCCTAGTTCAGGTCTTCATCAGCCCTTTCCTGGACTACTAAAATAGCTTCCCAGTTGTTCTCCCTACTTACATTTTCTCCCTTCTCTCAGTTAGCATCCACATAGTAACCTCATTAACATTTCTAAAACACAGATAGGACCCCTTATTAAAATTTTTTGTATGGGCTTTCTGTTGCATTTAGGAAAAAGAAAGAATCCTCAGGTTCCTGGCATGCCAAGGGAATGACTATTTGGTTGGGGTTTTATAATAGTCATCAACGTGTATTTTTAAATTGTTCAGAATGATGATGGGATGTGATGGAGAGGATGACTCTTTTCCTCTAAATTCAGTGAAACAAAGACTGTGAGCAGGGTGTTGAATTTTTTGAGAAGGGCTGAGTGCATCCTAAGATTTGGTAGATGACAGCTACAAAAAATGGTGCTCGAAATTTTGCAAAAGAAAGAGTGAAGCCTACTACAAAAGACTCCCAGATTCTCCAATTTCTGTCCTTTGACTTTTTCACGTATTTCCTTTTTGTTGACCTATTCTTTCATACCTACACCTTCATTCAGCTTAAGTACTTCACAGGAATTAAGTTTTGACGTATGGCTCAGAGTATGTTTAACATCTTTGCTACCGCTAGTACTATTGCTATGGTTTTGTACCTCTCTTCATACTCCTAGAAACTGACATCATAGAGGACAGTTGGGTTCCCTATCTGGCAGGCCCTGGGTGGGGCCAGGTGGGACAGGCCAGATGAGGGGACTTTGTGAAGCAGAAGCTATAATCAAGTACCATGGGGTCTGAATCAGAAGATATTGTTATAGTGGTTTCAGAAGAAACATGGTTTGGAACCTGCCCTGGGGAGGAAAGGGTATGCTAATGTCTCTTCTTGTCCCAATAACTGGGAGAGAAAATTTCCTGAGCTGAAAAGGATTGTTGAGGATAGGAAAAAAAGAGGATATGATATCCTCAGGAGAAAGCCAGATTTTAGTTGATGTAAGGAGGTACAAGAAATTCTTGATAAATAGTTTAGAAGACTTTGTTTACAATAGAATGAGGTCCTGTGGAATGGATAAAATGGAAAGGGTCTGGTTGAGGTAGGCCTGAGGAAGAGGGAAGGCTGAATTGAATAGGGCTGGAAGGATAGGAAGAGGTAGCAGGGACAAATGGTTTGTTCCAAGCAATAATTCTGGGCAACAAATTGGGAAACGAGGTGGGGGACATGCTAGGAATAGATGGGAATAGTGCAGGTTATATAGAATTCAGTTAATAGAGCCACTTGCAAAATTAATTGGCTCTAATGTTCCAGTTAGAATGTTAGGGAGATTAAATGTGTGGTGGCATAATTTAAATTATATTATAGATTTCTTCTCTGTATATTAACATTGAAGTGATGATAGGGTATACATCTATTCACATTTACAGGCACTTTAGAGAATCACTTAGAAAATGTAATCAACCACACATATACTGTGATTCTATACCACTGGCTCTTTGTTATCACACCTATGGCTTGAAAGGACAATGTATGGTATTAATAGATGATACCTCATGTTGTATAGTTTACATGCAATACCATGTTTGATCTTGGTGGTAGTATTGTGAATTACATAGTACAAAGGACTATTTTACTGTGGAGGACATTGCTCTCCAGAGAGGTGAAATTACTTGCTAGTATTAGGAAGAGCTGGTAATTGAGCCTGGTCTTTCAGATTCCAAATTCAGTATACTTCTCACAAGACCATGCTACCTTTTCCCCCCTCAGCATGTCTGAAAATCATCCTTTGGTTTACAACTTTGAGTTGGACTGAATGACCATTTAGATTCTTTCTGTCTCTAAACCTTCAATCTAGATCTAACCCAGGCCTTCCAGACTTCAGTCTACTTTTTCACTATACAGTATTATTATCTAATTGTTAATTATTATTACCGTTAATTTGTCATGTAACATTCTGGTGTTCTGGCATGCCATGTTTATGTAGTCTTCTAGGGCCAATTCTTAGCTGTAGTTCTCTTCAGCTGCTTCCAAGTACCATTGTTACCATTAGGGTAGTAATCTTTTTAAATCATGGCTCACAAGCTCTCACTGATTTTTTTTTAACTACAATCAAGTGACTGAAAGTTTAAAGTGAATTAATAGTAAAAAATAATAGTAAAGTGAATTAATAGTGAAACAGAATTACAAGCTATAACATGGAATTAGTATCATATTAAACTATTTGGTTACTCATTCCCAAATTGCCTTTTCATTTATTATCAAACAGCACTAATCTCACACCTGATTTACTTCTTTGTTTCCCCAACCCAATAGGAGAAGAGAAGTGCCAAGCATCCTGTGGCTCCAGATCCAACTTCTTTACTTGGTCCCCAGCTTGGCACCAGCCTTTCTTTCCCGTCTGTGATTTGTTTGGGTTCCACCCCGGATCTCCACTTACACATCACCCGGCCAGCTGATGCAGGCTCACATAGTCCTATCTCAGTGAGATTTCCATAATCCTTTTCTTAGATGAAATGTGCTGAAAGTCACTGATTTTTAAAAGACTTCTGGGAGATCTAGTTCCTCAAGATAAGCATGGTGTCCACTACCTTATAGTTAGATTTGTAGTATTAAATAATCTTTTTAAAAATAGTCTATCGTATTTTACTGATAGTCATGGGAAAAGTAGAGTCCTAGTGACTAAAAGCACAGATTGAGAAATAAATGTATTTGGGATTAGGTGGACAGACCATAACAATTTAGCTTTTATATGCACTGTTTATTATGAGCTACCTGCAGTGCCATGTCTTGTTTGTATGCTACTGTTTGCAAATATGTCTGACAAATATTAGCATTTGATAGCTTAGGGTTAGCATGAATTGAGTGAGGCTATAGTGTCTTCTCTGATGGGATTGTGGAGACCCAACACCAGTGTTTGATTCTGAAGGTGGTTGAAATGTCAGGTGTAACAGCCTCCTTTTAAAAAGTTAAAGAACTGGGCAAATCAAGTGGAACAATCAATTGAGAAAAATGAATGTTCTCTTCCCCTCCCCTCTCCTGCTTGCGCATCTCCAGTTTCATTGGTCTAGGGAACTCCCAGTGCAGAAACTCTCCACTGATGCAGATCAGCACCTCCTGTATAATGGATAATTTGTGACTTGCTCTACGTGTTTAAGGCAAAACTTAAGCCTACTTCTTTGTCACTACAAGACGAGACAATGAAAGGTTTTCAAAAAGTAAAAAGAGAGAAAAATGAATTTAAAGATGCTCAGAAAGTGCTTACTACAGAAAAAGGAAGTTGGTTAGAGGCACTAATTTTCCAGTTAATTCTGAGAAGATAGAAAAGCAGAGGGGGGTGAGGGTGGGGAAACCTTTTACAATTAGCAGCAAACTACAAATGGTCACTTTTTTTTAAAGCTCTTTATAGTGAATACCAGAAAGAGTATTTCAACACTTTGTAAGATTGTTCACACCTTTTAAATTTGGCCTGAATACATCAGAACAAAACCTAAACAATATACCACAAACAGCATATTTTGATACTAAGACATTTATTTTATATAAAATATATGTTATAATTGAATTAAAAATTAATTTCAAAAAGCTACACAGCATTACATTCTGAATTACATTTCCTTAGAAGCCTCTTCCTTTTTACTTTAACTTTAAATCATGTCTTGGAAATTCACTAAATATTGAATTATATTTGTCTGCCTATCCCTTGTTTCTCTTTTTAGCATGATTTTTCTTCAAAAGCCATGATATTTTTTTTTTTTGCTTTTTTTTTTTTGGGCAGGGCAATTGGGGTTAAGTGACTTGCCCAAGGTCACATAGCTAGTACAAGTGTCAAGTGTCTGAGGCCGGATTTGAACTCAGGTCCTCCTGACTCCAGGGCCGGTGCTCTACTCACTGTGCCACCTAGCTGCCCCAAGCCATGATATTTTTAAGAAAAATCCAAAAACCCGGATCCAAATTGGTGCAAAATCATTTTGTGATTTTGGAACCAAAGGGCAATCCAGTCCATTCGTGTTAAGGACTTGTACTAAGTCTTTAGCCCTGCCACTTTGCTTTAGCAGGATAGCTCTGCATTCCATTGTGACATTTTTATGTAGACTTACTTTTTCCCCATTTAAAATTTTGCCTTGGTACTCACCCTAAAATGGCCTGTGTTTATTATATAGTGGAAATTACCTCCAAATAGTGGATCTTATAAGAATGCATGGCATTAAAATGTTTTAAAGTACATTCAAGAAGAAGTGTGCCTCATGTTCTGCTCATTTGCAGTGCTTCTAACAAAATGAAGAGCGACATTGTGAAGAGCTGATTCGAGGCTATAGAAAGCCAAAAATAAAATTAGCATCCGTAGCATTTGTTATATTCACACTTTTCCCAAGCATAGGTAGGGATGTAATTAAACAGTTGGTTTAAAAATATATTCTTGGATTTTAGAATACCTGGGAAAACAAAGGTAACTAAGAACTTAATTTATCAAAAACAAAACAAGTTGATTATTACTATTAAATCCAAAGGTTAAATGAGTTTTACATCAAGTCACTTGAAATTATTACGTATTTCAGAGTTTTTACTTGACAGAACTTTCAGAAGTTACTATAACTGAAGCATCTGAAGATGATTATCAGTATGATGAGGTAATATATGTTTCTTATATTTTCAATTTGTAAATGTATTGCATTGTCTATTTTAGATGATATTTCTTACAAAGAATGCAATTAAAAAAACTTTGAAACACTTAAATAGGATTTGTTCCTTTTTTTTCTTTATATAATTTTCTAATGCCTTTAAAGATGCCAGTTTGGTTTAGTGTTTCAACTGAATTTAGCTAATGTCAGCTAGTTTAGAATGAAATGTGATATATTTAAATATTTATATTAGATAGTATATCTAGTTTTGCTTTTAATCATCTTATATAGTAAGCTTGATTGCCTGCATTGTATAACTGTATTGAAGAAAGTAATTTTTCTTGGGATCATTTATTTTCTTTCTTTCAGTTTGGCATGGCTTCCTGTAATAGAGGTAGATTTAGGCTAGGTTTTCTGCCTTCTAGCTGGATCCCAGGTTCTTTCCTACTTTTTGAATATTTGGGGCTAGGACCCACTTCTACCCAGTGCGTATACTGGTCCTAGTCCCTACCCTTTTCAGTATTCCCCTTGGTGGGAAAGGGGACAGGATAAGCATTTATGAAATCACCTACTATGACCCAGGTCCTGTGATAAGTGCTTTGCAAATATTGTCTCATTTGATAATTGGTCTTGTCCCGAGTGGAGTAGGAAAAAAAATCTTTTTTAATGTAGTAGTTGTGTTAGAAACAGATCCATTGAGGTTAAGAGAGAAGAGGAAGATTAACCCTAGAGAAGTAATGAAAGTTACAGGAAAGTAAGTATCTTGAATTATTTATACTAATGAACATCTCATTAACACAGATGATCAGGAGTTAACTGTGTTGTAATCTTAATAAAAAACTCCCCATTTAAGTCATTTAAAAATTATTACATTGCCAGTAATTTTTTCCTTTCTTTTCACTGCATAGATGACAATCAAAGAAAAAATTAATTATGTATTAATGCTTTAAACTTTAATATGAAGATGGTGGTTCTGTAAATGTGATGGAAAACTGGTTGTCAATTTGAGACATCTGTTCTAGTAAATAACATCACCTATCAGCTAGGGAATCATTTATGTTGTCAAAGTTTATGTTTTTACTCTTGACCGTACAGTAGCTTTTCTTGAAGGAGCAAGTGGTCTTTGAGAGCAGCATTTAGACGGGTCTCTTATTTTAATTCTGATAACAAAATAGAGATTTGTAATAATTACTAGTTTTGACAAGCAAATGGTAGGGAAAGAGTAGGAAAAGTGGTATTTGGTTAGCAATGGGATTTTTAGAGTGTTTTAACAATTTGCTTTTTTTTACTAGACTGTGCCATGAAAATATTTATTACATATCTAAATTTCTATCTCCTCTAGTGTCTGGCTCAGTACTTGCAAATAGGGACTTTATAAATATTTTTAATTGAATTTTTTGGTAAAAGCAAATGGCCGGCAGTTTCATAATGGTTATTAAACTAATACATAGCAACAACAACAAACCCTGCTCGTATATGTCAGTTGGCCAAAATGCATTATGTGTATGAATGACTACAAGACACAGCGTAATAAAATTTCTTTCATTTACTTTTTACTTTGGGTCATTGTGTTAGGATTGCAGATTCTGGAAGGAAAAGAATTGTATGTATACTTTTTCTTTATTTTGTTTGTTGTCTTAGGTATCAGAACAAGATGATTTAAGTATTCCAGAAGGTGATGAAGATCTGACAAAAGCCCTTCAGGTTATTCAAGAAAAGAAAGAAGATGCGGCTATTATGGTAAGAATTTTCTCCCGAGAGAGAGGGAGCATGATATGGTAGTGTGGTGGGTGAAATCTGAATAACTGAATAAACAAAGGTTCAAGCTTCTGAGCATATTGATTTATTAATCAGTGTATGCCAATTGAATAACAAATCAGGACTAGGCCTCTTCAGCTTGGCATTGGACCCCAAACACAGGGGGACACAGATTTTTATGCATTAAAAGCAAACAATTAACATGACATAAACCAGGATACAAGAGTAGGTAATCTGATTTCTAATTGTAGGAAGGGTTAGGCGCTTTCTGAGTTGGAAGAGGAAGAGAGAATAGGTGCAATTCCCTGAAATCCGAAAAAAAGGTGTCCCACTTCCCCTCAGTGTCTGTATTCAATCAAAGGAACAAGGAAACAGTAACTGCTTGACGAGTATGGGGCCTGTTTTCAGATAAGACATGTGGATTGCTTGAGATGTACACTTGTGAGAAAACTCTGCTTCAGTCTTCCAGTCTGGCTGGGTTTCCGGTCAGCATAACCTAGATCCTTAGTTAAGGGTGGTCTCTAAGCAGCAGATAGAAGTGGTCCAGCTTCCCAGCCACACAAGCTAAGTTCAAACAATGCAATAAAATTTCTCACAATTCCCATAATTTATTAAAGTTTTCTCACAAGACAGAAATTAGAGTAAACCTGTAATTTAATAGAAAGGGACCTGAGCTAGCTCCAGAATTGAGTCACAAGATGGAGTCAGTGTGGTTCACTCAATTTCCACAGTAGAACTTGTAATTATGTGAAATTATGGAAGTAATTTAACTTTTTGCTGCTGATTTTTATGTATAAAACAGGGATATTTTGATAATGATTTTTACATATAAAATAAAGATAAAAGTATTTCTATTTACTAACTTTCCCTATCCCCCATCCTGGTCTAACTAACGTGGATTTATTTTTTTTTTAATTATTCACCCTCAGATTTTTTACTCCAGGTAAGCAATGTTTGTTGACCTTTGTACTTGCCACCCTGGTCATCCAAAAAGAGTTTTTTTTTTTTTTTTTGGCCATAGCCCTGCTTCAAACCTATACTCAAGTATATTTCAAATCTTCCTTAATTAACCCCACCTGGTGTGCTTACGTCATTATTCCTTGCTCTTTTATCAGTACTACATATAATTTTGTACCTTTCGAATTTCATAATGTACATCAGCTTTTTCAGTAGTTGATATTTGTGCGTGTGTGTGTGTGTGTGTGTGTGTGTGTTCTGTCTTTCCTATTAGATAGTAAGACAGGGGCCATGTCTTTTCTTTCTTTTGTATTTCTCCAGAATGTCCAGTACAACTATTCTTAGCCACAGTTGATATTCAATAAATGATTTGTCATTAATTTAACTGAGTTAGCCTCAAATCACAGGAATTTGTGAGCATTATGAACTAATTTCTTTTATCAAAAACTATTTCAACAACTGTTTTGAGCTCAGTGGAAAAAGTGTCTAAATGACCGAAAAGACGGCCCCAAATTTATGTCAGCGGAAAGTTTAGAAAATATAGGTGACATCCAATTCATAGAATTATGGGAAGTTCTAAAATGAGAATCATTATGAATCAGTATAATGATAAATTATTATGGTAAATCTTTAAAGCATATACATACATATTTATTTATGGTTACTATAACATTATTTGCTTAGGGTGCATTTCTTCCTCAATTACGTATTATTTTTATAATAGGGAAAGAGTAGGACAGTAAGAATAGTTACATAACTTTTATTTATAGATCGACTTTCCATTTATTGAATAATTTTATTATATTAAAAGATATAGATCCTACATTTTATAGATTCCAGAGTAGATTCCCTAGTTGGAAACCAGTAAATATCCCCTTAGTAATAAATGACATCACATAAAATTAAAGACTGCAGAAAAATCTCTTGGCCAAGATTGCTTGGATTCTTTCGTAAGCAGTGGACCCCAGTCGTTGGGAAACTGTTTACTCAGATTAACTTTAAAAGTATAGTTACCTCTGGATTGGACTCAGTTCATCCTATCTTTTTTTAAAAAAAGGAATATTTTATCACTTTAGTTATAGACTCACAAATCTGTTGTGTATTTCCTTAAAAACTTCATGCCAGATTTTTTTTTTCTCTTAGAATTCCCGCAAGAATACATGAGAAGCAATCAGATTTTAGGCAGAGGTATTCCACCTGTGAGTCATTATCGCTGCCTGTTCTGTCTTATTGAGAAAACAGTTAACAGCAATTTAGGACTTGTTCTACCAGGCCCAGACTAGGAATGGGGTCAGTGTGTGGAGAGAAGGCCAGTTACCTGCTAGGGTTACAGTAACTTTCAGATGGTTAGAACTGAGAATAGCAGTATGTGGATTGAGGAGTACAGATTTTTGTCAACTAAAGAGTCCTTTGGACAGTTTGCCTTGACCAACATACTTTTCCAATAATATTGTTAATGTATAATAATGAGATTCCAATATAACATCCTCAGTACTCATTTACAGCATTTTTCCAGAGGGATTATTTTCCTTGAGGAATATTATTTTGCATATTTTCTTTGGACCAATTAATGGTGGTGGATGTCAAGGCAAAAAATTCTTAGAATTGAAGCAAAGATTTGTTACTAGAACAGAAAAGTAATTTAGACTGTGTAAGCAATGGTGATTTAGGTACATAGGCATGGATGGAAGCAAGAATTCTTGAAACAAGATGGTGAAGTAGAAATAGGTCAAGCAGGGAAATGAAGTACGGACTGGTAAATAGGTAGGTAATTAAAGTTTTTTGGTAATTCTACCTAATGTCATGGTTTGCACTTTCATCTAAGATGTTGAACCTGGTCTTACACTTACTGATCAAGTACTTAAGGCAATATTTATCAATCTTTCATTAGCTTCTGACATAAAAGACAAGAACTATCTGTGGATCAGACTGTATGTAGTCTTGATATAGATCCTTGGAACTTGTAAATTATAAAAAATATTATTTATAATAAATATTAATTAAAATCAAGATTTGGTAGAAATAGCCTTATGACTTAGTAAATGGTATCAAACAAAACCATATAATAATCTCTCTTCTTTTAATCTCTATGTGAGTGACTCATTATCCATATTAGGTGAATTTGATATTATGCTTTTCTGTTTTAAGAGAGAGGGAGATCTTCCTTTGCTGTAAGGAGAGGAATAGTCTTAAGAAATAATAAATTCTCTTGATTATCAGGAGGTCTAATTTAGTTTCAATTATATCTAAACTCAAATTGTTTTTTCTAGGCATTCCCCCAAATTTAAATTGCCAACCTTAGATAATCCCATGCAACAGTGAATTCTATTCATCTATTAATCCATACATTTTGCAGCAAACTTCTCTTGAGTCCAGATTCAGTTATGCTTAAACCCAGACATCCCACAGGGGCCAAGGTGAAGTTCACATGTACATGGTTTGCTGTTAACTTGGTTAAAAGGTTTTTCAAGCTGAGATCACCCATTTCATTTCTTACAGTTAAAGTATGGAATTTTAACCAACCACTTATGAAGATTCGAACCTTTTCTGAGAAAACATACTAGCTCTACCTATAGTTAGCCTGATGTTTGAGTGATAACACAAGCCCAAGTCTTACATTTCTATGACAGAATAAACTTTGTTTTCCTTATAGCTGTTATCTCAAGGATAACAGCTCTCTTAGTTTCCACATTTGTCAAAACAAGGGGGTTGTACTAAATATTTTAAGGACTAATATTTTACATGCTAATATTCTAGGATTCTGATCTTGCTCAAGATATCTATGCTTATTAAAAAATTCAGTCATAAATTGACCGATCTCCAGTACTCTCTAAAGATTTGAATAAGTCATTGGATATTTGCAAGACAACCTAATAGACATTAACTATACTTGTAGATTTCTCAAGTTCTCGTAGAAAGCAAAATACTTGGATCATATTATTTTAGCCCCTCAGAAATGCCTCCTGTCAGTTATTTAATATTATATTTATTTAGTCTTTATTGTGTGTCAGTACAAGAAGCAATACATTTAAATGTCTGACTTTTGAAAAATTGTAGTTGGAGATATTTTCATCATTACCCATTGTCCCCCTTACAAGATCTTATTTTAGTTCTGGAAAAAAAATTATTTCCTACAAAGATGTGGAATTTTTTTGTCAAAATTTATTTTTATTTTAAGGTTGTAGCTTAAATGAACATTGTAGCTTTTGAAATTCCTTTCCTCTTCTCGAATATCTTCTCTTCCTCTGGCTTCAGTGACACTATGCTCTGCCATAGGAAGGATGTTGGAGGCAGGAGGAACTGAGGTTCACTTATTACTGAGGGGACCTTTGATGAGCCATTCCATTTCTCTGAGCCTTCCTTTTTTTCATATGTAAACTGAGGATTTGGGTGGTTTCAAAGAAGGTGAATCATAAACCTTAAAATGATATGTAATGGAGTTGTTATTACATTACCAACTTTATTTCATACTACTTTCCTATATTTCATACTGTTATCCTATGTTCCAGCCAAAATAGATGGCTGGTAACTGTTCTCTGTTCTTATGATTTCTCCAAACTCCATGCCTTTGTTCTCAATGCTCCATATTCTTGGAATGGACTCCCTCTGCTACCTAATTTCCCTGTGTTGAAAGTACCTTCCTGTGGGATGCAATTTAGGCATCATCTGCGCTACAATATCCCCTCCCGCTTATTCGTTTCACTTTCCCCACTCACAGTGCAAGTAAAATTTTTCCCATTTCCTCTCCTTTCTATATGGCTATTCCTCAGTTACCCTTGGTAGAGCTTTACTCATGTCATACCCACCAATTGAGAGTGTCCCTCAAGCCTCTTTAACCTGTCGTAGGTTTTCTTCTGTTTTCCCTTTGTACAGTTTTATTTGGTTATCTCATCAGTTCCCATGGGTTCAATGATCATATCTGTGGAGATGATTCTTAGATCTGTATGTCCAGCTTTAATCCCCCTTCTGAGCCACAGTCATTCATCTCTTAACTGCCTCATGGACATATCAAACTAGAATGTCCTCATAGGCTTCTCGAAGTCATCTTGTCTAAAACAGAATTTGTGATCTGTCCTCCAAATCCTCCCCTCTTATCTTTTCCTCCTGACCTCTAGGTCAGGCTTGCCTGCCTTCTTTCCTTCAAGACTCTGCCCAAGTCCTAACTTCTCCAGGAGGCCTTTCCTAGTCCTTCCTCATGATCATCTTCTTTATATAGCTTGTATATGTCTAGTTTCTCATATACTCCAATTGCTAGACTCTGTGCCCAGCACACAATAATTGCTTAATGAGTACTCCATGACTGACTGACTGAATGAATGAAACTGAGTGTTTCCTTCTCTGATTACTTCTGGCTCTTTGTATGAACTTCTTGTGTCAGGCTGTACGGGCACTTAGCTCTCCTTTCCTTGTAGGTGTGACACCCATGTTTAAGGTACTAGCAATGGAGCCTTGCAGACCTATATAACAATAATGCTACTGTGGTGGCGTAAGGCCAGTAACGCCAGCACACAGGAGGGCTGCTGCTAGCACAGGTTCTTTGATCTGCTTTTCTATGAAAAGCAACTTTAAGGGGTTTACAATCTCACTTTAATTAAACATACATATATCATTCACTTAGTTCAGGGGAAAAAGTCAGCACCCTGAACTTCAGAGCAAATACAAACTGAAATTACAAGCAGAAATTACGTAAACAGAGCAAAATAACACAAATCAGCAGACAGGCTTCTAGCTGTCTGTCCAAGACATTACATACATAGTAACCAGAGAGAGAAGTACCAACATCTGGGTTTTTCAAAGCTGGGGGCACCTCCTTAATGGCTACCCAGAGTCTCCTCTGGTCAAATCACATGACATTCTTCCAGTGAGTGAGCTCCAAAGCAAAATGCTAACCTCTAAGTGTATATACCCTTCTTAGGGC
This sequence comes from Trichosurus vulpecula, assembly GCF_011100635.1. Classification (NCBI taxonomy): domain Eukaryota; kingdom Metazoa; phylum Chordata; class Mammalia; order Diprotodontia; family Phalangeridae; genus Trichosurus; species Trichosurus vulpecula. The sequence goes on along the minus strand of NC_050576.1, from coordinate 287,635,529 downwards.
CCAAAGGCTTCACAGCTAATTAGCAGAAGGGTGTGGGCCTGGGGCTTTGCACCAAACAAGACTCAATCAAAAGTACTTGATTGCTTTAGTGCTGAGAAGCACACCAAAAGAAAAAAACAGCAAAAAATTCCACTTTTCTTGTGTCCTTACAATGTGGTGTCTAGCAGAGTGCCTCCAGGTACTTAACAAATGGTGATTGACTAGAATAGAATTCTTCAGAGATGCTGCTGACACCAAATGCCATGCAGAGGTTGATCATAGGGGGAAAAAAGCTTTAACTTGTCCAGTTCCTTGGCATCAGAGCTTGTCATGTGCTCTAGTATTTGCTGTTTTCTTAAAGTCATGATAAAAAGGTGAGATCCAGATACTTCCTGGCTATCCTTGACACTGCTAAGTAACTCTAGGAAATTTCAGAGTATTTGAGTTATTTGAGATGCTTAAGTTCTTTGGTGGCAGGGGAGCTATAGAAAATCTGTCAGTAAATATGACCTTAGAAAAATAGTTCAGGGGCAGCTAGGTGGCACAGTGAGTAGAGCACCAGCCCTGGAGTCAGGAGGACCTGAGTTCAAATGTGGCCTCAGACACTTGACACATGTAGTAGCTGTGTGACCTTGGGCAAGTCACTTAACTCCAATTGCCCTGCCAAAAAACAAGACAAAACAAAAATCAAAAATATTTCTAAGTTTTCTATTTCATATGAAATTAAACTTGCATTTTATCACAAACATTATTCTATTCACATTTAGTGTTTATACAGTTGTATTTTAAAACCTTCAAAAATTAGCTTTAAGTTGTACTGTGGGATTTTTATTGCAAAGATTATTTTCCCATTATGAAATAACAATTTTGTTACGATTTTCAATGGCCTAGTTACAAAGAGGGTATATTTTTATTACTATGACATTACTCATTTTATGTAGTTCTTTTGTAATGTAGATTTTTTCATTAGCCTTCAGTTTTTCCAAGGAAGGGTCTAACAGAACAAGGAAAGCTAAGTAAGAATAACATAAATGCTTTTCAGTGATAAAATTAAGGAATGAACAATTTGTTTGCTAGTTGTCATTTAAATAAATACATCTATTCTTGTGACAATCTAAACTTGATTTGGCATAGTGAATGAAAAACTTCAGAATTGGTGGCATATTGTGTGTTTAATCTGTTTTAAAAAGTGAATTTGTTGTACTATGTCAATTTCCTAAAAAGTTAACAATGGCTATAGCTCTTTGAAATAAAATGGGACAGAACTATTTTAAAGTGTAAAATGTTATCTCGAATAAAAATTGGGAATAAAGAGAAGTTATTAATTAGGTCTGTGTTAAGTACGAGGTTTGGATAGCTTTTAGTTGTTTCATAATTGCTGCTTTCTTGAGATAGAGTGTTGCTCCAAAGCATGGGTGAAAACTTGCAGGATTGTAGACTTAAAAGCCACAGAGGGTCTGTGTGCACTGCCTTAAGAAGAAAAACGGCCAAGCTTAGTGAAATTTTTACAGTTCTTTGGAACTTAAGAAAAATGCATTCTGATGCTATGCACATTTTATACTAATTCATTTTTTCATTGGGTATTTGTATTTTAAAACAATATGTGAACATGATTCTTTAGTGTCCCAATTTAAGATAATTAGCTGGAAAAGTTAGTTGTATTTAGAAGGAATTATTGAAAAATGAACCTAAATTATCTGCCATTTATAAGTGTTACTTGTCCATTACAAATTGTAATTGAAGGCATTCTGCCTTTTAGTAGTTGAGAAATAATATCAAGACATGCTCTTGCTAAGAGTTTGCCTGGTATAATTGAAAAAAAATGTCCGTGTAGGAATCAGGAAATACTACATTATTCTTACCTTAGTACTTGAGTTATTTTGTAATATTTTTGCCAGATAATGAACATTTTAATTTCTGTTTTTCCATTTAACATGAATAGTACCCTTTACTTTTTACCTTAAGCTTGTCAAGAAGGGTAGGAGATGACCCATGTGTACAAAAATTTATTTGTTGTTCCGTCATTTTAGTTGTGTCCAATTTTTTGTGACCCTATTTGGTGTTTTCGTGGCAAAGATACTAGAATGGTTTGCCATTTCCCTTCTTCAATTCATTTTACAGATGAGGTAACTGAGGCAAACATGGTTAAGTGATTTGGCCGAGGTCACATAGCTAGAAGTGTCTGAGGCTGTATTTGAACTCAGGTCTTCCTGATTTCAGGCCTACCACTCAATCCAGTATGCCACCTATCTGCCCCAAATATGTATAAATAATACAAATTTATAAATAATGATAAATAAAAATATTTGTAGCAGCTCTGTGGTAGCAAAGAATTGGAAAATGAGGGGATAGGATCAGTTGGGAATGGCTGAATAAGTTATGGTTTATGATTGTGATGGAATATTATTGTACTGACAAATGACAAAAGGGATGGTTTTAGAAAACCCTGGAAAGACTTCTGTGTGTTTATGCAAAGTGAGTGAGCAGAACTAGGAGAACATCGTACACGGTAACAATATGTAATGACAGTCACCTGTGAAAGACTGAGCTCCTCTGATGAGTGCACGGATCCATGATGGTGCTGAAGGGCTCACACTGAAGAATGGCCTCTACTTCCAGACAGACAACTGATGAGCTCTGAAATAGATTGAAGCGTATTTTCTTCTACTTACTTTATTTTTCTTGCTTTTTTTTCCCAACATGGCTAATGAGGAAATGTTTGGCATGCTTTCGTTTGTATAATGGGTATCTATCTTATTTCTCGCCTTCTTGATGGGTGGAGGACTAGGTAGAGGGAAGTAGAAAATTTGGAACTGAAAAAAATGAAAGGGGTAGGTAAGTTGGGCTGCATTATAAAATAATGAATTCACAAAATTGAAAGCCCATTTATGATTATAGTTCCTGAAGCATTGAGTTTAAAAACTTTCCAGAGTTCATAGTTTTCTATGTATAGTCAAATAGTTGGATAGTTATTAGTGTACAACATAGGGAAAGCAAGTTTCGTTATTTTTATTTGATGATGTATTCTTGTATGTGTGCATACGTATATGTGTATGTATGCATTCTGGTGACGTACAAATTAAATTTCAATTACTGTACTATTATGAGAGTATCTGAGGTCTCTATAACCTAGAGCTAGCAGAGTTATCTAGACATTTTCCTGCAGTGAACCTCTTATTGATATGGTACTTCCAATAGTGCAGCCCCATCTGAGCTTGCCCATCTTACTAACCCTTATTCATATCCTCCCATAAATTTGGGATGGATGTGTGTTTCCAGCTCCATCCAGATTTTCCTGTAGAGCTCTTTAACATGAGGGTACCAGTGGAGGATATGGGCTGACCATCTGATATCTCTTGCCTTTGGTATTTAAGCAAAACATTTATAACCTTCAAATTCTGTCTACCCACTTGCTCTTGAGCCCCATGTGATCTGGGTTCTGGCCCTGCCACTGCAGCAACTAAATTACTTTAAAATACCAGTGATTTTACTCTCTCCCTTGATGAACTTATCTTTTTCTATTGGTTCAGTTAGCATTTGTATATACATTTAAAAAGTTGGGATCATTTGCTCTGAGCCCCCTTATCTCTATTCATTTCTTGTCAGTCAGATCCCTTCTCCCACTGTTTCCTTCTTTACCCCTATCTCACATGAAGAGGTGGCCCTTCCCCGTCCCAAGGAAAACTCCTATACCAGCGTAAGTGATCTCATTTGATCTCATCTCCTCTAGTAGATTGCCCTCTCTGTCATTCCTATTCTCTCATTTATCTACAGTCTTTCTTTGTCTACTGACTGCTTCCTTACTGCCTACAAAACATACGCTACTGTCTCTCACCCTAAAAAAACCTCACTTATCCTTCCGTTTCTGCTAATGATTATTCTCTATCTCTTCTGCCTTTTATGGCTAATCTTCTTGAGAAGGTATCTACAATAGGTGCTTCTACTTCCTCTCCTCTCCCTTTCTTAACTGTCTACAATCTGACTTCTAATCTCATTCAACCAAAACTCCCTCCAAAGTTACAAACGATCTCTTAGTTACAAAATCCAATGGACTTTTCTTAATCTTTGTCCTTCTTGATCTCTCTGCAGACTATGACACCTCTGTAGTCTTTAAGCAACCTCTTCTTGAAACTCTCTTCTCTTTAGGTTTTTAGGGACACTACTTTTTCCTGGCTCTTCTACTCAGCCTCCTTTGCCGTATTTTCATCTGGGTCATGCCCACCAACCAAGGGTATCCCACAGGACTCTGACCTGGGCCCTCTTCTCTTCTCCTCCATACTATTTCACTTGGTGAGCTCAGTAGCTCCCATGGATTCAGTTATCTTCTTTGTGCTGATGATTCTCAGATCTACTTATCCAGCTCTAACCTCTGCTGACCTTCAGTCTTGCATCTCCAACCTCCAAATAGATATTTATTCTGGATGTCTTGTAAGACATCTTAAAACCAATATTTCCAAAGCTAAACTTAATAGTCTTTCTCTCCAAACTTCCCTATTACTGTTAAAGGCATCTCCATCCTTTCAGTCCCCTAGGTTCACAACCAAGGTGTCATCTTTGACTCCTCACTGTCTCTAGCCCTGTCCCCCTGCCATTCAGTCTTTTGCCAAAGTCTGCCATTTTACATTTGCAACAGCTATCAAATATGCCCCTTTCTCTCCTTTGACACTGCTACCACTCAAATACAGGCTGTTGTGGCTCCACATTGTCTCCAGGATCAAATACAAAATCCTCTGTTAGGCATTCACAGTTCTTCATGGACCCCATACTGCTCCCCTCCCCAAGTTCCAGTCTTCTTTCACCTTACACTTTCTCACATACTCTTCTACCCAGTGACCCTTGTATGTAGTTTGTAAATAGCTGTTGGCTTGTAGTCTCTGCCTTTAGAGCATGAGCTCCTTGAGCACAGGGACTGTCTTTTGCCTTTCTTTGTATTTCCAATGCTTAGCCCTATGCCTAGAGCATAGCAGACCTTTGCTTAATAAATGTGTTGACTGACGGAAGTGACTGCGAATTCCATTTATTTCTTCTTAATCTCTTTCATGAACTTTATTTTCATTTCTGCACTTGCTTACTAGACTTTTATACTTGGCAGTCCTATCATTTCAAACTCAACATGTTCAAAGTTAAGCACATCATCTTCCCTGTCCTAACCGTGTTTGTTATGGTTATTGTTCACTCATTCAGTCATGTCGGATTCTTTGTGACCCCATGGTCAATACCACACCAGACCCTTCAGTTCTCCTCTGTTTTTCAAAGTCTGTCCAAGTTTATGTTATTTGTTTCTATGACACCATCTACTCATCTCATCCTCTGCCATCCCCTTTTCCTTGTGCCTTCACTCTTTCCCAATGTCAGGGTCTTTTCCAGCGAGTCCTGCCTTCTCATTACGTGGCCAAGGTATTTAAGCTTCAGCTTCAGTATTTGACCTTTTAGTGAACAGCCTCGGTTAATTTCTTTTAAGAATTTATTGGCTGTCCAAGGGACTCTCAGAAGCCGTCTCCAGCATCACAATTAGAAAGCATGGATTCTGTGGCTCTTAGCTTTCCGTATAGTCCAGCTCTCACAGCTGTACATTGCTACTGGAAAAACCATTGCTTTGACTTTATGGAACTTTGTCAGCGGATGATGTCTCTGCTTTTTAGTATGCTGTCCAGATTTGCTATAGTTTTCCTTCCAAGGAGCAAGTGTCTTTTAATTTCATGGCCACAGTTGCTGTCTGTGGTTATCTTTGAGACCTTAACATAACTCTTCACCAAGCTTCTCTTTTTCTACTTTTGGTATCACTATCCTCTAAGGTGCCAAGGTTCAAAACCTCATAACTTTCCATTCAGTTGCCAGGTCCTTGTCATTCTACCTTCATAACATCTGTTATCCCTTTAACCTCTTTGGACCTGTTTCCTCATTTGTAAAATGAATAATAGACTTCGTGCTTTAAGTTTTTTTCTTTCTGAACATTTTTGATTCTGAACAGTTCTAGATAAGGTGGTTTAATTTGTACCCATTTGTTAATAGGGGTATTTAAATTAAAAGTCACTTCCATCACAAACAGATGCCACCATGATCAAAGTGCAACATATTAAAATTAATTCATTTATTATAATAACAATGATTTTTTCTTTACTAAGTGCTAGAATTTAGAGGTCAGCCAAAGAATTCTCTTGGCTATGTATCAGAATTTATATATGTTTAAAAGTAACATTGTGTCAAATTAATTGCAGAACCAGAAAACAGTTATGCCTACTAAGCAATCATTGTCTGAAGTACCTGAAGTGGTAGAAGACTTTCTCTGCAATTTCCTCATCAAAATGGGAATGACCAGAACTCTTAACTGCTTTCAAAATGAATGGTAAAACATTTTCATTTAAATCAGTTGAACATTTATTTAGGATAGTTTATGAATTAGGCAAATGCATATTGAAGTTTAAGTGTAATAACTACACTGTTTACATCTAAGCATTTTGAAGCCTTGTGAATGGCTCATCATTTTCTAACCTGAGTTAAAGTGATACAGATTGCTCTCTTTATTCATCCTCTCTCCCTCCACCATAGTTACCATGGGATTTTGCTTTTTTAAAAATATATTTCCATTTGAGGTATTGAGTATGAAAAGAATATAAACTACACAGTTTTTAAATGACTAGATTGTCAGTATATTCGATATTCAATATATTTCAATAGCTTTTCAAAATATTGAGTGTATTTAGTGCCTATACCCTCACATTTGAAGTCATTCAAGCAATAACTGCATTGCTTTGGAAATTTAATATTATTTTTAAGGCATGTATAAAAGTATATATATTTTTTAAAAGTAGAGGAGTTTTGGAATAGAAAGCTGTTTTAAAAAATTCTCCTTCATAAATTTAATTCTACAGTTTTCCCTGTGTTAGACTTTGTATCATCAGCGTTACTGGCTTATGGGACCTTACTTAAATGATTGATTACAGGACTTTCTGTAATACTTATATTTCAAATTAGACAATTATTTTTGGAAGTCACATCAAAATTCAGGGGCTTCCTTTTAATAGTTTAATGGTTGTAAAATCTAGCCACCATCATCTCTTATTTCTCCTTTGGAAAGAATACTACCAGTCACAGTTTAGCATCTGATAAATTCCCTAGAGGAATATGAAATTGATATTTAAACATGATCTTTTGTAGTCTTAGCATATTATTGAAAGAAGAATGATTAACAGGATGTATATACACATATAAGGTGAGGTGGCATTGTCCTAAATGCTTGTTTTATTATATGGAGTAGCTTTTATTACCTGATAATTCAGCTGACATGTGATTTGGGTGGGGCTGCATTTTTCCTCATTTCATTGACTTACTGCCACTAAGATGAAGCTGAGCCATTAATTAAGATGATGCACTTAGTGCATGTCCAAAATGTGGCCCACGGGCTGCACGCTGCCTGAAGTATGATTTATACAGCCTGCCTGCAGGAATAGAAATTTACATAATTGCTTTAGTAACCGAAGCCTAGGTACTGCAGAGCTCTCACTAAAATGGCAAATCAAAATATATTGTCTGTTGTTTCAATAAAAACTTAAGGTTGGACAGCCCTGACTTTGTGAATTAGCGAATTGAATAGGCCACAAATATTACACTAATAGTGTTTTATTAACATCTTGTTTTGGTTTCTGCCAAAGTGGACTAGGTGCTATTTCCTGAATTCTCCCCTTGTAGTTTCCCACCTACCTTTATAATTTTGTTCATGCTATTCCTTATGCCAGGAATGTTTCCTTGCAGCTTGCTTATCTTAAGAGCCCCCTTCTCTATGACTTATTCTCCTCAGCTAGGAGTATTATCTTCTTTATTAGATCTCTCACAGAACTTGGTTTGTGATATATGCATATGTATTTTGCATATCATCTCTCCCTAACTAGAGTTTAAGCTCCTTGAGGGTAAAAATATTATTTTTGTATCTTCTCCTGCCCCACCCCTACCTCCATGTACATAATATCATAGAAAAGAGAGCAAGTTTGATGGGGGATATATTAGAGTTTTCTATTAAAAATGGGACCTCTGTGGGAGTAATTGCTATTCAGAGTGGTAGTGTGGTGTATTAGAAAGAGCTCTGGGTTTGGGATCAGAGCACCTGGCTTTGAATCCCAGCTGGGCTACTTAATCTAAGTGTATCTTACATAAATTATTTAACTTTTCTGGTATTCATATAATTATTTTATGTTAGAACTAGAAAGGACCACAGAGACCCAGTATAAACTTTTTTTTTAAAAATTAAGTCAGAAGCCATGAGAGGTTAAGTGATGTTCTCAGGTTACTCATCTGTAAAATGAGTATATTGAACTAGATCTTTCCTAAGGTTCTTCCTGGTGCCAGGTCCTATAAGTTTCTCTAGATGTCCTTATGAGATTATTTTAAAAATACACAGGAAAATATTTTTGCTCATTGATTTAAATTGTTTTTTTAATATAAATGTATCAAAAGATGGTTATTATAAAATTCTTCATTGTTAGGAAAAGACAGATTTGAGGGTCTATTGGAGGATGAGTTTTAATTCTTAGCCATAAATATGAAAATGATTTAAAGAAAAATTTTTGTTTATGCTTTAAAAATTTCTTTGAATTTATCAAGTATTCTTTTTAGATTTTATATTTTAGATTAATAAATTAACACATCACTAAAATAAGTTATAACTATATTTATAGAATATTTTTAGAAAGTGAATTGTAGCATTATGTAACATCAGCAAATTCCTTTAAAGCATCTTCACTTCTGTAGGTTTTTTGTTTTGTTTTTTTAACAGTTCAGGTTAAATCATTATTGTCACCAGCTTTATAATGGGACTCTGGTATTTCAAAATGTTATAATAATAAAAACAAAGATTTCTTATCTTGCTCTTATAGTGTAGTTATAAGAAGAGGTAATCTTTTTTTTTTTTAACAAAACCAATTTAAAACAGAAGAAACACTTCAGTTAGACCCCTGGCAGGCAGTCAAAACCTGCCAGGAAAGCTGGCAGAATCTTTCCTTCCATTGGGATGTGAAGAATCCCTGAGAAATAAGGCTCTAACTTCCCCTTCCACTCATATTCTCAGAGTAAATAAAGTGTTTAAAATTTTATCTTGAGGTTGTATGATTTGTTTAGTCATACCTTCAGAAGTTCAGAATTGCACCTTATTGACAATGGGTCTTATATTTCCTCTACTGAGTTGAGTGTGGGATCAAAATACATGAAGAAGAAAATAGGATGAAATGACATTTTTTGAAGAACTTCATCAAGTGAAATAGATATACAACTTATATATGAGTTCAGTTTGCCAACTATCTTTGAGTACCTACAATGTGTAAGGTGATGGGGGTGCAAAGACAGAAAACAAAATTGGTCCTTCCCTCAAGGAGTTTATAATCCACTGGAGGAGGGGAGAGGAATCCAATATAAACAGACAAGTAAATTAAACCCAAGATTATTTGAGCAGAGAGAGAGAATTACTAACTCAGGGCTTCAAGGAAGGCTTCACACAGGAGGTAACACATGAGTTTAGCCTTGAAGAAAGGATGGATTCTGCTGGGCAGACATGAAGGCATATGTTCTAGGCATTGGAAACAATTTGTGCACTAAAGTGGGAATTGGAATGTCAGGAGAGGGAAACAGCTAAGTTGCCTGTTTTGGCTGGAATGTAGACTGTAATAAAGGGAAGCAATACGCAATAAGGCTGGAAAGATATATTGAAGCCAGGTTCTTTAATGGCTGGCAGAAGAGATTTTATTTTATTTTATCTTAGAGGCAGTATGGAGCCACTGAAAGTCTTTTGAACAAGTGAGCCATTTGGATGAGTCTTGTGTCTTACAAAGATTATTTTGACAGCATCTGTATGGAAGTGTTATTAGAGTTTTAAAATCACAAATAAAAATATGAATAGTCAAAAAATCAAAAGGAAAAATTAGACATTCCAAAAATAAAGTTAGTGACCTCTGTAGCAAAGATGCCCTTTTGAAAGGGTAAATGACCTTTGAAAGAAGTATCTTGGCCCAGAGAAATCACCTTTGCCTCTGAGCATTCAGCCTATCCTTGGGTGAAATCTTAAATGATTCAAGGGTCAGGAAGCTGCTTCCTTAGAATGAACAAGGGCTGACCAAGCTTAACCTCAGGGGCCACACTGTGCCATTTTCCTCTAGTTGAGGCTTATGGTAGGGCTAGATGCTAGGATGAATCTAACGGGAACCTTGGGCTAGCCTTGCTGCACTAAGTCACTGCTTTGGAGATCCCTTTTCAATCATCCCCCTCGTGTCCATAGAATGATAGAACAAATTCAGAAGCACCAATAGCTCATCTTTGCCTCTCTTTACTGTAAATTCCTGTTTCCCCCCTCCCTTCAGAAGCATAAATTCATTCCACAGGGAGATAACTATGCTTTATCTCTTTCTGATAGACTATCTCTATTCTTCTTCCTGGTGGTAACAAAAAATTTTACAATATAGTGTAAAGGTCTTGCTTTTGGCAGATAGAAATGTTGATATTCTATAACCCAATACCTATTGTTAAAGTTATTCCAAAGTTGTAATTCTGCTGCTGTGTTTACCATATATCTTGGATTTCTACTCAGTAGTTTAATGGTTTTATTTAAAAGTTAAATAAATAACCTTAGTAATTTAGTTGTAATGTATGTGTGTCACACCATTCACCAAAACTACTGAATGGGATTATAAAGTAATTTGCAAACCAGTTTTTCCACACCCAACAGGATGCTGGTTTAAACCACCCTGTAATGCTTTAACCAGTAGAATCAAATTTTATAAGAATCTCTAGCCTCTCTATTCATCTCTTCTCATTTTCTTTCATTTGAATATCTCATAATTTCCTGAAAATATATGACATGATTGCAATATGATATGTATGTTTTTCTTGAAATACCTCATGCAAACATTGTTTGTTTCTGATAGATATTATATAAATTGGTAAATAAATAATTTGGTATGCCAATTATTTTAAATCTCATAAAATAATTTGAGATATTAATACAGGGTGGGCTACCCGATGACAGTAGTCATGAGGACAATGATCATCATGATAGCATTAAATACTTCCATAACTTTTTTAGTATATGAAATATTTATGGGTAATAAGTAAATCATGAATGTAATCCATACCAGCTGAATAACATACTCTTTTTATTATAAGTATGATTTAAGTTAGTAGAATGAAACGATATAATGTTTTTATTTTATATTGTTCTAGGTATGAATTAATTCAGAAGGGTTCATTTAAACCTCCAGATGTTAGATTTGTTCCAGATGTCTATACTCAGAATATGCTTTTGGACAGTGAGAACAAAACTTTGAAGAAGGATTTAAAGCACTATAAGGATGCAGCTGAGTATGTTAATTTATATATGGTGATCTTATTTTATATTGGAATGAATAAACTAACTAATAGAGGTTACCACATGGAGAAAAGGTTTACTGTAAGTAAGTTTTACATCTATCTGTAAAACTAAATTATATTCAGTTGAGGTCAGAGTTTAATTAAATACAGTGACTAACTCCTGGTTGAATATCAAAACATTATGTGTGTCATCACAGTTGCAACTCTGTGATCCAGAATCAAATGCATGGGATAGCAGAAGAGAGGGTTGGTTCATGAAACAAAATTATTGAAAAGGTTTGCAATATTTTACGCTTTGGGGTTTTCCTCCTAGAAGATAATCCTGATTAGCTATTTTTTGCACTGCTCCCAGAGAATAGAAACAATAATAAGGAGAAGGAAGATTTAACCTTCTAAGAAAATTTTAGGTTTTGAAACACTCTTAAAGGAATTGTGTGTCTTCTGTACTTTCTGGTGTGTGTGCAGTCATAAAACTGAAGCAGCATGGGACCAAATACATGTAACCAAGTAGATGGGGAGGACTGTGGGATTAGAAATGTGTGTGCAACCAGCATTTTGGGTCAGTTTGTTAATTGATTACTGAATCAATTCCTATCAGTCACATTTAAATCCCAAAGGGAGAATATTTCTATAACTTTTGTTTTCAATTTAATTTAATTCAGCAAACAGTTTATTAAAGCCTGCTCTGCAGGAGGCATAATGTTGGGCAGTAGAGATACAAGATAAAAGTGGTATGTACAGATTAGAGGCTTTATAAGACTTTGTAAAACCTTATTCTGTGTCAAGAGAGAAAATTGTAGGGATGAGGAAACATTTACAATCTGGTTCTATTCAGTATATTGCTGCAGGTCAAAAACTAAGTGTCATAGTCATCTATTCAACTTGTTATGCATCTGCTATACCTGATTTCTATAGTTCATGAGTTCTGTACCGGCTATGGCTATAATCACACATGGATGTGTAAGAGTGAAATGTTACTAAAACTACAGTCCTCTGTTTTCAGTAAGTTTTTTAAAGTAAATTACAGCATCTGCTTTTGTGTTTATTCTGAATTTTTGTTGTTAATGAATGTACTGGGTGCTTGATGGCATATTTTTCATAGAATGGTGCCCAGTGTAGTGTTCTAACAACCTGATTTCCCTTCCACTATTGCTTATGTTTGCTAATTTTTCTTTTTGCATAGATGTATTCTCTCCATGAAAAGAGTTTTGCCACAGTGACATTAAATAATCATTGTTGCTAAGTTGAATATTATAGCTAATATCTGTAATCAAAATGATAAACCATTTCTCTTGTAAATTGTTAATTGCATGTTAAAAACAACCATGATTAAATCAGGTATCATTCAAATAAATAATTATATGAGAGTCTGGCTCTTACATTTTTGTTTACTAATGTTTCAAATTATAACTTACAATTATTACTTTCATTGGTATCATTCATTTTAACTAAACTGTTATTTTATAGAATTTTAAGCATGCCAGATTGGTAAAAAAATTTTGGTTATCCTTGCATTAGATCTGTAATCCAGAATGAAATGCATGGTATAGCATAGGAGAGGGCTAGTTGATGAAGCAAAATTATTGAAAAAGTTTGACAACATTTTTTCAAGTTGGAGATATTCTTCCTAGGAAGAGTTGTTGTTGACATTTTTCAGTTGTGTCCAACTCTCCATGATCCTATCTGGAGGAAAGGATGTTAGAGGTATTGTACAGGTAGAAACAGATGTGGCCATTGATTGGTTAAGTTGGGCAAGGCAGAATGAAGAGTCAAGGATAATGCCAAGGTTTTCATCTTGGGTGATTGGAAGCATGGCAGTACTTTCGAAGGAAATAGGATAGTTCCAAAGAGTGTGTCTTGGGGAAAGTATGAGTTTGAGATGAGAGTTTGAGTTTGTGATGCCTGTACAGCTCATCCAATTTGAGATGTCCACCAGGAAGCTGATGACTAGAATGCAGAAGGGAGACTAAGGTAGGATACGTAGATTCTGGGAATTGTCTACGTAGACATGATAATTTAACTCTTGGGAGCTAGTGAGATAGCATAACAGGGGTTTTAAATATTTCTTTGTGTCATGGACCGCTTTGATAGTCTGATAAAGCCTATGGACCCCTACAAAGGGAAACCAAATACATTGAAATATGATTATCAAAATATTTTAAAACAAATTTATGGGCCCCAAGTTAAGAACCTTTCATATAGAGGGAAAGGAGACAAGTACCCAGGACAGAACCTTGCGGAACAACCAAGATTAGGGAGAATGATATGAGTGATGAACCAGCAATAGAGGCAGAAAAGGAATTTTCAGGAGAAGAGCTGAGAGAAGACAGTATCATAAAAACCCAGGAAAAAGAGAGTATCCAGGAGGAAATGGCAGTCAACAATATAAAATACTGCAAAAAATTTGAGAAGGATAATTGAGAAAGGAGCAACATATTTGGCATGTGTAAGAGATCATTGGTGTCAAGATGGCTGTCTGAATGGATGTCGGGCGGCCTAGCTTCCACAGACTTACTCATGTAAAACCCTGAAGTTTGTTCCATGCTAAGTAATGATCAATAAATGCAGTGACACTCTATAGTGAGATCTTCCACCCCAGACTCAGCCCATGCACAGTAAAAACAGAAGACCCTCAAACAAAACAAGTTCAAGTGTAACCAGATATGGTCATGGGCCTTCAAGACTGTTTCTATGGAAACAGCAAGAGTAGTAGTTGTTCAGTTTTTCAGTCTTGTCCGAATCTTTTTGACCCTGTGGACTGGACTATGTCCGGGGTTTTCTTTGCAAAAATGCTGGAATGATTTCTCATTTCCTTTTCCAGTGTTTCCCCAGTTTACAGATGAGGAACTGAATCAGAAAGGGGAAGTGACTTGCCTAGGGTCACACAGCTAGTGAGTAAGTGTCTGAGACCAAATTCAAATTCAGATATTCCTGATGCCAGGCTTGGTACTCTATCCACCATACCATCTAGCTGCCCCTAGCAAGACTAGAGAGATCCCCTAAGAGAGCCCTAGAGGAGGGGCAGTGGGCAGCAACTAGTTGAGTGCCTACTAACTTTGAGCTGCAGTACTTAGAACAGAACTGAGGCCCAGGGGGTCTGAGATTCCTAACACTTTGTACTGAACCTTAGAGAAGGCCCTAAAGATCTAGTGCCCTTACCCTCAAAGATCTTGGGGTGAGGGGTGAATCTAGGAGGCAGAGACTAGACCCAAGACAAAGGCAAGCAGGGCTGACCACACCACCTACCCACCTAAAAGCACAGGATGGGGAAGAGCCTAACCCTGACACAAAGTTCCAATTCAGAGCTAAAACTGGAGAGAAGAGTAAATGAAAGACAATACTAACCAGCATTAAAAATTGTTGAAAATACTAATTCCATAACAATTGCAAGCAGAGACTCAATTGGAAAAAGACATTTTTCGTAAGGACTACATGAATATCTAGAAGAAATAAAGCAAAAGATAAAAATCAAATAAAAGCTCTTGGAGAAAAAATTAGGACAAGTAACTCAGAGAGAAAATGGGAAACTGATTCCAAAAAATGGAATCCATGCAAACTAGACTAGATTAAATACCAGTAAGTGACTAAAAGAGAAAGTAAGACACATAGAAAAAAATCAAAAGATTGAAAAATAAAAGAAAATGTGATAAATCAGATATTAAAAAACCTGAAATCTGACAACTACAGTAAAAAGCCTAAATAGACTATTTCAAGAAAGTACGAATGAAAGCTGCACAGATCTGTTAGCACTAGAGGGCAAAACAAAGAATGAAAGAGTCCACCAATTCCCTCCAAAAAGGAACCCCAAAAGGAGAAATCTTGAGAATGTTATAGCTAAAATCCAGAGCTCTCACATCACAAGCATAAATATTGCAAGAATCCAGAAGAAGGAATTCTAGTACCAAGGGATTGTAGTCAGGATCACTAAAGACCTGGCAGCTTCTGCTGAAAATGAGGAGTGGTGAAATACAATATTCCGAACGACAGAAGAGAGACACAACCAATAACAACTTACCCCTTGCAATGCTGAGTATAATCTAAAAGGAAAAGGAAAGCATCTTTAATGGAATTGAAGACTTTCAAACATTTGTAATGAAAAGAAAACAGGTGAATTGGAATTTTGAAATATAAATACAAGAGTCCAGAGAAAGCTAAAAAGGTAAATTTATTTGATGAATGGAAAGGAGCTGTATAATGATGTGGTGTTAATATTCTGGTGGGGGAGAAGAAACAAGGGTTCAGAACTTTCATGTATTCAAAGGGTGTTAAATGGGTTAAAAAAGAAAAAGAGAGAACCTTTTGGACTGACAGGGTTGATCTGAGAGTTTGGAGAGCAGAAAGAAGGGAAAGCATGTGCTAGTGTAGAAAGGAGAAATTGGGGGTAGGGGGGGTGGGATGGAACTTTGCTATTTCTCATCATTGGGATGTGTGAGAAAACTCTGCAAACAAGAAGGAGAAAGGGTGGAAGAGTGGGCATCAAGTGAACTTCACCTGAAACAAAGGAGGAATAATTTAGTGTAGAAAGAAATCAAGCTTAACAGGGAATCAAGTGGAGATGGGTGGGGTTAAGAGAGGATACTATGAGGCAAGGAATAGTTGTAAGCAAAACAAGCCTTCTAGTCTTGTAGGGGGAATTAACAGGGAGAAAAGAAAAGAAAAAGCCAAACAAAATGAAAACAAAACTAAAAACTAAGCTATACCTTGGACAGTTGGGGAGTGGCTGAAGGAATTGTAATGTGTAAATATAATGAGATATTATTACGCTCTCAGAGTGTCCTTAGTATGCATTGATGCTGAGTGAAGTGAGCAGAACCAGAACAACTCATACTAGGACAACAACTATATAAAGAAAAGAAGTCAGATCAAAGCAAGACCAGCCATGTCTCCAGAGGACTGATGGTGAAGCATGTTCCTCACCTCCTGCCATAGACACAAGGTGCAGAGGCATGCCACTGTTTAGATTCCTTTTGCTTGGTCGTGCTTAAGTTTTACAATATTTTTTTTCCTTTTTCTTGGTGGAGGCAGAGTGAGGTGGGGGGGGCGAGGCAGCAGAATTAGCAATAATGATGCTAAAAAGGGCCATTGAACATTTTTTCAAAATGCACAGAAGGAAGTTTTCAAGGCAGCACCTACAAGCAGGACAGTTTTGAAAGTAATGTGTATAATTTTATACATACATGTACATTATATGTATATATATATATTTATTTTAAAGCTAAGGGTTTGAAATGAAGATTTATAGTTTCATATAGTAATCCTCATTGTGTTCTGCTGTGTATGAGGCAATTCTCTTTTCTTGTGTTTATTTCAGGATAAAAAGTAAATTTAATAAAAGCAATTTTTAAAAGATCATTTTTAACTTTGAATGGACAAATTTCACTTTAGTGATTGAAAGCCATATTATAAAGGATTGAGAAATGATTTAATGTAAAGGAAATGAAGGTAAATAGGTGTAGACAGTTTTTATCTGTGTTGAACTGTTAAAAGAGGAGAAATAAAGGGTAAGTTGAAAGGATAATAAGGTCTAATGAAGGTTTTTTTTCTCCCCCAGGATGAGAAAGACTAGGAGATTTTGCATTTAGCGGGGAAAATCTTCTTAGTTTGGGAGAAGTTGTAGATTGTGGGAGGAAGGAAGATGACTGTAGGTGCAATTTCCTGGAGAAGATGAGAGCATGGCTCAAGTGTACCTGTAGAGGAGTTGGCTGGGGTGAATAAAAGGGTCACCTTTTCCTGAGACTGGAATAAAGGAATAAAGGCAATTTTAGCTCTTCTAGGTCTCAGTTTCCTCATTTGTAAAATGAGAGGGAGTTGTATTGTAAGTAGCTATAGTCCCTTTCCGTTTTAGTTCCTTTGGAATCCTTTAGATCTATGAACTTAGCTATGTGATCATAAACAAATCACTTGACCTGTCTGGACCTCAGATTCCTCATCTGTAAAATAATGTTTGGGGACTAGAAAATTTCTAAAATTCCTTTTAATTCTAACAATCTTTGAGTCTGTGTTTGCTTTAATACTATAGAGACCTATAATAATTTCATCAGTGTGGATACTCTTGCTGATGCTGATTGAATCCCCAATACACCCTAATAAATGGTTATCTTGAATTACTATCATTGAAAAAAAGTCAATGATAATCCTCTTCAAACTTTGTTAGGTTGGTCTTTTGTTGAGTCTTGCTAATTTTTTTGTCTCTTTCAAATACATTTATTTTAGGACAGAATGGTAATAGAATGATTATAAAATGAAGGAAGTCAAAAATACCTTAAACATTTCATAAAGCATAGATAAACTGCTGTGGAAAACTTAAAATTAAAAAGCATCCGTCTTCTGTTAGAGGAAAAGCATTTCCCATTGTAATATGCTGTTAAAATAATTAGTTGGTTTTAGGCCTGTTGGAAATATAATGGCTTCTTAACTGGTTTCCTCCTTTACTTATTTACAGACTTTAATTTTAGACAAGAAGATAAATCCCAATTGCTTGAACCCCCAGTTTAGGAAAATTTTTAACAGGCAGTGGGTTCTCTTCCTTGGTTTAAATTTATACCTATCTCTGATTCACTTCTTGCCTCTTAGTGTTTGAAGCAAAATTCAAGATCCTACTTGGTCATGCATTAGGGTTTGGTAATAAATTATCAAAGCTCATTCAGGATTAATCATTCCAGAGGTCAGAGAAAGCTTGGAATTCAAGGAAACAAATTCTCAGGAAGACCTGCTTAGGAAAGAGGGGGAGTAGAGATATCAACTTTGGCCTTGGCTTAGATTTCCTTCCCTATCCCCTCTCTTTGCTTAGAGACAGACCTTATAAGCTGGAAAAGTCTGGAGATATCAGACTTCTCAGCTTCTTAATGGGATCTCTGGATCAGCTGATGGCAGTGTTTACAGTGAGACCCACAATGCATCTGGCAAAGAGACTACACCAGGTCTAAGGGGAACTTCTGAGTCCAAAGGGGAGAAAAGGAATTCCAGCAATCTGTAGTTGTGAGTTACCTTTTTGACCAGACCTCTCTGAGCCTGAGGCCACTTTCTCCTGAACTTGGTACTTGTGGGAGAATATGTCTCAGACTTTTGGGACCTTGTTTTGTACTGACTGTTCTTACTAGTGCTACCTTAACAAATACCTCTTACTAAAAGCTACTCAGGGCTGACTAAAATGTATCTCAACTATGATCTCAACTGATAAACTCTTCAGGGGCACCCCTGGAGCACTGAAGGAATGTAGTAACCAAATGCTGAGGATCTGACTCACCAGTGGCAGTGGGAGTTGGGGTACATGCCTTAGAACATGTGTTCTGTGTATTAAGTGTTTTCTGTGGTAATTTTTTCATATTTGCATATTTACATGCTATCTGTAATTTGAATTGTCCAAAATCCAAGGGGCTTGTTTTTGTAATGCTCTAAAGTACTGGTTGTTAAACAGCTTCAGGGCTCCAGAGTGATGCCAAATGCTGCATCATGTTAATCTGCAATTTGGTCAAATCTCAAACCTATGCTTGAAGGTAATGTTTCATTTTTAGGGACCTCTACCCCCAAAGATTATGAAAGATTATTTGCATAATTAATTTTGGTTGTCTGCTGCTTTGACAAGGATGAGAATATAGGGCAAAGAAAATACCTTCTGAGACAGGCTCTGTAACAAAACAATTATCCATGCTACTTTGTTGTAGCAAGAAATCTGGAGTCCAGAGTAGTCAGTGGTAGGAAAATGGATTCAGTGCAGCTTGTACTGTTATTTGAAATTCTTATTCTAGATGAGTATCCTTTACTTTTCACTGGATTTTGGTAATTTTTTGTTTTTTACTTACATTATTTCTTAGAAATTTCTCAGAAACATAAAAATATTGTGTATAGTTGGTAAAAATGAGAAAACCAAGTATCATTTTGTTCCCTCAAAATATAAGGAGGAAATTCATTAAGTATAATGGCTATATGCCCCATGTTATAGTGAACATAGCTTTATAGCCTTCAGCTTCTTCCTTAAAGGCCTAGCAGTATTTTTCTGGTGATGCTGTGTGGTTTTTAGTCATGCAGTACTGCAGTTTCCAAAGAATTAATTTGTAAGTTACTCAAAGGGCAGTGAAGAAGCACATGGTGATTTGTATAGGCTATTATATATGATCCATTAAAACTGTGCAATTATCAGATAAGACAATATATGTAAAACACTGGAAAATTTCAAAAAAATATAAATGTCAGCTGTTTTTGTTGTTTTAATTGTGCAGGAGAAATGAAAGAAACCTAGGAGGCAGTCCTGTCATGTAATAAGATCAAACTAACCAGGCAATGTCAAAAGATCCAGAGGACTATTGGGTATATCCCCTTCAGAGGATTTATGGGAGGATGTGGATGAATGTTACACAGGATGAGTCAGTAAGATGGATTGTTTTCTACACTATGAGAGGCAGTGCTCATATTGATGAGATCTCAGATTTCAAATTAAGCAAATGGCCATATGATTGATAGTCCTTATCTTTTATTAGAATCTTCCTGAATTCTAGAAATTTCACAATCAAGGGAACCAATAGATTCTTTTTCATCCTTGATGAAAAGAAAAAAAATGGGGTTTTAGCTTTCATTTAGAAAAAATTAAGGAAGTTGAGATGATTTATGATGAGGCATTCTTTTAGATAAATATTCTAAAGGTACCAGGATTGTTTCAAACCAGTCTAAATAAAAAAATGGCATCCTATTCAAATTTGCTTGATTTATAGTTTTCTAAAGTATTATGTAAAAGAGAAAAACTTTGTATTTGAAATTGTTAATAATATCCAAAACCAAAGCTATCTCAAATAATTTAGAAATTACTTTGTTGTTGGGTCTTTTTTTCAGTTGTCCTACTCTTTGTGACACTCTCTGGGATTTTCTTGATGAAGATACTGGAATGGTTTGCCACTTCCTTCACTAGCTCATTTCACACATGAGGAAACTGAGTTAAATGACTTTTCCAGGGCCACACAGCTAGTGTCTGAAGCCAGATTTTAACCCATGAAGAGGAGTCTTCCTGACTCCAAGCCCAGCACTCTATCCACTGTATCACCAAGCTGCCCTGTGCTGCCTTGGAATTACTTTGTTTTTGACTAAAGCCCTACCTTGAACACATACTGTCTGTGTGATCTTGGGCAAATCAATTACATTCTCAGTGCCCTAGGCAGCTCTCTTAGACCATAAAGTTTCAGAATAGTGATACATAGGCACTGATAGAGAGAATTTGCTCACCAGGGAGCTCTCTGGGTGGGTGAAATCACAGTTATAAGCCAAACTTCCTCTCCTCCACCCCCCAAACAATGAGTGCTAGGCTCTTCCCTCCATAAACTAACTTGTATTGATCTTGTTTATTCTGCATATAATCCGCATATGTGTGTGTGACACACACAGATTGTTTTCCCTAATTGAATGTAAGCTTTTTGAGAGTTAGAATGATTTCATTTTTGTCATTATATTGCTGGCATCTAGCACAGTGCCTGGCACATCTTATGAACTTGATAAATGCTGTCTATTGATGGTGGTGAAAGTTAGGAGGAGCTTGGTTTTTATTCTTCAGGGAATTGGAAGAGCATTACAATGAGTTAATCTTCAGTGGGGCAGGAAGAAGTATTTCACTGTTGCTTGCAACCTTTGATTTGATGGTCTTAACTGATGTTTAGTTTGTTCCATAAAGATAATTTCAGCATCGTTGTCATTATATTTAGAGATTTTCAGCCAGAATGATGGGAGTGGGCTGGGTCTTGGGAACTGACTGCCAGTGCATCAACAAGTCTTTTAAATGCTTCTATTTAATCATTATCATGGCAGAAAGATAACTTAGATTAAATCATCAAATTGCTGCCTAATCCCTTTGACTAGATTGTAGGATTATATATTTAGAACAGGAAGGTAATTTAGAATTTGTACATTCCTTTATTTTGGAGATGAGAAAACTAAGGCACAGAGAGATTCCTAAGTCTTAATTTTGGGCCAGGCCACTGACTCAGATTTGGGATTAAAATGCAGTGAGGCACTCATGTAACACAAAATATTATAAAAACCAACTTTACTAATGGCAAGACACTAAAAGAACACAACTTCCAAAGTTTTAAGTATATGTAAAATGTTGCCCCTTTTTGACTCCACAGTCACCAGGTCAGGAACATAAGTGTAACTTTTGACTTAATTTCTCTCTTGGTTCGCCCCTTTATACTTCAGGTGTCAAAACCTTCTGCCCCTTAAAGAGTCAGTCTAGTTCGCCTGCTGCTGGAGTCACTGTCCATTGTGTAAGGCACTGATTGGGGTGGGAAAGCAAGGGAGGAGAGGCAAAAGGAAAGGGAGGAAGACTGGCAACAGCCACAGCAGGGATCTGAGCATGACATCACTGTCTTTAGTGTGTGGGCAAAGCAACATGGCTGCTTCTTGTCTGTGAAGACCCACAGAGCCCTACTTGCTGATCACACAAAAGAAGCATGGCACTACATGCTACATTTGAATCTCGGGGAGACAGGTGACTTCTTTAGTCTTGGCGTGTGGTGTGAGATGATTCAGCACCTGCTTCCCCCTTTATGGCCTGTGGCTCCTGAGAAACAAGGTCCACTTGGCCTTTTTGTTTATTCTTTTCCATTCTAGAAGTTTGGAGGGGAGTCTGTAACTGGGAATTTCAAAGGCTGTCAGAATGTGGAAGTTGTTATCTAGGCTGGCCTTTGAATTCAGCACAGCATCAGTGCCCAAAGGAACAAGCCATGATCTTCAAGAATGACCAGTGATACCCTGGTCCAGCAGAGGACTCAGCTGGAAACAATGTCACTTTTTGAGGTGAACTTAGAGGAACCAAGGCCATGTAGGAACAGAGCTAAAACTGAGCTAAATCGTGTAAATTATGCCCTATTAAGGAGGAAGAGAGCATAATCATCCAGTCAGCAGTAAGCTGAAAATCCTGCCATCTTGTCATACTGGTTCTCTGAAAGCAGATGTTCTTATTGGCATTGAGCGTAACGATTTGCATCATCCTTGGATAAGGGGATCGTATGGTTCTATGCCCACTGAACCATAGCTTTTTATATGTATTTTCTATTTACCGTTTCCTGTTAGAATGTAAACTTCTTGGGAGGAGGGATTGTTTCATTCGTTGTATTTTTATCCCCAGAGTCCATTACAATGCCTGGCACTGTGTATGTGATTAATAAATGTCTACTCATCATTTGTTTGATGAAGGATCTAGTCCCCAATCTCTACTGTTTTCATAAGAGAATCAACCTAACTCTAAAATTTCAGCATAGGGTATATTATGTGTCTGATGCACTATAAGCAACTATGCAATGGCTATCATCAGAATATCTCAATGGGTCTTCACTTCAAAGCATCTTTAAGTATAAGATTCTGTTTTTTCCAGGCATCAGGCCATTCAGCCAAACTCATAGGCACTCCTCAGGAATCGTATAAATAAAATCTTGTTTTCTCCATCCCTTAAGGCGTTTTTACGTACCGGGCGTAGAGTTCAGAAGCTTAGCCCACTAGCAGGACTTCCCAGGACCTTCATCCCTCAGAGTGTCTCCAGTTGCTAGATTAATGCCTACCAAAGTTCATTTGTATCTATGTCTGATAACAGAAAGAACCATCCATAAATCAAGAAAAACAGTGTTCCTCAAGAACTTGATCCTTATAGATAGTGGCCCATTGAACTAACAGAGGAGGCAAAATATTGGTGCTGGGAATAGAGGTCTTAGGCTCTAGCAACATCATAACCTGTTGTAGCGCCAATGTGATACCCACAGCAGCAACGGCTGCTAGGAATATGCCGGCGTTGTTTTAAATCGCGAAATGTGACAGACTCTCTCCATTGAAGGCGAAACCAAAACATTTATTCAAACACCAGAAAGCCAAATCCATCATAGCCACAAAGAATTCTATCTATACCCATTATCAGTGCAGGGGGCACCGCCATCCGCAAGCCTTCCCTCCATCGGGCCTTCCCACCAACAGGGGCAAAAGCACTCCCTCTCTCACTCAGGCTCGCTGCTGCCCTGTGTCTCCTCTCTCTCCCAGCTCTGACTGCTCTGTCTCACTTCCTCTCAGCTCTGCTCCGCCCTTCCTGCTCCACCTGTTCAACAAGATCCTCCAACCACAGGCTCATGCGACTCAGGCGTCCAAGTGCCTGAAGCAGGTCACATGGGCCTCTTAATGGATGGGAGGATCTTCCCATTGCATTAACAACACATTAGCAATACACCTGTTCATGAAGAACACTAATACCTGAAGGACCCAGGCAAGTGCAATCTTGGATATGCTGTTTTCATTTAAGGATGGAAGCCTTCTGTGCCTTACCCATCTTTGTTGTAAGAGCTATTGTGTATATCATAATGGATAATTCTGGAGGAAAGGTAATGATATGACCTTGTATTCTTAGTTCAGTAACAACTGGGATTCAAGAACAGGGCAAGCAACCGTTTTACAAGTACTATAGTGAGGGGGCTGCTTCAGGGTGCTTAGTGCTCCAGAAGCCTCATGGTCATTTAATCTGGTCACCATATCTGCCTGCCAAAGGCTCCATTCATCCTGGATCTTGTGAGGGGATGAGACTGCTGGTTAGCCTGCTCTAGATTTTCTAAGACTATAGTTTGTTACAGTAACCACTCAAAAATGTATACTTTAGTAACTTGGTACATGAGGACCATTGAAATACTCAGGTGGAGAAAATTGGTTCCCAATCCAGAGTTGGTAGGGGTAAGTCAGTAACTTGTGTCAGGCTATGTTTGGAATCATTTGAGTTCTTCCCAACAAGTATATTCACCCCAATTTAAATGTAGTGGGCAAAATCTTAGAGTTCATCTCCTACTTGTTTCTCACAAGTCATCAGTCTAGGGCTTCTTCTACCATTGCCTCATCTAGTCTAGTTCATCGTTAGTATAATGGGTGGGTATCATTGCTGTGAGGAAGTGACTATAAAAGAAAATTCTGATAATCATGAGAAAGTGAAAGTACTCCTTCCCAAGTAAAGGCAAACAGTTCCTGACTAGTCATAGCCATTGGGATGGAGAAGATATTCCTCACATCAGTAAGTCCAGCCCTCGAATACACCACATTCATGGTCAAGGTCAAAAAACGGCCATAGAAATCAGCATAACAACCTAGATAAGCTTCTGTCTGTTGTTCATAGCCAAGTTATATATGTGTTATTTACTGACTACATAGAGTTATTATAAAGAGATTTTGTGTAACAAAGTACTCTAACCTCTTTTATCAGCATTATAGGGAGAACGTCTTTCATCTGCCACCCTTTGGAATCCAGTGTTATTTAATGTTAAATACATAGAATGGTTTAGGCACTTTCAAGGACTTCTTGTTGGCCCTCAGCAGTTGTATAGGTCATGACTCCCAGGATCTCATAATACCCATGCCTGCACTTCCCCAATCAGGTGCCACAATTGAGGCCTCAACAGGATGTCTTCTACCAATCTCTGCCTGAGCAAGGGTTCTTTTTCCCTTGTTGGTCTTATCCCCACAACTTCTAATAGAAATTGAGATTCCTCCTGTGAAGCCATTGAGGTTTTCCTGGTATGATAATAATAATAATTCTTAGATGTTTGGAATCCCTTCCCACTTTCCGAGGCACAGAGACTTACATATGGTCTCTTGTCCCTTACTAGTCCTACAGTCAAAAGTGTGAGTTTTAGGGGAATCTGGTTTGGTACCCTATGAGGGTTCATTCTAATATTCACTCAAATCTGGATATTGAATAACTCTGAACAACCAATATCGGGGTGGGGGAATGATCAGATGAAATAGTGACTTCTAGGAATTGCCTAAATGTTGGCAGGACAGTAGGAACCTTATTGCCCTATTCCTTGATGTGCTGATAAAATTTTGCTAAAATCCTTAGTCATTATCTTCTCAGCAGGGATAGGGAACCTGCAGCCTCTAAGCCACATGTGGCCTCTTGTACTGTGAAGTTTAGATTCAGTGAAAGGGCCACACTGAGGACCTAGAGTGCCACATGTGGCCTCGAGGCCACAGGCTCCCCACTCCTTTATCTTGCGTATGCTATATTTCAGGAGCCACGGCCAAAACAATGTGCCACACTCTGCCCATTCAACATGGCAGCAGGCATTGTATTTCCTACTGTCATGCCTTTCACCATGCTTAAGTGTGGACAGCCCTCTTTGCATGGACTGTTCCTGTGTGGACAGTTGATCTGCACAGACCTTCATACTGGTATATCAGGAAGGCTGGTAACTAAAGCCCAGTTAGGGCTATGCTCCAAAAGCAGGCTCTAATTATACTTAAAGAAGGCTGGTCACAAGTTGTGGGGATTTGGGGAAAGAGACATAAATCCAATTTGCTGAACTCTTCTCTTTAAAAATTTCCTTCTCCCTTGCTTTCCTTTACTACGAACTATAGAAGAGATTGATCTTTATGAGGTCTACAGAACTCTTTTGTCCACCTAAAAAGAACGAAAGGTAATCTCTATGAAGCCTCCCATTGATTCAACTGACTTTGTAAAAGCAAATTGAGATCTCTAAGCTTTCCCAGGCAATAAAACCCTGCAATTGACAAATACTTTACATTTTTCCCATTAGCCTGTAACCTCATTAGCCACTGTTGGTGGCACCATAGTGCACAGAGTACTGAGTCTGGAGTCAGGGAAGGCCTGAGTTCAAATCCAGCCTTAGATCCTTACTAGATGTGTAACCCTGGGTAAGTCATTTAACTTCTGTTGGGCTCAGTTTCCTCAACTGTAAAGATGGGGATAGGAATAGCACCTACTTCCCAGGTTGTTATGGGGATCTAATGAGATAATAATTGCAAAGTGCTTAGTACATGGTCACATAGTAAGCACCACATAAGTATTATTATTATATCACTTGGTTACTACTTAGATTTCTTCTCAACCACCCAAGTTCCTTGATATTGATAGTCTGCTCACACTCTGATGCTTTCACTCTGCTTCCCCCATTGAAGTTATATCTTGGTGAAAATATTAATAGGTGAGCCCAAGGCTCTCTTACCAAATGCTATAGTTCTCACTTAGGATTAACCTTGCTCCTCGTTTCCTCCTTTATAGTACTAATCTTGACTAGGTTTAACATATCTTCTAGAGAAAGTGAGGAAGGGATCTTACCTTTGCCTTTTAGTCTATCAGTCCCCACCTTCATTAGGATTTTTTCTTTTCACTTGTTTCATCTTTCATCTGCCTTCAAGGCATTGTCTCTAAAGGACAAAAGTTCCTTAACTTCTGTCTCCAATTGCCCAATACACAAGGACTTTCACTCTCTTTGCCTTGGCAATACAGCTTTTCCAGAGCTGTCAATAAGAGTCAGGTAATATTTTAAAATTTCCCTGTTACGCTTCTCCAGCATTTATCTCATTAATTCCACAGGGTGAATGGGAACTTTCTCTATATCCAACTGAAAGGACTCTTAAATGTATCTCAAACAATTCTGCAGCTACAGGATATTAGACAAGTCAAGGAACATATACAAAGCACTGTGCTAAGTACTGGGGAGACAAAACAAAAAGGCAAAAAATAGACCCTGTTTGTAGAGAGTTCACAGTTATAATATTGGAGGCAACATGCAAACAGTTATGTACAAAATATGTATAGGAGAAATGAAAGATAATCACTAGCATTAAGGGAAAGTAGGAAAGACTTCTTGTAAAAGGTGGGGTTTTAACCCTGATGGTCTGTCTCAGGCCATCCAATCACCTCAGACTTTTTTTTGACAACACCTTTTCCACACTTAAAACTAGAACTTAAATACAGAACCATTACAAAATAATCCCTGTGGACTGTGCCAAATATTCTAGATCAGATTTAAGCTAGGTTTAGAGTTTGAAATACACTGAGGCATTCAGGGATAATAAAATACAATTAAAACAACTTTACTAATAGTAAATTAAAAAAAAAACCTTTCACAGTTAAGAAGGTATAAATGATGTTTCCATTTGTCTCCATAGCTACCACATCAGTAACTTAGGAAAAAAAAAGTTTCCTATGGGTAGCCCTCACTCAGGCATTACTCTCTGGCCACCGGCCACCATCCCCCTACCAGGTCTCTTACATTTCTGGTAGCAAAGAAGCCAAATGGCCATCCTTTAAAGGACCAGCTCAGTTTACCTGTTTCTGAGTGGAACTGCCCAAGAAAAGAGGAAAGAAGATCTAGGTGATGTTGGCAACAGGAAGGAGAGGAAAAGGCTCCAAGACTGGCCATGGTATGACTTTTTTCTCAGCAGTGCATGGATATGGCAGCCCAGTAGCCCAGCTGCTCCTCTGTAACAGCCCCAGCAGTTTCATTTGCCATTCACTCCACAAAAGCATAGCTCCTGTAGCATCATATCATACAAATTCCAAGTAGCAGAAATAAGATTAAAAGCCAGTTCCCCTTATCCCATGTCTAAGGAGTGCTTTTTCTATTATGTCACACATTTGACAAGAATAAATATAATTCTATGCATTTCCAGTGACTAGTCAGTAAAACCTAGTTTATCTAGTTACCCTGTACAAGGGATTATCCTGTTAGAGGGCAGAATATCACTTTGAGAACATTTCATATTGCTAGAATGGATGACTTTTTGAAATACATAGGGATTTGTGTTTTTATCTTTGGCTTCTTTGGGGGTATGCATATTTGAGTCACTTTTATGATATAATTCCAAATTGCTTTTTACAGTGGTTGGACTAGTTCACCTTTCCACTAATAGTATAATAGTCAGCCACTATGTATTTTTGTTTGATTGTACCTCATGGGTGCTGCTCTGGTCCCACATAGAACCAGATTCATTCTGGGGGTGGGAAAGTCAGCCTTTGTGTCTCTGTCTTACTACCCCTGGCTCAGAGTAAGTGGGAGCACTTCTAAACAGAGCTTAGTGTGGCTGATGTCTAGGGTCTTATTGAAGTGTCTGTCATTCCTATTTAGAAATGATATTCATTGTGCAAAATGGGTATCCATTTATTTACTTTACCACAGAAAATACTTATGACTTAAAATTTGTTAGGTATACGTGAACAAGTATGGAACACTTAAAACATTTTACATTCATACTTCCTGTAGAAAGTAAATACAGCATTGTGGGAACATATAACATGTTTTCCTTTTACTTCAGACCTATTTTGTCTATCTCATAAGGTCTGCTGCAAGGGTGGTGAACCTGTGGTCTCGAAGCCACATGTGGCCCACTAGATCCTTAAGTGCGGCCCTTTGACTGAATCCAAACTTCACAAGAACCAATCCTCTTAACAAAAGGATTTGTTTTGTAAAGCTTGGGTTCAGTCAAAAGGCTGCATCCAAAGATCTAGAAGGCCACAGGTTCCCCACCTCTCTAGATCTTTGACTATGGAGGTCCTGGCTTTCCTTAGTTTTTTAGCTATAGGATGATCCTAGTGGTAGTCATCTTCTGCAGGGCAGCTAGTGTACAACTCCTCTGGGCCTTAGGAACTCTTGACCCATGAATTTTCCACCAGGCTAAAAATATTCACTTCTCTGACATGGGCTCAGTGAAGACATCAGGAACTTGAGGCCCTAATTCAGGCTTTCCTGGATGAACACAGACTGATTGGCATTCTCATTGCCAAATGCTTCTTGAGTAAATTGCCCTTGCTATTGTCATCTGCCGAAACTTCCCAGACCTGTCCATTCCCAGGGGTGAGGCTTTTCCATGCTTTATTATCATAGGGCTGGTGCTGGTCTTCAGGATTTTTTTTTTTACTATTTCTGGAGTCTCCTGTGTAGGGTCATAAGATTGTTGTAGAAGAGATACTCATGGGTGATGAATTGGCACATGAGAGACAGGATAGTGTAATTTAGAGATGGCTGGACCTTAGAATTAGGAGATACTTTGATTTGAGATATCTGCCTCTGGAGCTTCCAGCTGTGTGACCACACAAAGTCACTTTATTATCTCTCTGAGTCTCAGTTTTCTGAAGTTTAAAAAGCAGATAGTAGTACTGATCTCACACAGCTGTTATGAGCATCAAATTAAATATAAGTAAGCCTTTGAACACTATTATATATAAATGCTAGTTACATTTGAAAATGCATAACATTCATATTTTCTGTTACTAGCATTCTATTATAATAATAGCTCACATTTATATAGCACTTTAAGCTTTGCAAAGTGCTTCTCTCACTACAACTCTACTCTATGAGATAGCTGGGTTTTATATTGTTTTTCCTGTGGGTAGTTTTGAGAGACCTAGTAGAGAAAGCATTATTCATGCTCTGGAAAGAAATAAAGGAAAGAGTGTTCACAATTTCTTCTGCTATTTTTCCTTTTGGTAAGATTGTTCCCTTAAATATGAGGAGAGGAAGTTATTTAATATTAATGACGGTTAAGTTCTATCTTCCTGTGAAGCTATAAATCTTTACTACTAATGGATCTAACCTCAATTATTAGAGCAAGTAACAGGATTTATCTTTTAATTAAAGCAATATTTCCATATTGTAGGGAATGGACTTATACCTAACCTATTATAACCTTGTATGCTCTCAATAAATACACATTTTAATGATTGAAGAAGAGTTATGCTTCAATGATATCTTATATGGTCATCAAGTTCACTCAGGTTATCACCCATGAGTCTAGAAAAATTAGTGAAATCATATTCCATTATTAGTGAATTTTTGTTTACATCTATAAACCTCAAAATTTTATTCATTAAAGTAGCTTCTGTCTGTTTTTTGAGATCCAAAAAGTGTGAAGAATGGAAAAAGAAATGTGAAAATACAATATATCATGAGATAATGTTAGCCATAGTTGAAGGGAGTGTTTATTGCTCTAACAAAGTGTGCTGATTTTAGAGCAAAACAAACATAATGCTACTTAAATGAAGAGTTCCTTTAAATATATAAAGTTTAGGAATATTTCCTTGTACAAGACCGGTGTTCTGCCTTTACCTCAACATAGTTATAAGATGCTTAAGTGTAATGGTAACGAGGTTTTAGATATGTTAATGAGATGATTTATGATCTGTGTTTTCTTATTGATTCTAGAAGAGAATAGTAAATTGATTAACATAACTCTGGGAGCTCTTATAAAAACATATTTTTGATGTAAACTTTTTCGGGTATATTTTGCTTTTATATTATCATATTTCTTTTAGTATTCTTAACCTCCATCCCAGAGCTCCATCCATGTAACATTTTAAAGAAAAAGAGAAAGGAAAAAATCAGCAAAGCAAATAAATATATGAAAAATGTCCAAAAATATATGCAAAACCCCATACCAGTGGATCTCCCATCTCTATAGAGAAGTGTGTTAAGAACGTTTTCCTATATCTTTTATTTGCCCTTTGGAGTTTTAAATATCAGGAATTTTAGCAGTTGACTAAGTCTATGGGAGAAGCAGGTGAGTAGTGAAGTGCCTTAAGGAGGGAGACCTTTTTACTGAATACACAAATAAGTAAATACAAAGTAATTTTGGCTCGGAAGGAGAGTCCTAACAAGTAGAAGAATCAGGAAGGGTATTGTGTAAGAGGTGGTATCTGAGCTTAGTCTTGAAGGAAGTTGAGTATTCCAAGAGGCACAGGTGAAGGGAGAGAGTGTTGTAATCATAGGGGATAGTTTATGCAAAGGCATGGGTGTAGGAAATAGAATGTTGTATTAGAAACTGCAAGTAGGGCAGTTTGACTTAATGTAGAGTGGGTCAGGGGGATTAATATGAAATAAATTTGAAAAAAGATTCTGAGGTCAGATTGGTAAGGGCTTTAAAGTTTAAATGTCAAGCAGAAGAGTTAATATTTTATCCCAGAGGAAATAGCACATACCATTGCAGTTTCTTGAGCAGGGAAATAACTGTGCTTTAAAAATATCAATTTGGTAGCTATATGAAGGATGAACGAGATAAGAGAGATACTGAAATCAAGGAGAAGAATTAGCAGAATATTGCAATAATCCAGGTAAGAATTGGTAAAGTGTAGGTGGTAGGTAGAAAGAATGGGACATGTGGAAGATGTTGTTGAGGAAGAGTTGACAAGACTTGGCAAATGTTTGGATATTGGGAATGAGAATGAAAAGTTGAGAATGACTCCAAGGTTGTGAAAATGGGAGACTAGAAAATTGGAAGAGCCCTCAACTAAATGAGGACGTTAGGAAGGGAGGTAGATTTCAGGATAAGAATAATGACTTCTATTTTGGATATGTTGAATTTGAGATGCCTGTGACATTACTAGTTGAGATGTCTAGTGGTCACTCATTTGGGAATGGAGCTTGGGAGAGAGGTGAAACATAGACATGTAGAATGGGAAGTCTTTATGAACTTATGGATACTAATGAGGACATCAAGAGAGAGTATGGTGAGGAGAGAAGAAAGCCCAACACAGAGCTCAAATGTTTATTCCCACTATGGGGCATGGATGATAATCCATCAAAGGGGACTGAGAAAGGGTAGCAGGGCATTTTGTGGAAGAGAGTTGGAAGAGACCAGGTTCATGAAAACTCAGTAATGGAAGAGTATCTTGGAGGAGGTGACTATCTTTGTGAAGAACTTCACAGGGGTCAAGAAGGACGAGACATAGGAACCATCGATTTGATTTAGCATTTAAGAGATTATTGATAACCTTAGAAAGAGAGGTTTCATTTGAGTGATGGTGTCAGAAGTCAGATTAAAAGAGGCTGAGAAATGAATAGGTGAAAAGTGGAGGCAAGAGTTGTATGCATTTCTGACACCATATGCAGTGTTACACACCTGTAGTTAAATCAATTAATAAGCAATTTACTATGTAAATACCTACTATGTAAGCACCAACTATGTTAATAGGATAATATGATCTTAGATTGAGATCTACAAGGGGCCTTGGAGGCCATTTAGTTTAGCTCCTTCATTGCGCAGATGAAGACATTTAGCCTGAGAGAGGTTAAATGACTTGCTCACAGGATTTGAATTCAAGGCTTCATGACCCCAAGTTTAGTAATTTATTGCCAGGTACTGTGTGGGCTAAGTACTGCAGATACGAAGAAAAAAAATGCAAAGCCCCATTCTCAAAAAGCTTACATTCTGTTTTGGTTATTCAACATATACAAAAGTGTGTTCAGAATAAATTCAAAATAATACTAGGTAGTTAAATAATGCAAAGTAGTTGACTGCCTGTTTTTCAAAAGGAAGCATATTTAGTCATTGGTCTTCTGTAAACAAATCTGGTCATGGAGTTGAATCATAATTCTGGTGTCTTTAGTGTTGTTTTCTTTTACATTTTTTTGTGGAAGTTCTGTTTTCTTCGCTGTGTACTATTTTATACATGTCCTCCCTTGTTTCTCTGAATACCTCATTGTTGTCATGAAATATTCCATTATTTCCATATAGTGCAATTTTTTCAGCTATTCCCCAATCGGTGGACACCAAGTGTAATGCAAGGAACAATAAAGAAAGAGTTCAAGTACCAAGAAGCCACCATCAGTATCATATAAGACTTTATATGTCACAGTAAATAAGAAGAGAGTTGGAGATAGGAAATTCCAAAGGCAAAATAAGTATAAAGTGTTACAAATAAAAAATCACTTACCTGGCAAAATAACATAATCCTACAGAAGGAAAATAAAGGACTGCAAATAAAATAGTGAATTTCCAAGCATTGTTTTATGAAAAGGCCTGATTAGAAACTTTGAAATGTCAGTGTGGGAGTCAAATGTAGAAAGGTGCACACTTTTGATCAGTTCAAAAGGACCATGTGGGAATTGTTTATATACTAAGAGGAGAAAAGAAAATAGAGGAACAAAAACAGTTTAGAAAAAAAACAATTAAATCTTAGTCAAATTTGACAGTATTTTATTGGTCCACATCCAGTCCCTTACTCTTTGAAACAGAGGGAAGGAGATACATTTCATTTCTCTTCTTTAAGGACAAACAGTCCTTAAAAAATTGCACAACATTCAGGTTTGATTTCTATTGTTGTGCTTAACATTTACATGGTTATTTATAGTTATGTATTGTTTTCTTTGTTCTGCTTCTCTTTGCATCAGTTCATAGTAAATCTTCTTTGGTTCCCTGTATTCTTCATATTCATTCTATCTTTTGGGTCAGTAATATTCCATTATATTCAATATTCCATTATATTCCATTATATTCATAATTTATTTAGCCATTTCCCCATCAGTGGACATGTACTTCATTTCTAGTTCTTGGCTACCACAAAAAAGTGGTGTTATAACTCTTTTGGTGGACATTGGACTGGCTCTTCTATATTTGCCCTTCTTGTAGGATATGGACATTTTAGCCACTTTATTCACATAATTCAAAATTGCTTTCCAAAATGATTGGACCAGTTCCTCATTCTGGTCTATTAATTAGTGTGCCTATCTTTTGAAAACTCCTCCAGTGTTGACTATTTCTGTCCTTTGTGATCATTGCCACTTTTCTCTGTGTGACGTGAATCTTCAGTTTTTCATTTCTATTATCATTAGTAATTTGGAGCACTCTTTCAAATGGTTATTAATAGTCCATAATTTTTCTTTTGAGAACTATCCCTATCCTTTGAACAGTTATCCATTTAGAGCAGGTGAGAGCATAAGTGGGTCATTGGTCACTGTGTAACTTGAAAAACAATTCAGAGTGAGTACCTTTACAGAGGGTGGGCCAGTAGAATTATATTTGTTTGCGACAGTGAGCATACTTTAGAGGTTGGTGGCCACTCATAATTCTTTGTTTTTTAGTCAATCTTGTGATACTTTTTAGATCATCTGTGACCACTTTTGGCCTACATAATAGTTACTTAAAAGAGTCTTTGGCTTGCTTTGGCCTTATGGAACTTAGATAGTATATAACATAATTTATTATAATCCACCAATATTTAAGTTGTCATAGTTCATTTTCCTTAGTTTCTGTTAAGAGAAATGTAGTAGACATTGTAAAAGGTTTATTGAAAGATAGTGAAGATAATTAGAAATATCATCCAGGAGGAAATCAAAAGAACAAGTATTAACTAGAAAAGAAAAAGTAGTGTCTTGTAAAATGATAAAGCACTTTATTTTAGCCTCTGCTAGAGTAAGATAATAGGAAGAAAACCAAAATTAAATTATAATAAATTTTGAAGAAGTAAAAGGAAGTGCATTTTAAAGGAGTCTGTATTTCACTTATGAAATTCACTTCTGTAAAAGGTCAAATAGTACCTAGCTTCTCCAAAGGTCTTTTTAATTTAATGACTTTTAGAAACATGCATAGCTGTGGAAACTAATATAATAACGAGAGCCATCAAATCATGCTTTAGTGTTTAGGTAATTGCTTGTTAAATTAAGGAAGTATTTTCCCTGGACATGGTTGCACTGTATACTGTCTTTTGTCTAATGGTGAGAGGATAATATGCTAACTCCATTTGAAACATTAAAAAAATACCATTATAAATTTTAATGAATCACAGTCACCAACATAGAACAATTTGATAGGCTATTACTTGATAAGTACTCAAAGTTCCTAAAGTTCCTTTAATTTATTTTTAAAAGTAACTGGAATAATTTCAAACATGGAACAACATAGGGCAATGATGCTGCACTATGAATGAAATACTTTCCTGGTGTTTTGTTCCCAACATATGATTACATTACTCCACTACTAATGTGTAAACTCCCTCCATTGATAAGATCAGTGACTTGTCAGTAGCTTATGGTCATGGAGAGTTGCTTGGGAAACACTGAGATGTTAAGTGACATTCCTGTGGCTCCACTGAACCACACTACCTCTCACTTTTTCACTTACATGCAGTTAAGCTTGAAAATATTTTTTATTCCTGATTAGTAATTTGAACTCTAAAATAAATGGCTAAATCAATTAATTTACAATGGATTGGCAGTGGTCATCATTTAAAATGGCATCCATTCCAGGGATACTTTTATTTTACAAACCTGTCATATGTTGACAGATACAGCTTTTTAGATGCTTGTAGTCAGTCCAGCAAATCAGTGAGCGGGCTAAAGAATTTCATAGTGCCTTGTAGGAATGCAGCTGTCATAGTAGTATATAAAAATTTGTGTCATACACATACATATAATGTTATATTAGTGTCCTGCTTATTTACTGTTCATTGAAAGGAAGGTGGTGTATGCAGTTCTCACATCTTTTGTTGTTGTTGTTCAGTCATCTTAGCCGTGTCTGATTCTTCATGACCGTCTCTGGGGTATTCTTGGCAGAGATACTGGAGTGGTTTGCCATTTCCTTCTCCAGCTCATTTCACAGAAGAAGAAACTGAGGCAAATAGGGTTAAGTGACTTACATAGGGTCACACAGCTAGTAAGTGTCTGAGGCCAAATTTAAACTCAGGTTTTCCTGACTCCAAGCCCAACACATCTCCACTGCCCCACATAGTTGCCCTAATTCTGAATTATCTACTTATGAAAATTATATTTCAGGTTATAGCATATATTATAGCATAAAAGATAAGAAAGTGTGACTTTTTGCATTATTATAGTATAAAATTTAGCACAACACCATGTATGGATACATTGATGCCTGCAAATATTATTTAATTGATATTGATAAAAAGGAAGGTAGGCAGATACACTTGAAAGTTATTACGTGAACATCTCCATGCAACAAAATTAAATATTTGGGTTCTCTGTTATGCCATTTTACTCTGGATGAGCAGGAATGCTCTATTGGTTTGGTTTGAAATAGTTCCTTTGAATATTCTAGAATATTCATTATAGATTTAAAGTGACCATTTATATAAAGAACTATATTCTTTAGATTTATTTTTACATACTTTTTATTAAAAAGACATTGGAGAGTTCAAAATGAGAGAAGCATAACCATAAATACATTTAAATTATTTTACCGAAAAGTCAACAGTTGTGAAAACACAACTGTACTAATTCAAATTAAACACAACTGTACCATTCAAATTAAAAGTACAAAAATATAGTAACTTCAAAATGTTTGCTTTCTTGTCTCTTCAATTAAGTACAAATAAATTTCAAAATGCAGCTTCAAAGCATCAAATTGATAATTTGTAAATATTTATAGAAATACTTTCTATTTCCTCTTTGCTCACTTCTCAGTGTAAGTCGGTCAGTTCATCTCTCACGGCTGCGCTTGCACAAGCTGCCTGCCACTTTCATAACATACCTCCTCTTGATTTCTACTACTTGTAGTGTCTCAGTGGGTGACGCTGAGATGGTAAGTGACCTTCCTATGGTCACACAGCTGGAGTGTCAGCAGCAGATCTTGAACCCAAGTTTTCCAGATTCTGAGAAAAGCTCTTAATCTACTACAGCACATTACCTCTCACTTTTATATTTAAATACTGTTAAGCTTGAAAATAATTTTTATTCATGACCAATAATTTGAGCTCTGAAATAAATGGCTAAATCAGTTTATTTACCATGGACTGCTTTTTGTAAAAGCTTAGTTGAAGCATCATTTCCTGCATAAGGCCTTCCTTATTTTTCTTGCTGCTTGTATCACCTCTGAAATTACTTTGTATGCATTTGTCAATTTTTGTACATACTAACAACGTTTACACGCTGTATCCCTCTATAGAATGTAAACTACTTAAGAATAAGAATTGTTTTATTTTGGTCTTCATAATCCCGGTGCCTGCCCATGATAGAAACTGAAGTGTTTGTTCATTCATTGATTGTTGTTAGCAATAACAATATGATTATGACTCTTACTAGTCATGATAATAATAATTGAGCTCCATTAATATTTTTGTGATATAAATGTTTTACATTTTACATAAGACAAGCAAAAATTCATTAATCAAGTATGTTTGTAAATGACGCAGAGTTGAGATTTAAAGAAAATGTTTTTCTTTTTTTTGGTAAGGATTGTATTCATGGCATCCATTGATAAGAAAATTCTCCTTGAGAGTCTCTTAGTCTTAGTCAAGTGAGAGAACGTATTTACTGCTTTGTAATATTTAAAGTGCTGTATACATATGATTAATATGTTTTTTACATTACGGAAGAGGCTTCATAGCAATATTTACATACCAGATTTCTGTTCTTTCCTCAATGAATACATTAAATATAATCTGGGAGAGCTATTTTTAGGATTCATGGGTTCATGAGCACTTATTTCTGCTCCTTTCAAAATTATTAATTGTGCTGATGATAATGGACCATCACTGAGACTTATATAGGAAAGCATTTTGCATAGAAGTTTGAATAGCATGCAGTTTTGGATTTAAAACTACTGACAGTGATTAAATTACTTGTTATTTTGTTAGTATTCTTTTCTCAGGAATGTGCCATAAATAATTGAACAGTAGTTTTTTTGTCATACTTTTGTCTGCAGAAAAGCTAGAGAAGACTTATTGAAAGCTCAGAAAGAACGTGATTTCCATCGAATGCATCACAAACGGATAGTCCAGGAAAAGAACAGTCTTATTAGTGATCTCAAAGGGTAAGTCACTGTTATTTAAGACATATTTCGTTGTTTTTAAAATTCAGTTGTTGTTAAGGTAATATAAATTGTGTACATTTTAATGACTTTTGACTATAGCTTAAGCTTCAAGACAGAAACTGATTAGTTTAGTTGTCAGAATACTGTAATTGTTCTATAAACCTCATGAGAAGAAAAATGACATTATAGGCAAGTGTTTTTTTTAATTGTGTGAACATTGCAGAAAAACCCTGAGTTCTAAAGAGTCAACACTAATACATAAACTTTTTTTAAGACATAAAGATGGTACTATTTATTGGTTCAAAGTTTATTTTTTTTACCACTTTGATGTATAAAGTTTTATTTTTTCTTCCTTTTAATGAGAAATATTTTAACCTATATTAGAAATTCATTTTTCTGAATTGGCTGAGAACTATTTTTATTTTTAATAATCTAATAAGATTGGCTAATATTTATATAATATATACATATAATATAATGCTTTAAGGTTTGAAAAGTGCTTTATATACATTACCTCATCTGATCCCTTTACCAAACCTGTGAAGTAGGTGATATAATTGTCCCTATTTTAAATACGAGGGCCTTGCCCAGGGTCACACAGCTATTAACTATTTGAGGTCAAATTTGAACTCAGGTCTTCCTGATTCCAAGTCTAGTGCTCCATCCACTAAAGCACTTATAAAAATACTCTATATAAGGAAATTGTAGTATTTATAATATCTCATTGAAGTATGCCTTAGGTATGTATGAATCAGCATTTTTGGGGGTGGTGGTAGTATTTTCAGTAGATTTTGCTTTATATGAGACATTATGGGATTTTATAAATTTAGAGTCTTTTTTATCCCTGACTCCTAATAGTTAGAACAATGGCCCTTTTTAGAGTAAGGCATGAGTGATTCTTTTGGAGTTGACTAGCCTTGTTCTTGGTTGACTGAGGAAAATTTCTGTGCTGCCATCATACCAGATACCTATTTGCATAGTAGAATCCTATAAGATTTTAGTATCACTAGAGTGAGCCATAGCAGAATTATGGTAGTTCTGCTCTGTTTTTCTTTTGTACATTTTCCACAAATAGGTTACTGCTTCCAAAGTATAACTTGATTTGCTATCACCTTTCCTCTAACAGTCTGGGTTCACATTGTGGTGATTTATTTTGTTCCCATCCAGATAACTCTAAATTTAGTTTGTGTCTAGGATATTCAGTCCCTCGTCTGGTGGCAAATTAATTAACTGTTAAGTTTAGAGTTTGTCATTCAGTCATTTCATTTATGTCCAACTCTTCGTGTACCCATTTTGGATTTTCTTGGCAGAGATACTGGAGTGGTTTGTCATTTCCTTCTCCAGCTCATTTTACAAATGGGGAAACTGAGACAAATAGGGGTAAGTGACTTGTTCAGTGTCACACAGCTATTAAATCTCTGAAGCCTCATTTTATCTCAGATGTTCCTGATTCCAAGCCCAGTGCTCTATCTACTGTATACCACCTAGCTGCCCATTAAGTTTAGAAGCACAACATGTATTCTGGATAGAAATGATCAGTAAAGTAACATAAAGTAATCAAGAAACACATTCCATTGAGTACATCTCACTTCCCTTCCCCAAACTCATTATTCTTTTAGGGGAAGGATTGGCTAAGTCTCTTTGCTACAGGAGTAGGAATTGGAAACTTAACTGAATGCAGTGTGTGTACCCATTTTACACCGACTTAGAACGGCTGTTGGACACTGCACCTTGCCATAGCCAGGATGTTTCTTTTCTTTGTTCTCTTCTGCTCATTCAGGAACATTCTACCTCTGATCCAAGAGCTAAAACATTGGCTACTGCTACTTCCATGTTCCTGGTTGTCACCATCTGCATTCTCACTGACCCCTATGGCATCCTCCTACTTCTTAATATTCTCTTGCTCTCAACAAATCAGGCCCAGCCCCAAAGACGCAATGGTTCTCTAGTTAAGTGAGTTTTTGCTCTCTTTGAATTAGTGTCTGTTCGTTGGATCCAGGGCCTCATGAGCAGTGTAGGTTTTTCTATTCTCAGCATGTTCTGTACTCTGTCTACACACATTCTATAGCCACTCTGCCCTGAGTCTATGCAAAATGACAGGAAAGGAACACCCCATCTTCCCAACCATTCCCCTGAAAAGGTTGTGTTGATTCATAGCTTATCACATTGTTTCTTAAGTTAAAATTGTGCGTTTGCCAGAAATTATACAGCTTAAGTTTATACTAGCTATAGGTATTTGTTGTTGAGTCATTTTAGTCATGTCTGACCCTCTGTAACTGCATTTGGGGTTTTCTTGGCAAAGTTACTGGAGTGGTTTGCCCTTTCCTTCTCCGGTGCATCTCACAAATGATGAACTGAGGCAAACAGGGTTAAGTGACTTTCCCAGGGTCACACAGTTAGCAAGTGTCAGAAGCCAGATTCAAACTCAGGTTCTGACTCCAGGTCTGGTGCTCTATCCACTGTGCCTCCTGGATGCCAGAAGATATAAGAACATAGAATTATAAGGTAATAGATCTGTAGTTAGAAAGGGCCTCGGAGGCCATCTAACTCTAATTCTCTTGTTTTAGAGATGAGGAAAATGAAGTAGATTGAAGATAGATGACTTGCTCAAGGTCACACAAGTACTAAGTATACTTATTTAACATTATACAACTATCAATTGATGCCTATAGTCTCAAGCAGATTATCTGAGCTACATAAGCCACATGGATGTACATAGTATTCCACCAAGGCCAGTGCTTGGCCAAGAGTGGGGGCAGACATAGGAATCAACCTGTGATTTCAGTGTAGAGGGAATTCTTGGGTGAGGAATTCCCTCTATTAATGCAGGCCAACATATTCTTTTCAGCTTGTAGTCTTAGTTGCTTAGAATACAGAGAATTTAAGTAATTTTCCCAGGGTTACACAACCAGTATTATGTCAGAGACAGAATGTGAACCCTAGGTTTTCTGGCTTTGAGGCCAGCTCTCTATCTCTTTCTCTATTTGGCCCATCTTGCACATAGCAGGTAGGCACTTAATAAATGCTTGTTATGGTTGGTTGGTTGATTGATTGATATTAGAGTTGCATACAGAAGAACAAATATATAAGTTCATGAAGATACATATGGCATAACTTGGCATGTTAGGACTACATACAAAATACACCTTATATATACTCTCTTGGTTGCCATTGCCTGACTACCCCAAGTAACAAACTTGAATAGCATGCCTGCTGTGACATCTGTCATCCTGGTCACTGGCTAGATAGTTCTGGAACTTTTGCAGTGACCTGGTGTCTTCTCTGCATGTTCGGTTTTCATACCTTTTCTGGGTTAGTTGGTATTTTCAGGCCCTCTAGTCTACAGTTTAAGTTCTGGGTATGGGGATGTTAGTCAATCAAAAAACATTTATTTTAAACACTTATTATTTTACCAGATATTGTGTTAGTTCCCAGGCTGAATGGAGTTGTCTCTAGCCCTTAAAAATTTAGACTCCGTACATAATTTATGTTCCCTGGGCCCTCCATAGGTGGCATATCAGACAGGAAAGGGATTCATTCCTCTGACTTTTTCTGGGCAGATGTTTCTTTGAAGTCAGGAAAGTCTTGACAGGCTTACACAAGAGTTCAACGATATGTTTGTATCATCTTCATCAGGATCTTCACCGAAGACCATGGGTCTTGGTCAAATACTTGCTGTTCAGAACAAGGGATGGAGACGCTCTTTGTGGAGCCTGACTCCTCACCTCTCCCTTGTTCCTTTCATCAACTTTGCTGGTGAAGCTAACTAGCTCTTTTATGCTCAGTAGGTGTTTTTAATGTATCATCTTTTTAGTGCCTTTCCCATTGTCTGGAGCTAGACTGGCAGAAAACCTAATTTTTAAACTATGTAGTGTGAGATGGTTCTCCACTGGTGCAATCAATACCTCGTGTTTTTCTGGGACACCAAGATTCCTTCCTTCCTTCTTTCTTTCCTTCCTCCTTCCTTCCTCCCTCCCTTCCTTCCTTCTTTCCTTCCTTCTAGTTGACCTTTGCATTGATCAAAGGTCTAAAATCTTTAAAAGTTGTTTGTGCTTGTTTGTTTTTGTTTTCCTGTGAGGAATTACTACTTCTTCAGTGTTTTCAGTCTGCCTTTATTTCTATAAAGTGTTTTGTAGTTGCATTCATATATATAGTTCCTGTGTGTGTCCTAGTAGATAGAATTCCAAGTATTTTATGTGTACTATATTTATTTCTGTTTCTGTCTCTTTCTGCTGGATTGTGTTGGTAACATACAGTAAATACTGATGATTTGTGTGAATTGATTTTATATCCTGCAACTTTGCTGAATTTATTATTTCAATTAATTTTTGGATGACTCTAGTTTTTTCTAGATACATGGTCATGTCATTTGCAAAAGCAGTAGTTTTGTTTCCTCTTTGCCTGTGCTTATTCCTTCAATTTCTTTTATTGTTTTATTGCTGAATCTATCATTTTCTACTACAATATTTAGTAGTGGTGGTGATAATGAGTATCCTTGCTTTATCCCTGAACTGGAAAGGCCCCCAACCTTCCTCAATTAAATACATTGTTGCAGAGAGATGTTACTTACTACATTAAGGAAAATCATTTATTCCTATGATTTCTAGAGTTTTTAAAAGAAATAATAATTGGATTTTATTAAAAGCCTTTTCAATATCTGTTGATATAATTGTGTGATTTTTGTTATTTCCATTACATGGTCTGCTCTGTTTGTAGTCTTTCTTTTATTGAACCAACCCTACATTCCTGGTATAAATCCAGGATGATAGTGTATAATGAGTGATTATAGTGTATAATATTTTAAATATGTTGCAGCCCATCAGCTAATATTTTATCTTATATTTTGCCATTAATGTTCATTAGGGATATTGATACTATGGCTTTTTTCTCTGCCTTTGTCTCTCTCTGATTTAGGCATCAGAACAATAAAAAGTTTGGAATGGTTCCTTCTTTTCCTGTTTTTGCAAACAGTTTATTAAATGTTGGGCTTAGTTATTCTTTAAATTTTTAAAAATAAAATTCACTTTCAAGTCTATCTACTGTTGAATTTTTTCACTTTGGAATTCATTTAGTTTGTTCAGTTTCTTTTTCTGATATTAGGTTATATTCTACGTCTGTTAATTTTTATATTTTGTATTTTTTAAGTATCCACTGTACGTAAATTACTTTGGTTGGCATATAACTGGGCAAAACAGTTTTTAATACTTTATTCTCTCTTTTATTCTTGTCAGTCCTCTTTTCATTTTGATGTGAACAATTTGGTTTTCTCTCCATTTTAAAATGAGTAGCTAGCTAGCTAGCTTTTTTGTAAATTTTAAAAATTTCTAACTGTATTTACTAACTTAATAGTTTCTGGCTTTCCGTTTTATTAATCTCTTCTTGATTTTCA
Organism: Trichosurus vulpecula; assembly: GCF_011100635.1. Lineage (NCBI taxonomy): Eukaryota > Metazoa > Chordata > Mammalia > Diprotodontia > Phalangeridae > Trichosurus > Trichosurus vulpecula. The sequence goes on along the minus strand of NC_050576.1, from coordinate 287,592,523 downwards.
GAATTTCTGCTTTGGAATTTAGTTGAAGGTTTGCAATTTGTTACTTTTTAGGTTTCATTAATTGCTTACCAAGTTGATTGACTTGCTTTTTCTGTGTTTTGCTGATGAACATGTTTAGTTATGTAAAATTTTCCCTAAGGACTGATTTAGCTGCATCCTTTAGATAGTAGCCGTCAGTCTCATTGTTGTCATTTTCTTTGATTAAATTTAAAATTGTTTTTTTTTCCAAGGGAAAAGACAAAGTTTATTAAGGGTTTGCCATAATGGGTTGTCTTAAGAAATGCCACCCTTTGTGACACCTGAGCTAGATTGAATCTGAGCACCTTCATGGAGGCAAGATGAGACTTATATACTCAAAGATTGTGGGAGGGATCTAGGGTGGTCTTGAGTAGTCTGGGATGACTAGAGGAGGGGTTTAGGGAGCATCTTGAGGAGGAGTCCAAAGAGGAGCTTGATAGCACTGGGATGAGGTCAGACTCCAGGGTGGGAAATAGCTGAAGGCTACCTGGAGATGATAGACAATAAGAGAGCTAGGGTATAGATATTTTGATCAAGATCAGGGGTGGGAAACAGCCAGAAGGCAATCCAGAGGTAACCAAACAATGGAAGGCTAGGCTAGGCTATTTGGGCATGAAAAGCTAGATCAAGTGGGAAGATTCAGGATGGGACTCACAGGGGTTCCTACAGACTGTACTCCAGATTCAAGGGGGTTCCCAGAGACTGTACCCTCATCATTTCCCCCTCAAACAAATAGGACCTAAATTCTTTTGGGGTAAAGGGTGAAGGTCTCAACTTCTGAAATTTCTTCCTGCTGGCAAAAGATATAGAGCTGTCCCTGCCTCACTGGGTCCCGGTCAAGGGGTACATTGTCTGAGCAGTCATCTGAAAGTTCATGGCTTGGAGCCTGGAGGAGATAAACCTGCTGGAGTTTCCAAATTCCCTAGCGCAAAGGGAATTGAAAGAATCTGGCATACACTTCTGGATGGGGCATCTGTCCATGTCCTCCATGCTTTAGAAGCCGTGCCTACGTCCATGGCTGCCATTATAACCACTGGACCGAGAACCACCTGAAAGCATCAGGCTGAGTACAAGACAGCAGGCAGCCGTCTCTGACCTACTGGGACCTGGGAAGTCAGGCCCGAAAAGCACCTCCAAAATGCTTGGAGAGCAAGAAGGGGATTGGGAGGGGGGGAGGGTTAGATTCAGTCTTAGCTGGAGAAGAACTTGAGATTAGCAGTATTCCTGGCCAGGGAACCAAATGAAGAGGTTTGGGGTTGAGGGGTGCTCGACACCCCAAAGTACTGACAGGCCAGATCCTGCTGAAAGAATTCGACTGAAGCCTTCTCAGCCAAGGGAAAAGATGAAGTTTATTAAGGGTTTGCCATAATGGGTTGTCTTAAGAAATCCCACCCTTTGTGACACCTGTTTTCACAAGCAGGCCAGATTCAATCTGAGCTAGATTGAATCTGAGCCTAAAAATGTTTTTAAACTTTCATACCAGTTTTAAGGATTAAGTTGGCATCTAATTATTTTTATTCCCTTCTTCAAAGAGCCTTTATTAAATATAATGTTATTGCATTATGATTAGTAAATGATATGTTTAGTTTTTTATGCATTTGTTTGTGAGGGATTTTGTCTCCACACATGGTCAGTTTTTGTAAAGGTACTATGTATATGTGAGAATAGGTGAACTCTCTTCTGTTTCCATTCAGTATTTATCAGATATCTATCATCTCAAATTATTGTAAAGTTCTAATGTGATGCTTCTTTCTTGTTTATACTTTAATTAGATTTGTCTAGGTCTAAAAGGTGGGTAGGTACATTGAGGTTTTGTCATCTGTATTTTCCTGTACTTTGATTCGCTTATCTTTTAAATATTTAAATGGTATGCTGTTTGGTATGTGGTTATATATGTATGTAATGAAATTATATTTGTGAAGTGCTTTGCAAACCTTAAAGTGCTATAAAGTTGCTAGCTGTCATCATATACAAATACATATGCATATTGATATTATTTTGTTATCTGTAATGCTTGTTAAACATATTGCAGTTTCCCTACTTTTCTCTATTATATCTATTTTTTATTGTGACCTTGTCTGGAATCATGATTGCTGCACTTACGTTTTTGAGTTCATCAGAAGAATGATCCATTCTATTCTAGAATCTTATTTTAAGTCTGTGTATATCTTTATATTTTAAATGTGTCAATTGTAAAATTTTTGAATTCTGCTTTTTTAATAATTCTGCTATCATTTTCTGTTATATGGGTGAGTTCATCATATTCACATGCAAGGTTTTGATAGTTAATTATGTATTTTCCTTCACCTAGTCCCTCTTGTACTTTTTATACACTTTGTCCCCATTCTCTTTACAAAAAAGAGGTGATAAAAAGAGTACTCCCAACTTGTGGTCTATAAACGAGGCAGTCTGTTTCTACTCTATTGCCTTCTTATCACTCCATTTCTCTGCTCCTGGTCATGGGCTTTTATCATTCTTCCTCTGATACTGTGGTTTGTCTTGCTTATGACTGATCCATTACCTATCTTGTTCTCTCTTTTAAATCTCTATCTGGCTATTGGCCATCTCAGACTGGATGCCTCATAGGCATCTTAAACTCAGCATATACACAACTGAACTCATTATCTTTCTCCCTGATTATGCCCCTCCTCTGTTGGGACCACCATCTTCCTGGTCACCCAGGCTCACAGCATTAATTATCCTCTTCTTCTCACTTTATTCCCTGTACTCAATCTGTAGGCAAGTTCTATTAATTTTGCCTTATTACCATGTCTTGCTTTACCCCTTCTTTTCTCCTTGACACTCCCACCACCCTCTGGCAGGTCCTCATCACCTTTTGCCTGGACCACTGCAACAGTCTTCTGATTGGTTTCCCTGCCTCATCTCTCCTCCCTCCTGTCTATCCTTTGTTCACCTGTCAGCATAGGTCTGATCATGTGACTCCCCTCAATTCAATAAACTCCATTAACTCCCTGTCACCTCCATGAACAAATATAAAATTCTTCTTGGCTTATAAAATGTTCTGTAACCTGGGTTCCCTCCTACCTTTCTGATCTTCTTACACCTTGCTTTACTTTCTGCCACCAGTACTCTGTGATTCAGTGCCACTAGCATTCTTGTTCCTCACACAAGACACTCTGTCTCCTCACTCCAGGAATTTTCTTTGACTGTTCCCCATGTCTCAGACTCTCTTCTTCTTATCTCTACCTTCTGAAACCCCTGACTTCTTTAACATACTCACTAACATCTCACCTTTTACAGGAAGTCTTTTCTGGTACTTCTTAATTCTAGTTACTTCCCTCTGTTGATCATTTCAAACTTGTTATGGTATATATCTTCTTTGTACATGTTGTCTCTCTCATTAGACTCTAAGCATCTTGAGATCAGAGATTATTTTTCGCCTCTCTCTGTATCCCCAGTGCTTAGCACAGTGCCTGGCACATAGTAGTAGATAATTAATAAATGCTTTATATGTACTGATTGACTGACCTTGCCCTGCTTCTACTCCCCTCTTTCTGGCCTCTCCTATTCCCCTGTTGAATTTGATCTATATTTACACCGTACTCTGTGTGTGTATGTGTATGTGTGCTTTTAACTATGTGTTCAAGCTTTCTTTGCTTCAGATGAAAGTGCAGGCTATTCCCTAAAACCTCCTTCCATGTTTGTATATTCTTCATCTCCTCATCCCTATTATGTGAGATAATGATTTCCCTCTCCTTCTTCCTCCTGTCCTCCCCAGTATTCCTGTCCTATTCCTCCCATTTCTTTCTTCTAAGACTGACAGAACAGAACAAAACTACTCCAAGACTTTACCTGTCATACTTTACTTTCTCTATGACCCTTTAAGACATTAGGGTTCTCTGGGTAACTTTGTTTCTTCTTGCCTTATTAGCATGTAAACAATTCCTCATCAAATAATCCCTTCAGAATGATCAGATGTATATACATTTGTTTGTATCTATTGACTTCTGCATTTTCATTTCAAAGTGTTTACTCACTTGAGGCCTTTTTTTCTGGAATTCTTGGAAATCATCTACTGTATTTCTTTAATGCTACATTTTTCCCTTTAGGGGTTATACTTGGTTCTGCCAGTTGAAAGCCTTTGCATTCTGTCTTTTGGAATATATTATTCTATGCTCTCTTTTCCCCATTCTTGTGGTAGCTGTCGAGTCTTCTGTGATGCTGACTTTTGCTTCTTGGTGCTCAGGCTGAGAGAACGCTCCGGAACTAGTGCAAGGCAGTTTCTGTAGCCTGGGGTAGCTACAAATGTATGTAGATATATCTCTATGAAGGCTCGATAGGCTATGTTTAGCCCTAATTACCTTCCTGTACCTTGTATAGGATTATAGTCTGGTATCATACAACATTGCAGAAATATAAACTTTTGTCAGTTTGTCAGTATTAGGACATTTTCTGAGAATTTATATGTTTGAATTCCTAAGGAGAATACCCATTTCTTATGGTCTGTATCATTTATCATAGACATTTATCCTATAACCTTTTTCTGTGAAGGACATCAGCAGTGTTTTAGATATCCGGCTTCCGCCTGATGAGTAATATTCTTGACCCTTCATTCTCCCTTGACCCCGATGTGGAATTAATTGTTGTGTCTTCTTCTTTCTCCACAACTTTTCCCTTCTCCATTTCTCTCTCCTTTAATTTAGATTGCCACCACATTAGTTTAGACCTCTGTCAACTCATTATTGCAGTAGCAACTTAATTGTTCTTCCTGGTGGCAGTCTCTCCTTTCCAGTTCATGTGCCACACAGATGCCGAGTTATTATTACTAAATGCCTGACCACATTGCTCTTTTACCTCATTAAATATCTCCAGCAGCCCCTCGGAATGCGAACTCCTTTAACTCGTCATTTAAAGCTTGGCATCTTTTGCTTCAGTTTATCTTCCCAGGTTGATTTCAGATCACTTCCCTTTGGGCGCTCTTTGATCCACTTAAGCTAATCAGTTTGCTGTTCTCAGTACAGGACATTTGTATATTTCACCTCATGTCTTTGTGTAAGGGTATCTCCTAAGCCTAGAATATGATCTCCCTCTCCACCTATGCCTTTCATTTTCAATTCATTATTTGTTTTAACACTATTTTCTTTTTAAATTTTGAATTCCACATTCTCTCTCTCCCTCCTACCCTTCCCTCACCCACTGAGAAGCTAGCAACATGATGTCAATTATACATATGACATCATGGAAAACATACTTCCATATTAGCCATGTAGCAAAGAAATAGCAAAAAAGAAAAACAAGAAAATTGTACTTCATTTTTCACTGAGTTTATCAGTGGTCTCTCTGGAATTGTCTTGTATCATTGAATTGCTCAGAGTAAATAAGTATTTCATTCACCTATGCCTTTTAAAATTCCTAGTTCCTATCAAGGCTTAGCTCATGGGCCACCTGCTAGATAAGGTTTTTCCTGATTCACAAGTTCTTAGTGTTTCTCCTACAATTACATTATATTTATTTATATAAATGTATATGTATTTGTGTGGTATAATGTAAATCTCTTGTGGGCAAAGATGTTTTGATTTTTAAATTTTTAATCTCCAGTGGATACGTAATAATTGGTTATTAAGTACTTTAAATTTAATCAGACTGGATTGGATTGAATCTCATTTTATGTTCACAACTACCTGTGATATAGTTACTATGAGGTTTTTTTGTCCTTATTTTATAGATGAGGAAGGGATACTCAGAGATAGTGTGATTTTCCTATGGTCACATAGCTAGTGAGTGTCAGAGGCAGGATTAACATGCAGGTCCATCTTGATTCTAAATCTAAATCTCTAAATTTTATCGTATTACTCTTCTGTCTTCCCTCTCTCATTAAACTGTAATCTACTTGTGTTTAGAAATATATTTATATAATAATTATTATATTTATAACCTAGTGCCTAGAACAAAGTAAGCATTCAATATTTAATTTATTGAAATACATTGCTTTTTTCTTAAAAAAAAAAAACAATGACTTCACCATAAAACATGCTAAAGAAAAAATCAGATGGACAGTCAACCCATAATGTATGTACATTTTAGTATCCTTATATGCTAATTGATATATAATTTCATGAATATAATTTACTTTTTACCAAGTGAAACATTATATCCCATTTATGCCTATCTTCTTCAACTCTTATCCATGCTTTCCCAAATATTCTTTACAGGAAGTCATTTCTGAGTTCTTTTGACAGTGCTAGGAAGCTCATCAAGTATATATGCTGTCTATTGGTTATCCTTGGCTCTTCTTTTTAAGCAAATATTTCTTTGGTGATATCTTCTGCACTACTTTTTCATAATACCTTGTTGAAAATTTGCTGCAGTCTGTACACACCCCTCATACCTCTCTCTTGCTCTTTGTTTGATCTTTAAGTTCACATTTTCAGATATTATAGTATTTTATCACCCTTGGCCCTATACTATTACCAGAAAAATACTAGTATTAAAAGATAAGTCTGTTTTCAGGGAGTAGATTGAGATCACTAAAAGAAGTTCACATTTTCCAGAAAGCGACTGCCTGCTTTTCTACTCCTGTTCAATACTGGGCCCAAAATTTTACATTTTTATTACCTTTATGTTAAATTCTGTATGTAGATTACAAATATTAGTTATTCTTTATATACTTTTGCGTGTGATAGTTTAGAATCTTGAGTAATCGTTGATCTTATTCAGGAGGCTTTACAGTGTTCTGGTTGGTCATTTAGTTTTATTAGGTACATTCTATGTGACAGGTACACTCAGTGCTGAGAGCACAGAGATGAAAAAACAAGCTATAGACAAACTAAGTTGGAGATAATGAACAGAGGGAAGACACTAGTATTAAGAGTGAATCTAGAGAAATGGGAGGGGGGCAGAGCCAAGATGGCAGCTGGAAAGAAGCCATCACTTAAGGTCTCCCCCAAATCCTTCCAAACACCTGCAAAAATGGCTCTGAACAAATTCTAGAGCTGTTGAACACATGAAATAGCAGAGAGAAGCAGGTCGCCAGCCCAGGAGAGCCTGGATGGTTGCTGGGAAAGGTCTATCACACCGTGCTGGGTGGAGAGGAGAGCTCAGCCCAGTGTGGGCCATGCCAGGACCAACCAGACTGGGAGTCGGCTGGAGCAGACCTTAAGGCCATGAATCACTGAGCTGTAGCAGTTACTAGAGTTCTCAACCCAGCAACGCCAAAGATCATGGAGCAGGTTAGTGGAAAAACTGCTGGATGGGAGTGACAATGGTCTGGCACCATCCCTGGGGGCAGTGGAGGTGGCAGGGTGGTGGTGGCAGCAGCAGCAGGAAGCTCCTGAAGCTGCTTCCAGAGCTCCAGCATCAGCTGCTTCCTGAGTCCCTGGCCCACATGGTGGGAGAAATCAAGTGGCATATCAGAGCGGGAGTGCAGGGAGCACTTTGCTGGCACTGAGACAGGGTTCACTTGCTTTGCCCTGCTTGGATCTGAGTCGCAGTCCTAGTTGGTGCTTCTTGGGGGAGTAGGAGTGCTGCTGTGGCAGAGGTTGCAGTGACAGTAGAGTAGAAGTAGCTCTGCAAACTACAGCACAGCCCCTAAAGCTTGGGACAAAGTACTGTATAGTCTATAAGCAGTCATACCCTGACAAAAAGCTCAAAGGTCAAGTAGTTGGCTGGAAACATGACCAGGCAGCATAAAAGGACTCAGACTACAAAATCTTTTTTTGGTGACAAAGGCGATCAAAACATATAGCCAGAAGAAGTCAACAGAGCCATAGAGCCTACATCAAAAGACTCCAAGGAAAATATGAATTGGTCTCAGGGCATGGAAGAGCTCAAAAAGGATTTGGAAAGGCAAGTAAGAGAAGTAGAGGAAAAATTGGGAAGAGAAATGAGATTGATTCAAGAAATCATGAAAAACAAGTCAACGACTTACTAAAGGAGACCCAAAAAATACTGAAGAAAATAACACCTTAAAAAATAGACTAAACCAAATGGAAAAAGAGCTCCAAAAAACCAGTGAAGAGAAGAATGCCTTGAAAGGCAGAATTAGCCAAATGGAAAAGAAGGTCCAAAGGACCACTGAAGAAAATACTACCTTAAAAATTAGATTGGAGCAAGTAGAAGCCAGTGACTTTATGAGAAACCAAGAAATTATAAAACAGAAACAAAGGAATAAAAAAATGGAAGACAATGTAAAATATCCCATTGGAAAAACCACTGCCCTGGAGAATAGATCCAGGAGAGATAATTTAAAAATTATTGGACTACCTGAAAACCATGATCAAAAAAAGAGCTTACATATCTTTCAAGAAATTATCAAGGAAAACCACCCTAATATTCTAGAACCAGAAAGTAAAATAGAAATTGAAAGAATCCACCAATCGCCTCTTGAAAAAGATCACAAAGAGAAAACTCCTAGGAATATTGTTGCCAAATTCCAGAGTTCCCAGGTCAAGGAGAAAGTACTGCAAGCAGCCAGAAAGAAACAATTTGAGTATTGTGGAAACACAATCAGGATAACATGGGATCTACCAACTTCTACATTAAGGGACCAAAGGGCTTGGAATATGATATTCCAGAGGTCAATGGAGCTAGAATTAAAACCAAGAGTCACCTACCCAGCAAAAGTGAGTATAATGCTCCAAGGCAAAATATGGATTTTCAATAAAATAGAGGACTTTCAAGCTTTCTCAGTGAAAAGATCAGAGCTGAATAGAAAATTTGATTTTCAAATACAAGAATGAAGAGAAGCATGAAAAGGTAAACAAGAAAGAGAAATCAAAAGGGACTTACTAAAGTTGAGCTGTTTTGTTTACATTCCTACAAGGAAAGATGATGTTTGTAATTCATGAGACCTTTCTCAGTATTAGGGTAGTTGAAGGGAATACACACACACACACACACACACACACACATGCAGACAGGGCATAGGGTGAATTGATTATGAAGGGCTGATATCTAAAAAATAAAATAAAGTTAAGGGGTGAGGGAGGAATATATTGAAAGAGGGAGAAAGGGAGAGATAGAATGGAGTAAATTATCTCGCATAAAAATGGCAAGAAAAAGCAGTTCTGTTGGAAGGGAAGAGGGGGCAGGTGAGGGGGAATGAGTGAATCTTGCTGTCATCAGATTCGATTTGAGGAGGGAATAATATACACACTCAATTGGGTATCTTACCCCACAGGAAAGTACGGGGAAGGGGATTAGAGACAGGCGATGATAGAAGGGAGGGCAGATAGGGAGAGGAGGTAATCAAAAGCAAACATTTTGAAAAGGGACAGGGTCAAGGGAGAAAACTGAATACAGGGGGACAGGATAGGATGGAGGGAAATATAGATAGTCTTTCACAACATGATTATTTTGGAAGTGTTGATACATGTGTGACCTATTTTGAATTGCTTGCCTTCTTAAGGAGGGTGGGTAGAGATAGAAGAGGGGAGAGAATTTGGAATTCAAACTTCTAAAAGCGGATGCTCAAAAAAAAGTTGTTTTTGCATGCAACAGGGAAATAAGATATACAGGCAATGGGGTATAGATATCTATCTTGCCCTACAAGAAAGTAAGGGCAAAGGGGATTGGGGGGAGTGGGTTGACAAAAGGGAGGACTCATTGGGGAACGGGGCAATCAGAATATATGCCACCTTGTAGTGGGGGGGAAGGTGGAAATGGGGAGAAAATTTGTAACTCAATATCTTGTGGAAATCAATTTTGAAAACTAAAAATATTAAATAAAAAAAGGAAAAAAAGAGTGAATCTGGAAAAGCTTCTTACAGAAAGTGGTAATTTAGACCTGAATTAAGCCAGGGAAGTCAGAAAGTGTAGATGAGGAAAGAAAGCATCCCAGGCATAGGAGACAGCCAGGGAAAATGTTCAGAGTTGGAATATTCATAATCTTGTGAAGGTAGAAGAAGGGAGGCCAATGTCACTGGATTGCAGAGTATATGGGAGGCAGTAATATGTAGAAAATATAGGAAGGTGCCAGGCTTTGGGGACTTTGAAGGCCAAAGGATTTTATTTTTGATCCTGAAGACATTATTGTTACCAACATGTTTACTTACAAGTAGAGTCATCTGCATTTGTTACTAACTATAGGAAGATCTTCTTTTCCCTATGGCACTGATCTCTTCACTTTATACTTGATTTAGTGTAGGAGAAGACTCCCCAATGAGCTCAGATCCATCACTAATGCAGTTTCCCATGTAAAAAATGTCTGGGGAGCCTGCTTTAAGGGGAGTTGTATTGATATGCTTCTGGGACAGTTATGATGATGTGGAATAGTGCTTTAGAGAAGGACTTAGGTGCATGGGCTCATTGTCTAGTCCTCTGCTATACTGGCTGAGATGTTTGTCCCATATTTGTTTTTCTCAGGGTCATTTCCCTGTCCTTTATAAGCCTATTCAGAATTATGATATTAGAGTCCAAACATGGCATCCTTACTATTTCTGATGATAAAAAATTGTTATAAAATCGTTGCTGATTGTTTCATTCTTGTCCTTCTAGTTTCATCAAGCTCTTTGAATGATTTCTTAGTTGAATCTCTTGCCAAACACTTAAAATTTTTTCATCTATTGCTTCTCTGTTTTATGAGGCAATGTTTTCCATAACTTGTCACCTTTCTCCAAAGATTTTATATAAAAGTTTATATTATAAACCAGTGTTGCCTTTGGCTGCTGTAGCTTTTTATTTGCCAAGTAAGTTAAATGTTTGTTGACTAAGTGGTTTTTAGACTCTGTGGGGCTCATTATAACAACGAGTTTCCTTTGGCTAAATATCAATAGGAAATTGTTACAATAGGTGGTGTCAGTGACATCAATGACATACTTAAGTAGGTGAAGTTAGTGTTGCTTTAATTGTGTATTCTTTTACTCACGTTAATTCTTTGTGTTCATTTGGATATTTGCTTTTAACAATTTGATTTTCTGAATATACTTAGCCAGCTAATTCAGGTATGACTCCCAGAGCAGTAAATCATTCTTTCTTATCTGTTACAATAAATATAATCAATTTCATTTGCTATGGTTGCAATTTGGTGTTTGCCATTTCCAGTGCCAACTGATTCATTTCTTGAAGGAAGTATTCATTATGTGTAGACATCGCAGCTCCTGTATAACCTATAATCCTTGGCCCTTCTCAGTCTTTACTGTTGAATTATATTTTATGTTTTGTTTTTGCTACCCTCATGTATGTATCTTTTATTTACATAGTTGTTTGCAGGTTGTCTCCCTGAATAAAGTCTGAGCTCCTTGAGGGTAAGGACCATGTTCTTGATTTTCATCATCTCCTCAACAGTTAGCACTGTGTCTGGCACCAAGTATTCCCTTTGCATTGGAATAATCAAATATCAAAATATATTGGTCTAATTTTCAATCAACCAATCAATCAAGAAACATTTATTACATATTTAAAACTAAGGGATGAGAGAAGAATATAATGAGAGAGGGAGAAAGGGAGAGAGATAGAATGGGGTAAATTATCTCACATAAAAGTTGCAAGAAAAAGCAGTTCTGTTGGAAGAGGGGGAAGGTGAGGGGGAAAGAGTGAATCTTGCTCTCATCAGATTTGACTTGAGGAGGGAATAACATACACACTCAACTGGGTATCTTAACCCACATGAAAGTAGGGGGAAGGGGATAAGAAAGGGGAGATGATAGAAGGGAGGGCAGATGGGGGGAGAAGTAATCAGAATCAAACACTTTTGAAAAGGAACAGGTCAAGGGAGAAAATTGAATAAAGGGGGACAGGATAGGATGGAGGGAAATATAATTAGTCTTTCACAACATGACTATTTATGGGAGTGTTTTGCATAATGATACATGCATGGCTTATGTTGAATTGTTTGCCTTCTTAGGGAGGGTGGGTGGGGGGGGGGAAGAGGGGAGAGAATTTGGAACTCAAGGTTTTAAAAGCAGATGCTCAAAAAAAGTTGTTTTTGCATGCAACTGGGAAATATGATATACAGGAATTGGGGCATAGAAATCTATCTTGCCCTACAAGTTCATTTTACAGATCAGGTAACTGAGGCAGACAGGATTATTTGACTTGCCGATGATCACAAAGATAGTGGCTAAGGCCAGATTTGAACTCAGGTCTTCCTGACTTCAGATCTGTCCATTAGCTACCACACTGCCTAGCTGCTGGATTTAGTGGATAGCATGCTGGATTTGGAATCAGGAAGTTGGGTTTAGAGTTTGCTTCTGGAGCTTACTAGATACTGATGATAGATAGAGCATGTAACTTCTCTGAACCTCAGTTTCCTTATATGTAAAATAGCATTTGTAATGCCTGTTATTAGTAATACCTACTCACAGGGTTGTAGAGGTCAATTAAAATTATGTAAATGGTTTTACAAACTATAAAGCCTTCTCAATTTTTTTTTAAATGTTGACAGAGGTATGGTCCCAAACCAACCTGTTGGCATAGTAATAAGGGGTTTTTGTATGGTTTTGTTCTTTTGGAAGAGAAACTTACTTCAGGTACTAAGATTTTGCCTCTACCTGCCTGATAGTCCAGTAGTTTGAGCACTAGGGAAACCTGCTGACCTCCCTGTTAAGAGGATACTTTGAAGTGCCACAACCCAAGTCTTGTGTCCTTCCTCAGCTGGTGTGTGTAGAGGTTTTGGTTTCTTAGTCAGGATATAGGATGTTCAACATGGCAGACCTTTATATTGTGATTATCTGTAAAATGTTTCCTTTTATTGAAGTGAATAATTATAAGTTGACTTCATGTTATTTAAATGATACAAGCTTATCAACTTTGAAATTCTTTTTTCCTTACTAACAGAAAACAGTTATATCATTATTTATACAATTGTAGCCACTTTAAGATTTATTAGTAGACAAAGTCAGAATTTACAAACAAATTAGGGAATGTTTCTTCACTTTTTAAATGGAGTAATGAAAATGTCTCTTTGAATAGTAGTAACTCTAACTGAATTTTATAATCTTTATTTGATTTTGGAGGACATTTCAGGAAAAAAAAAAGCCTTTAAGCTTTTTAGTAGTAATTAAGATCAAGAGAGAGGAACAGGTTTAGTGGTGTCAGGAAGACCTGGGTTCAAGTCCTGCCTCTTACACAATCACTGGGTGACCCTGGGTGCAACTCTGTAAGAACTTGTAAATTGAGGATGAAAGGGTCTGAAATGAATTTCAATATTTTGAGTTTCCTACACTGAAGAAAAATATCAATAACAAAAATCCAATGGGAAAATATGATTCAATGTAAAAAATACAGTCATGCCAAATTTTCAAGGAAAAGATACTTTGAATGTACTAGCAACTTAATTTATCGCAGGAAAACTACATTTTAAAATTTCTTTCTTGTCAAGTTTCTAGTAAATCTCAGCATTTTGTTAGTCTATGCTGAATTTTAAAAATTCTACAATGTAATATGACAGAATATTTTGATATTTAGTTTAATTTTATAACTATTTCTGTTTAACCTATTTTAGTTAAGTATTTGGGAGAGGTTAATTTTAGTTTATGGTTGTCATGCTATCTTTTAGTTTGTTTCATCAAAGATGCAATTTTTTCTTTATTTGTCTATAGTTTGTATTCTTTCTTTTTGAACTAATTTTTGAGTTGAATGGGAAATACATGAAGTTTTCTCTATTGCAGCAAACAGCAGACATATACCTTGAAATGTAGTCAAACACAGCAAAAGGTTTTTATAGGAAATAAAGAACTAGTTATCTCATGACTAATGTGCTTTTTTTCCATACTGCTAGAAGAGGTTGTATGCAAAATAATGCTTGCTATCTCTTGTGTGGTGACCTTTGTATGGTTTATTTGTGATCCTGTGCAAAAAACCTATTTAGATGGAAATCACTGATTTAACTCAGTTGCCCTTTAAAATGCAATTGGCCTTTTATTTTTCGTAGGTTGAAGTTACATTATGCATCATATGAGCCAACTATAAGGGTGTTGCATGACAGGCACCATATTTTACTGAGGCAGAAAATGCTTACCTCCTTGGAAAGAGACAAAGCAGTTGGGCAGGTAACGAGATGATTAGTCAAAACTACCACAAAAGGCTCCTCCTCTTTCCCCCACAGGTTATTCTTGTAGAATTTAGGGGAAAGCAAGCATTGCTGTATTCTCTACAATATATTTTTAAAAAAGTGTTTTATTAATTGTGTCTTTATTTTAAAAAAAGAATTTGGACTCATTCTCACCAATATCTTTTAACCATTGAAATATATAGTTGAATTGGTATTTATTATATTTCTTAGCCTATAAAAGCAGAATTTTTTCAGCACTATATGTATATTTTTTTTCCACAAGCAGATACTTTATATGCCTTGTTACCAATAAGGGCTTGCATTATATTGTACTTTATGGTTTTAAAGAGACTGAGATACATTATCTTCTTGTAAATGTGATTCTACTCATCCCTGCTGATGGTTAGTTTGGCTTGTTTCACTAACCCATACAAGGCTCTTTTCAGGCTCAGTCTTCCAGTCTCCCACATAGACTTAGGAGAATGCCAGAGAGGCAACATAGTCTAGATCAAAGATGGCAAAGATCAGAGGAGATTTGGGTGCTAGTGCCAACCCTGCTGTTATCTAGCTGGGTACCTTAGGAAGCCAGCTCAATGGAATCAACATTTGCAAAGTGTCTGCCAAGTGCAGGCAAACAAAAAAAATTGAGAAGGAAAAGAGTTTTTTCTACTTGAGGGGTCAGAAAAGGCGTCATTGTAAGAGGATAGCTAAACTAGGCCTTGAAGAGACCGAAGTATTTTGACAGGATGAATGGAGAGCATACTGCCGAGGCTGGAGGATGGCTGGGACAAAAAGTGCTTGAAGGAAAGTACTATGGAAAGGTCGTTTGGAGCTGGAGAGCACAGTTAGAGAGCTTTAAGTTTCAGGTTGAGGAATTTCTGTTTTCTACTATAGGCTACTATAATTCTCAAACTTTTTGGTCTTGGGACCCCTTTATACTCTTAAAAATTGAGGACACCTCAAAGAGCTTTTCTTTGTGTAGATTATATCTATTGATAATTACTGTATTAGAAATTAAAAGTCTTAGTGTGGTTATAAAAATAGATTTGACTTCATAGACCCTCAAAGGAGTTTTGAGGTCCCCCAAGGATCCCTGTATCATACTTTGAGAATTGAGCATAAGCAATTGGTTTCTGAGCAAGAGAGTCAAATTGTCAAACTTGTACATTAGAAAAATTAGCAACTATATGAAGGATAGACTGGTGAAAGGAGAAATTAGGAACATGGAGAACAGTTAGTAGGATGATGTGACAGTCTAGGGAAGAAGTAATGAAGTCCTGAACTAGGGCAGTGGAAGTTTTAGTGAAAAGGAAAGGATAAATGCAAGGCATATTGTGAAGGTAAAAGCATCAGAAATTGGCAATCAATTGGATATTGACAGTGAGGAAGAGAGAAGACTCAGAAATGACTCTGAAGTTTCAAGCCTGACTGGAGTGATGCTGGTACAATTAACAGAAAAAGAAAGTTGGGAGGAAAGTCAGGTTTAAGGTGAGCAGGAGGATGTTATTTTAGTTTGGGCATGTGGAGTGAGATGTTGGTAGGACATCTTAGTAAAGATATACAGAAAGCAATTGGAAACGTAGCAGACTCATTGGTCTACCTCTAGTTAAGACCTGCACTGCTGAAATTGAGTAATTGCTACCATTGATTATTCTGTATTTTATTTGCTGAGGAGTTTCAGTTCATATAATAACAACTAACTTTGCTATTTATTAATGATTATAGTAAGTTTTATGATTGCGTTTGTTCAAAAATTAGCTGTTAAGAATATGGTAATAGAAAATATATCCAGAACCATGAAAAGTATCCAATCTCCTCATCAGAAATGTATCAGCCAGAAGGGGTGAACCTCCCTCCCACCCCCCACTCCAAATCCCACCCCTCGAGCACTGAAGTGACTATTCCTAAGAAGGTTTTCGGCCTTGAGCTGCATAGCTCTTCTTTGTGATTTGGCATACCTCAGGTTCAGTGGCCCTGAAAACTTCTTTCTTGCCTTTCTAGCCGAAATCAACCCTTTGTTTTTGTGAGACGTAGCTCAGGAAACTGCTAGATTGGCTTTAGCCAAAATGGAGGTTTTCACGCTCTCTTCCCAGAAGCGTGCCTGCAGTGCCACTGATATCTTCTCTTTTTTCCTTATGGACCCTATTTTTTTCATAGGATTACTTTCCTTAACTAATACTGGAAATCATTGGGTAACTCATTTTACAGAAATTTACTTTGAAGACTTTTTTTTTTAAAGGAACACATTTATTAACTTAGAAACACTTGTATTGTTTATGGAACCTGAAAGTGAAATGGACATTATTGTCATCTCTCAGTGATAAATAATAAATAATTCAAGATAGTTGATAAACCAAGTTTTAATTTTTTTTCTTTTTATTGTGCCTTTGTACTTACTTTTTAATATAGCAAAGTATTGTGTTCTCAAAATTTATTCTCAACAAAATTAAGAAATTGAATCTTTCCTATAAAATTTAAAAAGATAAGGAAGCAGTTCCTTTCCCCATTCTGATCTCTTTCTGTTTCCTCTGTAGAACCCTGGCCATGTTGAGAATAAAGAGTTCTCTTTTAGGACTGTTAGCACCAATCTGAACAAACTTCTCTTATATCTTCCCTGTAGCAAGAAATAGTTAAGTGTTTAATTTTTAAGGCTGTCCCTTTTCAAGTATATTGAGAATAATATCAGAGTATAATATGTAAATAAGGAAAATAATTAAGCATAATAGTATACACAACACTATAGGCTACCAATTAATTGTATGCAAGATTTGCTACATACTTACAGATAAATTGTAGTGTTGATAATTGATCTCTTATAATTGAAAGTTGAATCAGAATTTTAGCTTATTGTTTCTTTTATTCCTAAATATAGAAAAAATGGCTTTAGAAAGGGATTTTAGACTTTATAATGACCAATGAAGTGAATGACCATGAGTCAATAAAGATCTGATGAAAGCCATTTGACTGCCAAAGATAAATAGAAAGCTTAGTTATTGTTGTTGTTGTTGTTAAAGGGCATTTTGTGAAAACTAATCTATCCTTTGAATTTGATGAGGTGATAATCACCAAGAAAGAAAAAAGGTTGCTAATGGCAGATAGAATAAGGAGAAAGGATAGAATAAAATAGACGAAAGTGTTGTCTTGGCAAAGCTCTCTATATACTACATTAGAGGGATGAAATTTTTAAAGGTTTAATTTATTAGAGAAATCCTAAGTATAACTTTGGGGTGGTTCAATCTCTACTTCACCAACCAAAACAAATCTTAATATAAAATATATTTAAGTCAACAGAGAGCCTTTGTGGGGAGAGTATCTGACTGAAAGTCTTTATTAAACCTTGGATAAGTCCTTGAATAGCAATATTCGCCTTCTATCTCGTAGACATATTACAAGAATGAATGAAGTAATTCTATGCCAGTTTAAAATCAGAAGAAACATCTTACAAAACAAAGTACTATATTATGAATGTCCAGCAGCATGATATAGTGGGAAAAGCCCTGGACTTGGAGTCAGAATACCTGGGTTCAAATCCTGGCTTGTGACTTTCAGTCATGTGATCATGAGAAGGCCACTTAATCCTTTCAGAGTGTCCATTTCCTCATTTACAAAAAAGAATTAATTGTACTAGTACAAGATGCCTCACAGGGCTGTTGTGAGGATTTAATGTGATAATGTTTTTACTTTTTAAGCCTTAAAGTACTAAATAAATGTAAGCTGTTATTAAAACTAGCAAAAGTTTTTGATTCATAAAATCATATAAATTATTTTTAGTGTAGGCACTTTTACACAGAATTCATTTTTCAAGTCTTCAGATAATTAAAACAAGGTAAATAATTATCCTTCCATTAAAGTTCTGCTGTCATATAATCATTGTGTAATGATGACCTTGTTTTCTCAAAAGCTGTGCCATATGAGTATCAACTCTAGCAGGCCCTACCAAATTAAAATCTAACACTTGGAAATGGGTCAGTTATATATATTGTGTATCTGAAACTTGGAGAATCTCATCATCGCTATTATAGCCATAAGGTGATACATAATTCAACTATAGCGGCTCTCTAAGATCATATACTTGTTTTAGGGAGAATTAAATCAGTGGAGGGAGTACCCATATTGATGTATTATAGATCCTTGAAGTTCTAAAGCTAGATAAGCATTATAATCCATTTTAATATTTTATGATCAGATTGGGCCTATTTAAGTCATGTGTTTCATTTTATTGGTAATACAAGAAATACAACCTTATAATATCTGTTTTATTCTTTAGATTACAGGACTTCAAACAACGTTAAGGAATTTGGAAACAGGACATAGCCTCCAGGTCCCTGAGATTAGAGGTAAAACAAATTTAGTAAACATATCCCCACACCAGAGCTAAGTAAGGAAATTTAGAGAAAGGAAGCTATAATCAGGTTGCTGGAGAGAAGAAGAGGGAATATGGTTCAAGAGAGAGAGGGATGGGGTGTGCTAAAATGTAAAAGCCCATCAAGGAGGAGGTGTTTAAAACTAAACAAACAAATGAAGAGCTATAGAAGGACCTTTCTGAGGAACTCTGCTTATAAATGAATATGAACCAAAAAATGGAAGGAGTATACAACCAAAGAAAGGAGTACAAAAGAATGACAAAAATCTGTAAAAAGAGTGTCAGGAATGTTAAAGATGAGAATGAACTGAGGCCTCCCCACAATGCTAAGGACAACAACAAAGAGGCATTTTACATTTCTTTAAAGCTGCGAAGATTACAAAATAGAAGGTTGAGCTTAGATGAACCCTGTTTCCTTCCAGTTCCAAAGTTCAGTGATTCTACAAATTGTTTCATTACTGTGATTAGAATGGCATGATGATGCATTAGTTATGACTCCTGTGAAATTGACTTTGAAATGTTGACTAATTTTATATTCAGACATTACCTTCAATCATGTGTTGCTTTGGTATTCATAACTAAATTTGGAGAACACTTTGTGCTGAGTCTTTCCTTTTAAGATCATATCAAACTTTGGCCAAAAGTATAAACTTTACATTTTACCTGAACAAATGAAGACATAATCTCAACTAATGCACAAAATAAGCATTTTCACTTTAGGAATGACTTCTTTGCAAATTCTGTTTGCCTCTTCCAGTATGAAGTATTTAGTTGTCTTGTCTTTTATTCCATTGATAGTTTGATATGTAATCAGTAGAATTGTCTGAGGAACTTTCATGCAATGCAGGGTCTAAGGCTGTCAGTGCTGACAATGCTCTGCTTATCTCTGGCAGTGTGCTTTTCTTATCTATAGTTTTAGGCTTTTTAAAAATTTTAGACCAGGCTGTCAAGGTCATAGAAGTACTTCAGAGTGCTTCCATCAATTCCATATCAAGGGCAGGAGAAAATTTTAATGAATCAGAGCTATTTTAATAAGAGTTTTTTAAATTATATGTTTGTTCTTATAGGATATTCAGAAGAACAAGAAAAACCCTAGGAGAAATTATGTAATAGTGAATGATCATTAGTTATTGCATTCTTTTCATACTTATGAGGTATAAATATTGCCCTGAGTGGCAGTGTAGTATAGTAGAGAAGAAGAGGGTCAGCTTTGTAGTCAAGGAGAATTAGGTTTGAGTTCTGCCTCTGATATCATAGTTGTGTGACCCTAGACAAGTCACTTAATTCTTCATCAGTCCAGGCAACTCTCTAAGACAATAAGGAACCAGTCTGCTTTGGTGTAAGAAGTTTCCATGTCAGGTATTCCCCACATGGATGAAATCATGGAACTTGACCAGAAAAACCATCTTTCATTAATCTATGGAAAATCACACACATTTTTGTCTTATACCAATTAACATGAACTAGGACTTATTTAACAAGTTAGGCAGCAATCTAACATAGACATATTTTATGTTTACATAGAAGCAGGATAATTTTTAAAAAATAATTTATTGTCTTTTTTATTTACACTATGATTTTCCTTTGTGGAATACTTGCAAACCACAAATTACTTTTTATGCCTAAAAGTTTATGAAATATGCTGCTATTTTTATTATTTTAAAGTCAGCTTTTATTTAAGAAGATATGAAATTTAATATATGGTAATGTGAAATAGTAAAACCTGTTTCCAAAAAACTTCATGTGGACCATCAAACTCTAAAATTGCATTTTATTATTTTTGGCATGTTAATGTATAAGGGAGGATGAGTGCAGTTTAAATATTGAAATGGAAATTAAAAAAAACCTGACTTGCAGGATTTGTAAAGAAAAAAATGCTACCTACAACACATTAATGCAGCACTTAAGGCTATTAGTTTTGGCTTTTCATTTCTACATTTTGTTATTTGTTGATAAGAATTGTGTTCGTGTATGTCAAATTTATATGATGGAAATGTATTTACTCAGTATTTGCTGAGAATTGTTTGTAAATTTTTTATACTTTTTGATAATGAAATAGTAAAATTTGTATTTATAGATTCTCTTGCCTCTTTACACAGTATTATTTTCATTCCTGTTTCCTCCAGGTGGTTTAGTAGAAACAGTATCCATAGACAGTTTTTCAAGGAAATTTAAAGGGGTTTAGCTTTTTATTTACTGGGAACGATTCACTGTTTGTTATTCATATTATGAAGTAACTATTGGTTAAGTTCTTAGTCAGCCTTTTTCTGTTGAGGGCTCCGTCATCATTCTAATTAGCCGGCTTAACCAACTTGGAGTTATCCTTGATTCTTCTCTTCATTGTACCTCCCCTCATATTTCACCAATTGCCCAGTCTTGTCCCCTTCCTCAGTATCTCTTCTCTCCATTCACAGGATCTCTACCCTAAACCTGGCATTCATTACCTTTTGTTTCCTTCCTCCCTTTTCAAAGAGGACCTATGACACTGTGCAGTGATGTCTTGATTTGCATGTGAATTGGATTTAAGTGAGGCAGAGTTGCACAGCCTCCCTCTTTCTTTTCTGAGTCACTGAAGTCCAGTGGCAGGATAAAAGTCAAGATAACTGGTGATGGCCGGAGATGCACTGAATAACCTTGGTGTCTTTGAAGCCTGACCAAGCTCCAAGTACTCTACAGAGCCGGCTTCAGCTGCCTTCATGGCTGTTGGAAACAAATTGTTCTCATCTGCCCCATTCAGCCAGGGAAATTCTTCACATGCTTGGGGTAGATATCCCCCTAACTCACTGACAAAAAAACTGACAGGTTTGAGGCCAGTCGGTTACCCTAATTGTATACTTAGCACCTGACATTCAATTCACTTCAACTTAATAAGCGTGCTTGGTAAGACAGTTATGGTGATAGGGGCTGAGGATACATAGAAAAAGGGAAATGGTTCTTGTCCTTAAGAAGCTTACATTTTTTTTGCGGGGAAACAACATGTGTATACGTTATAAGCAAATACAAAATATAAAAAAAGCACTTTTTGGGGGAGGACTGGTCGAATATGAAGGGCAGTTTGTTAACAGTAGAATGAAATTTTCAGAGGGCAAAATCATAGAGCGAGATGGGGACACCTGAGGAATGGAACTGATAATGGATGGAATCAGGAAGAGTAGTTAGGAAAAAACGAACTTCAAACCCAGGCAGCCTGCCACTTAGAATAATAGTAATTTGGAGTCAAGCTATAAAAAATGGATTGGTATGCTCTTTTCAGTAAGGAAGGTAAAATTAATTTGGTTATTAATCTCTGACAAAGAAGTACATCATGAAATTAGAGGAGTGGATGCCCCTTTGCGGTCCTGCTTGAAAGTCAAGAACAGTGGGGCCAGTGGGATTTTAGGGCCATGCTGTTTATAAAGAGATGACGCTTGCTTTTATGGTACTATGGTACTCATTATCACCCAGATTTGTTCTGCCTCAGGTCTTATGCCAGTTTTTAATGGATTATCCTAGAGATCTCCGGAGAGCCTTTAGCATGGTTCTTTGTGTGTAACAAGCACTTAATAAATATTAACTTTAAAAGTTTTCCTTTTTAAAGATTAACAATAAGTTGCTATATACAAAGCTGTAATTTCACTTTCTTTAAAGTTGTTCTAGTTACTTTTTCATTATCTTAATATTTTTCCCCACATGCACATTTTTATTCCATTTATACTGTTTTATAAATGTTAGCTTGGTCCTCATTGATTCTTGGCTGTCATTTTGGTAATCTCATTTTTATTCCCTAATGTATTTATTCCCAGAGCAATTATTGTGGATTTTCTCCATAATCCCTTAAATCCTTTATTCCTAATGCTTCTCTCCCAGCTTTGCCTACTCAGCCGGTCCTTTTCTAAAATGTGGAGGCAGCCTAGGATGATTTGTTTCATCTACTGTTGTTTTCATGCCGACATACCTTTGTATCTTTCTTTTCATTCTTCCTGCCATTCTCAAAAGAAGATGTTCCCACCCCTTCTCTGAAGCTCACCCATCTGCCTCCAGGCTCGACATTGTTGTCCCTACCACTGAATAAACAGAGGAGAAGTCTTGAGCAGTCACCGATCTCTTTGCAGCTCATGTCCTCGTATAGAAAATGATTGGGCACTAGTCACCCTTCTGATGCAAACATTCTATGACTCTGGGCTTCCATAATGAGGTCATAAAGGAAATCGTTAAGCTGGATTTCAACATCATCCTTTTCAAATTGTTTAAGGGAAGATCTCTGTCCTTCCCTTGAAGCTCCTCTATGGAGCTTCCACATCCAGTTATTTTTCTCTTGATTTCTTTGTCATGTCTTCCTAGCCTATGGAAAGACACCATCAGCCACTAGAGCATGAGCATGTATAAACTTCATATTGAACTATGTCTAACCAAAGTGCTAGAGGTAAGAGTCTATTGACTGAGGGCACCCGGTTAAGAGCTATGTTCTTTCATTAGGTATAATGTAAAATGATATATTCTGCCTTACAGTTACTGGTTTGGTACAGAAGAAATAATTTTCCTTTTATAATTCAATTTGTTTTGAATTTAGAGTACAGAATTTTCTTAATTATTGAAGAAGGATTGTTTCAGGAACCTTTGTGTTTGATTCTACCTCTATAGCATACCTTTCTCTCCAATTAGATAGATGGCCACCATCTTAGTATAGGTGCTTATTAGTTCTTGCCCAGACGTTTTGGATAATTGCCTATTTATATTCCCTTCTTCGTGTCTGATAAAATCATCTTCCCAAAGCACTTTGTGAGTTCTTTATAAAATAGTCTTTTAGGCAAATGTACATTTGTCATTGCAACAACATGGCCATCCTTTTGGAGTTGCACACTTTGCAGTAGAGTTTGAATTCTTGGTAATTCAGCTCGAGAAAGGACCTTAATTCTGGTACCTTATCTTCCCAGGTCATCTCTAGAATCTTTCTAAGACCATTCAAATAGAGGCCGTTCATTTTTCTGGCATGGCATTGGCATACTGTCCAAGTTTCACTGTCATGCCACAATGAGGTCAGCACAACAGCTCTGCAGCTCTTCAGTTTGGTAGGCAGTCTAATACCTCTTTTCTTCCACACTTTCATTCAGAGCTTCCCAAACACTGAACCTAGCAGTGGTAATGCATGTGTCAACCATATCATCTATGTGTACATCCTTGGCCAAGGTAAGTAAATTTATCCATGGCATTCAAAATTTCTCTATTTGCTGTAACTAATGGTTGCACATATAGATGGTGGAAGGCCAGCTGGTGGACCTCCTTTCGTGGTGTTGTCAGGCCAAAATTAGCAGGGAATTGATCCATATTCTGTTGTTATGTCTCAGCCTCAAAGACTGCTTTTAAGTGTACAATGCTCTGCAAACAAAAAGTTGTGCACCAACTCTCTCTCCACTTTGGTCTTGCCTTATAGCCTTGCTAAGTTCAATAATTTATTGTTAGTGTAGTAGATGACCTTGATGTCATTTTTGTCCTCATTGGAGTCTAACAACATTGCTGAAAACATGTGTGACTTTTTGTGACCCTTTATAGGGTTTTTCTGGCAGAGATACTGGAGTGGTTTGCCATTTCATTCTCCAGCTCATTCTAAAAATGAGGAAACTGAGGCAGACAGGGTTAAGTCACTTGCACAGGGTTGCACAGCTAGTAACTGTCTCAGGTCAGATATGAACTCAGGAAGAGTAATCTTCTTGAGTTCAGTCCCGGCACTCTGTATCTACTATATCATATAGTTGCCATTTAAAATTTGTTTTGTCTCTCTTTTTTTGAGATTTTTTATTTTTAGTTTACAATTCTTGGTTGTACATAATTTTGAGTTCCAGATTTTCTTCTCCCCTCCATCCCCAAGACGGCATGGAATCCAATATATCTTCTACATATGACTTCGCATTGAACTTATTTACACAATAGTCAAGTTGTAAAGAATTATGACCAATGGAATGAATCATGAGAAAGAAGAAACAGAACCAAAGAAAAAAACCCAAAACAAAAACAAAAACAAAAGAGAAAAGAAAAGGGAAAAAAAGGCGAACATTAAGTGTGCCTCAATCTGCGTTCAGACTTCATAGTTCTTTCTCTGGTTGTAGATAGCATTCTCCATCGTGAGTCTTTTGGAGTTGTCTTTGCACCTTGTATTGCTGAGAAGAGCGAAGTCTATTAGGGTTAGTCATCACAGAATCCATATATCCGTGGTTGTGTGTAATGTTTTCCTGGTTCTGCTCCGCTCATTCAGCATTACATTGTGTAGCTTTTTCCAGGTTATTATGAATTCCGTATCATCCCCATTTCTTATAGCACAATGGTATTCCATTACCTTCATATACCACAACTTGTTCAGCCATTCCCCAATTGATGGGCATCCCCTTGATTTCCAATTCTTTGCTGCTACAAAAAGAGCCACTATAAATATTTTTGTAAATATGGGTCCTTTTCCCACTTGTGTGATCTCTTTGGGATACTACCCTAGAATGCCTATGTCCATAAAAAGAATCAGTGGTCCTCGGTATTTTTGTGTTCTTCTTCACGTTGGTTAGCTTTTTCCTAGCTTTACAGTGTATTTCTGCTTTTGGGTCTCAGGGGTCTCTGTCCCAGGTTTCTTGTTCTAGGGATTGTGAGTCTAGGTACTGACTTTGTGAATTATAGCCTTCAGTTTCCCGGGGTGTGGGGGAAGAGTCTGGCTGCCTGAGGTCTCCTCTTCCCCTGGGGCTGCTCTCCAGCACTGTTGCTCTTCAGCAATGGTCTCAGCTCTTTGTTGTCTGTGTTGGTGTCTGCCACTTCCCCTGGGGGTGCAAGGGTATGTCTGGGCTCCTGGTGTTGATCCCTGCTGGCTCTGCCCCTCTGGGACTCAGGAGCTCTCAGTGCTCAGCCACTGAAGCCCCACTTCTGTCTCCTCTATTCCAGCGTTTTTCCCTGAGGAATTCTCTGGGTGGGAGGTGGGGGAGAGGGATTAGAGCTGTTTACCTGGCCATTATGTCTCCTGGAAGTTTGAGAAGATATGTTTCAAACCTTTGGGCTGCAAGCCTCAGGAGTTGATGCCTGACGGCTGGTGGCTTTGCACTGCTGCGTTGCTTCTACAGACTCTCATCCTGTGTTGGGAGGCCTGGGGATCCCCGCCAGTTTCGGTTGCCCAGCTTTCTCCCAGCCTGGGTCGCTGGCTGGTTTCTGCAGATAGTTCCGCTTTGGTGCTGTCTGGTGCAGCTCTGCATGCCGCGAGCTCTCCTAGTCTAGAGATCCGTCCTGTCGCCTCTCCTGGCTTGGAAATTTGCCCCACTCAGACTGCTAGCGGCTTTTCACTCTCTCAAATCTGCTCAGATTCACTTTTTTATAGGTAACTGATAGAGCCTGTGAGAGAGCTCTGGTAAGACTCTGTTTTAACGTGGCCATCTTGGCTCTGCCCCCCTGCCATTTAAAATTAAGGTAAATTAAATTCTGTGTGATTTGTAACCTTAGGAAGATGGCACAAATTTAGCATTTGGGAATATTTATTATTTTGTCAAAATATGTATGATACATGTTCAAAAATACATTTACAATGAAAAGTTGTGCTTATGTGATTAAAAGGGAAAACATGTTGGTTCTTGCTACCTTGTAGAAATTATTCAGAAGCAGTTGCTCTTAGTGTAAATATTTGTTACCTTGGCAATATTGGAACAGTTCTGGAATATGTGTTCTGAAGTGCCAGTCTAGTGATTTTTTACTTTTATCTACGACTTTTGTCAAGGCTGGTTTTTTGGAATTGTGTGTGTTCATTGTGCATGTAGAGTATATACATTGTCTAATACAGTAAACTTAGTTCTTTTATAGTTTCAGCTGTCATCCTTCACTCTATTCTAGGGGCCTGCAGCTTCTGGCAAGCATTCTTAAAAGTGGAACCAAAAGACATTTAGGGTGGCACTTGACACCTGGCCTCAATCCTATATTTATGGGTTTACTTGTAGGACTGGGTTTTTCTTTCTCTAATGGCATCCAATTTCATTGACCATTAGTGTCTTCTATCTTCTCTGTTGGGGGATAATAGCAGAGGCCCATGCTACTGGACTATTTGGCTAACATGATATTCACAGCGCCCACAGCGGTCCTGGATATGCTGGTGTAGTTCTGAGTCACAAAATATAACAGACTCTCCATATGGAAGATAGAACCAAAATATTTATTCAAACACCAGAAAGCCACATCCCAACATCAGAAAGCCAAATCCATCATAGCAACAAAGAAATTCATTACACAATACCAGTGCAGGGTGCACCGCCATCCCAAAACCCTCCCCCTGCTGGGGCCTTCCCACAAGCAAACATTCACAGCTAGTTGCCTGCCTGCTTCCTCTCTCTGCCTCAGTTCCGACTGCTCTGACCAACTTTCTTTCTCTCAGCTCTGCTCCACCCTTCCTGCTTGACCATTTCAGCAAGCTCCTCCCACCACAGGCTTCCATGTCACTTAAGCAGGTCAAGTGGGCCTATTGATGGATGGGAAGATCTTCAAATTAAGCAAAAATACATTGACACTACATGGACTTAGATGGTTTTCCTAGCCCACTAACAGATTGTAGAAATAGATGGCAAGAAATGAAGGGTATTTAACAAAACTCTACCATCACCTCAAACAGCTGCCATGACTAGAGAAATCACAGCATTTACTTTTTCCAAGTTCACTGGCACCAGTTTAGAATAAGAATTGGAGGTAACTGCTAAGTATTCCCATTCCCCACTGATAGGTAGTTCTGAAGTCTCAGGATGGAAAGTGGAATGTCACAGTCTGCTACTTTGTAAGATGACCTATCTCATAGGGGGACTCTATCCTTCTTCGACCTTTAACCAGAAATGGCCTTGTGGGTGTGCATCAGCTACAAGCTGCTAGACCTTTAGAGCATGAGACTGCTGCCATGATTGCAGAAGGGGGCTCTGTTAAAGAGAAACATCCAGGTTTCTGTAGGTGTTTTAGTTGGTCTTTTTTTGGTACTTCATGTCCTAGTCTCAGCACAAAGATGATTTACTTGGTCATGTTTTTAGCATTATAATCTCATCATCAACTGAAGCAGATGAAAGAGCAAAACAGCAAAGAGAAGAAGGCAGAAAAAATTGGAAACATTTTTTCTTTCAATTTTAGCATTTTATTTCCTGTTGGTGCTATTCATTAATTATTAAGAAACGATTAGGAGATTATATTATAGGTATTTTAAACTATTGATTTTTCTTCCCTTGTTCTCATTTTTAGATCTTATATAGAAAATAGTATTCCATTCCCTTTGTGTCAGACATTTATATTCTCTTTTATCTTTCCTTTTTCCTCCCCATTTTTCTCTCATATTTCTTTAGTCTTATTTTTTTTTTTTTGCTTTTTGGCAGGGCAGTTGGGGTTAAGTGATTTACCCAGGGTCACACAGCTAGTACATGTGTCAAGTGTCTGAGGCTGGATTTGAACTCAGGTCCTCCTGACTCCAGAGTTGGTGCTCTACTCACTGCGCCACCTACCTGCCCCTTCCTTTAGTTTTATGGTCTATTAAATAATTAGGTAGAATCTTTTTTCACTATTATTTATTTCATCATCATATTGGGCTGATATTATTTTTCTGTTAGAAGCAACTTTATTTCAAAAGAGTAAAAATAATCATACATAAATGAAATTGTTTTATTTTATAGTAGGTCACAGATGTGACAGAGAAGATAAACCAGAAGGTCCGACACAGAAAGCTATTCGTGAAGCCAGGGAACAAGCCAGACCTAAAGTAAAACTGAAATCCAGTACAAAGGTATGAAATACTTTATTTCATTGCTCCACATTTAACCCAGGAACAAGTTATAAATTGATGTTTAGATTAATAGAATAATTTCTTAATTGAATTTAAAGGATCTTTTAAAAAGGTAGATGAAAGGGTTACTATCCAGTAGTAAGATTGATTTTTGTTTATGGGATCAATTTAATTTGTAGTCAACTCTTTACAAAGTGATAATGTCTATTTTTTCATATTTTCAATTGAATTGCTTAATATTTCAGTTACTTTGGGAACAAAGATCTTTTATATGAAGTCCACTGTGTTAAAAAAAAAAAGCAAACCACAAATGAAGCAAATTCCATAAATCATGCAAAGCATTGGCTATTGGACAAAATGACTTTGTGGACAAATTCTTTTTGTTTCAGCAAACTTGGAAGAAAACAGGGCTGACACGGGTCAAAATTGTGAAGGCTTCAAAGATTGTCTGCAGACTGCCTCCATCTCTATCCTGTTTGATGGCAAACTCTCCTCCCATTTCATGTTCCATTGGCCCCGTACTGCCTTCAATTTTCCTCCTTTAAAAACAGAAAGGATCTGATTTCAACCATTTTACATATGTTGATTGAGTGACTAATTGCAATTCAATTGAAACTCATACAGCATTATAATTCTACACTAGTGTTACGTCAATCAAGCATTTCCATTTAAAATCATTTGTGTCTCTATGGAATGAAAAGCTCTTTGTCTCTTTAAAATAATTTCTGTCATCCTTACTCAGGTGATATTTTGGGGGGGGGTGGAGGGTGGTAGAATGCAAAGGTTCCCATGAAATAATACTAATCCTATTCTGTTGACTCTGAAATTAAACCTGGTTACATTTTAGAGTAATGAGGTAGTGAAGGATATGCGAGAATCAAACAAAGTGGGCATCCTCCATGCATGCAGGGATAGGTCCAAACCCTTTATCCTGTCTGTAATTTTCCCTTCTATTTATAACCTCAGCCTTGCTGTCTGGTATCTCTCAGATTCCTCAACATGGTCTTCTTCTGTATCTTTCTCCACCACTGCCACCAGATTCGACTTTGCTGTGAGTTCACTCTGTGTTTTCCATTAACTCACCTAGAAATAGAAATGCATTTTCAAAAATGGTTTTACTAGTTATTTAGAGAAAAGGGATAAAAGTTTGAAACAAATTCATTGGAAAAAATACTGAATCATTGAGTTCATGGGAGCTTACCCTAAGATGGTAATTTTTTGACCATAAAATAACGCCCATAGACTTGCTGGTTCTCACTTCCCTCTTACTAGAAAGTAGCATTGGTGAAACTGCCACCATATCGGAAAAGTAAATTTATACTACATCAAAAAGCCATCAACCATGCACCCAAATGGATAGGATATTTCTAGAATACAAATCTTACTCAAAAAATTGAAGCGTCTTTTATTTATTCTATGATAAAATGCAAAATCCTTATTTTGGCATTTAAAGCTTCCCCCCCCCCATTTTAGCTCCCAATGGAGTTTCTAAGCTTATTCTATATTACTTTGCTTTGTCACTCTTTCCCTCCAGTCAAACCAGCCTGCTAGCAGCTGTTCATTATATTCAGCATTTCACATTTTGCCTGTTGGGTTTTTGTACACAAGGTTTTTACATGCCTGAGATAAACTTTCCCTCTCTCCCTAATCCAGTAGTATCCTGGAGCCAGCTCAAACTGGGGTGGGGGAGCCGATTATTAAATGTTCACTGTGATCAGTGAAAAAAATCAGCAAAGACTATAAAGCAGGGCTTCGTTTGGTCTTTCATTGAAAAATTGAGGCCATTTGCTGAGAACTCTTTCCTCTCCCTGTCTGCTCCTCCCTTCACACCATTTGTATGAAATGGGAATACTCATTTTATAAATAGCACCTCCTTCATGGGGTTGTGAGAATCAAATGACATGACATATCTTAAAGTGCTATGTAAATGCTGTTACTGTTGTTTGTTATTTTTATTCGGAAATCCCCCCCCCCACTTCCTCCTTTACCTCTGGTGAACTTTTCTTTGCCAAGACCAACCCTTCTTCATGTTGTCTTGGTCAGATACTCTCTTATCATCTTTAGGAGATTTTCCCCAATTTTATCCCCACTTTGCTTTATCTCCAAACTTTCTCCCCTTAATGGCTCCTTAACTGCTGCCTACAAATACATCCATGTTTCCCTTATTCTTTAAAACAAACAAAAGACCCCAAACCAAAACCAACAAGCAAAGAAACTAAACAAAACAAAAACCAATCTTCACTTGATCCTATCACTCCCACTAGCTACTGTTTTGTAACTTTTATAACCTTTCCCTTTAAGCTCCTTGAGACTGCTAGCCATAATAGGTACCTCCACTTCCTCCCTTCTTGCTTTCTTCTAAATCTGTCAAAATCAGAACATCATCATTCAAATGAAATGACCTCCTCCACAGTTTGTTGTTGTTGCTATTCATTCAGTCCTGTCTGATTCTTTGTGACCTCGTGGACCATAGCACACCAGATCCCTTTATCCTCCACTCTCTCTCGAAGTCTGTTCAAATTCATGTTCCTTGTTTCCATACTATCAAGCCATCTCATTGTCTGCTGGCCTCCCTTTCTTTTACCTTCAGTCTTTCCCAACATCAAGGTCTTTTCCAGTGAGTCCTGACTTCTCATTATTTGTATGTGGCCAAAGTATTTAAGCCAAAATATTGAAGTATATGAAATTAATTTCTTCAAGTATTGACAGAATTGATCTCCTTGCCCTCCAGGGGACTTTCAGAAATCTTCTCCAGCATCTCAATTCAAAAGCATCAGTTCTGTGGTGCTCAGCTTTCCTTATAGTCCAGCTTTCACAGCTATACATTGCTACTGGGAAAAAAACCCTGGCTTTGACTATAAGAACCTTTTTCATCGAGATAGTCTCTGCTTTTTAGTATGTTGTCCATATTTGCTATAGCTTTCCTTCCAAGGAGCAAACATCTTTTAGTTTCATGGCTGCAGATGCCATCTGCAGTCATCTTCGAGCCCAAGAATATGAAATCTGACACTGCTTCCATTTCTTCTCCCTCTTTGTACCAGGAAGCGACTGGATCAGTTGCCAGTATCTTAGTTTTTTTTTATATTAAGCTTTAGGCCAGCTTTTATACTCTCCTCCTTTACCCTCATCAAGAGTCTTCTTAGTTCTTCTTCACTCTCTACCATCAGAGTGGTATTGTCTGTATATCTGAAATTGTTGATATTTATCCCATCAGCCTTAACTCCAGCTTTTGATTCATCTATCCTGGCATTTCACATGATGTACTCTGCATATAAGTTAAATAAGTTGACAGTATACAATCTTTTCCAATCTTAAGCCAATCAGTTGTTGTATGTTCATTTCAGGTTCTTCAGGAGACAAGTAAGATGATCTGATGCTCCCATCTCTTTGAGGACTTGTCACATTTTTTTTTGTGATCCACACAGTCAAAGACTCTAGTGTAGTCAATGAAGCAGAAGTCTACGTTTTTCTGGAACTCCTTTGCTTCCTCAATAACCCAGTGAATGTTGGCAATTTGGTCTCTGGTTTTTCTGCCTCTTTCAAAACCAGTTTGCTTTTCTGGTAATTCTTGATTCACATATTGCTGAAGCCTAGCTTACAGAATCTTAATTATAACCTTGTTGGCATGTGAAATGAGCACAATTGTTCAGTAATTTGAATATTCCTTGGCATTGCCTTTCTTTAGGATTGGGATGTAAACTGATCTTTTCCAATTTAGTGGTCACTGTTAAGTATTCCAAATTTGCTGGCATATTGAATGCAGCGTATTAACAGTATCATCTTTTAGGGTTTTAAGTAGCTTACCTGGAATTTCATCACTCCACTAGCCTTATTGTTAGCAATGTTTCCTAAGGCCCACTTGACATCATTCTCCAAGATGGCTGGCTCTAGATCAATAACTACCATTATGGTTATTAATGATGTTAAGATCTTTTCTCTTCACAGTTACCAGTGGTCTGGTAACTGCCAAATTTAATGGTCTTTACTGAATCCTCATCCGTCTTGATCTCTGTAGCATTTGACACTATTAAGACACCCTATCCTCCTCACCTCTGTAGGTTTCATGACACTTCTCTCTCCTGGTTTCCTTTTGTCTAGTCAACCACTCCTTTCTGAGTCTTCTGTTCTGGCTTTCCATCCACTTCACACCTGCTTGTAAGTCTCTTTTCTGTCTGTGCCAGCTGACTTGGTGATGTCATCAGCTACCATGGGTTCAATTATATTATCTATGAAGATGGTTCCAAAATATATGAGTATGTATACATGCACACACTTATCTATCTATAATATATATATATTATATGTACATATGTATTTATATATACACATATCTATATCTGTCCATATATCCATATCTATATATCTATGTCTATAATTCTGTCTGTCTCTTGAGCTCCAGTTCCACATTATCCACTGCATTTGGGATGTCTTGAACTGGATATCCTGAAGACATATCAAACTTAACATTATCCAAAAGATAACCCATTTTCTTTTCCCCAAACCCTCTCATTTTCCCAACTTTTTTATTACTCTTTAGAGCACCACTACCTTCCCAGTCAACCAGGCCAACAATTTTGTTATCATGCTTAGCCTCTCGTGCATACCCCATATATCTAATCTGTTGTGAAATCTTGTTTCTATTTTCACAACAGCTCTCCTAATATATCCTTTTCTTCCACTCATGTAACTGCTCCTCTACTACAGGGCCTAATGACCTCTTGACTTTACTATTGTAATAGCCTTCTAATTGGTCTCCCTGCCTCAAGTCTTTCACCTCCACTCAGCTACCAAGGTGATTTTTCTAAAGCCCAGATGGATCATGTCACTTCCTTCTGCTTAGTGACCTCCAGTGGCTCTCAGTTACCTCCTGGGCCAGATATAAATTCTTCTACTTGGCATTTAAGCTCTTCACACCTGGCTTTTTCTTCCCAATGTGGTCATTTTTACTCTTTGCCCTGCTCTTGCACTTGGTGACCCAGTTTTGTTGGCCTCCTTACTCAGATACAACCCTCTATCTCCTTGCATTGTTTCTTTGGACTGGCTGATCACCATGCTGGAGCTGCTCAATCCCTCACCTTCACCTTTCAAATTCCTTCCCCTTTCAGATTATCTCCCGTCTACTCTGTAGATATCTTGTATGTACCTGGTTATTTATATGTTTGTTTCCCTCACTAGAATATGAGCTCCTGGAGGGACAGGACCATACTTTTGCCTTTCTTTATATCTCCAGAGTTTAGTACAGTTGTTGGACAATGGTTGTGATTTTCCTAAGTGTATGCAGCTTGTTAGTGATTGAGCCAGCTTTGGAACTCAACTCACTTTCCATTTTACTATAGTCCAATGCTGCTGGCTTCCTACCTAGCTCTTCTCCCTTCTCATCATTGTGGTCCCTAACCCAAACTGGAGATGCACTCTTTCTGTACTATTTTGGATTTCCCTTTATTAAGAGGAAAATTATGTCAACACTCATCTTCCTTTCATACCTTTGGATGCATACAGTCACTTCTCTCTGCAGTTATACTGATAAACTCAGTAGCAGTAAAGTTTCTCATGATCATGGGGTATGTAGAGTTGAGTTTATTTAATACTTTGAAAAATTACTAATTTAATTAGTATAAGCATTTAATCCTTATCCTCCTTTAAGGGTTAGCTCAGATATCTTTTCCTAATCAAGGCTTTTCCTTCAAGTTATTAATGTATTCATTCCTAAAATTACTTTCCCCATACTTTGTATTTATTTTCTGTGTACATGCAACTCCCCACCCCCACCCCAAGGAGAACGTAAGCTACTTGAGGGAGGGATGAGAGTGCTTTTGCCTTTGCAGTGCCTCACACAAAATGGGTGCTTAACCATTGTGTCCACATTGTTGGATTGAGAACTAGATGCTACTCCCACACTGTAAGAAAGTAAATGCCGGAATAGAGCTTTGATGAAGCACAAAGTGAATAGAAGATAAAAATAAGGAAAGAAAAGCCTGTGAAATTTGTGAGTGGGTCATAGTATATTTTGAGGAAGAAGTTAAAAAACCTAATGAATGCCATAGCAAGTTTAAATTTAACTTAGACAGGCAGGTAGGTGTGAAGCTAGCTAGCTAGCTAGAACATTTATAAAGAACATGTATCACATACTTACTTTATGCCAGCACTGTGCTAAGTTCTGGGGATGAAAAGACAAACAGTAAGATAGCCCCTGCCCTCAAGGAGCTTACAGTCTAATGGATGAAGACAACACACAATAGGGAGCCAGAGAGGAAAGGAGGATTGTACATTGCAGCATTGTGTGGTGATGACTGGAAGTTGTGTGGCAGCCTGGGTCTGGGCAAAAGCTCACCCATCTTGTCCTGCCATCCCAGGAGCAGAATGCGTAGTTTTGATTGGGGGTGGGGTGGGGAGGAGTGCTAATAATGATTGGAGTATGGGCGGCATAGTATAGAGGTGGTCAGAAAGGATGGTTATTAGTCTTAAAATCATATTAGTGGAAATTAAATTAAATTTAAACTAAAATAGATCATGTATGCAATTTATAGTAATAATAATGTAAGCGGAAAGAATTCCATGAGAAAAACAGACTCTGAAATCAAGGACTTTTTGTTTCCTGCCCCCATTATTTCACAACACAGACAACATCCAAACTGTTATTAAAGGATGTTTGATTCTTAGTTTGCCAATATTAGTAACAGTCCTTTAAAATATGTTTGAGCTCATGGCTAAGGGCATATAAGTTAACTTAAAAACCCTCTCAATCTAGTAAGTTTATAGTCAAGATTTGATAATATAATTGTCCTTTTTGTAGTAGACTTTTACTGCTTTTTTGTTGTTAATTTTCACAAGTTTGAGGTGAGATATTCACCTGAGTCAAGGATTATCATTATTATTAGCATTCTTCATGGTTTCATGTTGTCAGTTTTGTGAGCATTCTGTTTTGGCAATAATTTACTGTAGGATGCCATTTCACTGGTAAAGTCACAAGATTTATAGTACGTTTAAAAGCTCTCTTGAAATAAGGCAGCAGGGTATATTGGAAAGAAGATTTGATTTGGAGTCAAAGGGCCTAGATTCTAATTTATTTTGACAGTTACTAGTGCTTCATGCAGGGCCTGGTGCACAGTACACACTTAATGCTTCTTGACCAAATGATTGAATGGATCACTTGGGTAAGTTAGTGAACTTCTCTGTGGGCCTCAGTTTCTTCTGTGTAATATGAGGGGATTGAACTAGATTACATTACCACAGATGTGCAGTCCAACTCCAAAGTGATGATCCTTTGATCTCTAAGGAACCCTCTAATTCTAGATCCATGATCGATCCTGTGGCACAAAGTAGGGCTCTGAAGCAAGCTTTTGCCAGCTTTGGGCATGTTTACCCTTACATTCAAGAAAGCATTAACACTTTGTTTTCTAATGTATGGAAAGCGGCTTGTGATCTGCCTCACATTCCCCTTTGAGTTTATATCCTGGATGTAGAAATGGACACCAAGGATAGCCATTTGACTGCCCTTTGTGCAGCTTACTTTGAATAGGGGAAAAAACCTATTCTAACTTTGTGTATCTGAATGTGTATATACATATACATAAATATATGTGTGTATGTATATGTATGCATGTGCTATATGTTATATGCTATATGCTATATTTTACAAAGGGGTCTATACTGAAAAGATGTAACAAGAACCAAAGCAGAAAAGATCCTTCTAAACAGGGTCGTCCTCTTGCCAGTATAATTTAGTCCTTGGAAAGAGAAAGCTCAGACTTAAAAGGAGAGGTGACAAACAATCTTTCCACTACCACCTTCTCTCATAGATGAGCCATGGCCAATGGATGAATTGCTACGTTACGTGTAGCAAATGGTTCCTTAGCTCTTGGGGCAATTCACTGCTGAGCTGGGTTGAACTGATTGCTCCGCAGGGCTGGCTCCCTCCCGAGGCTAGCTACTGGATCACTAGTGGCTCTTCTGATCCTGTGAGATATCACACAGCCAAAGGAAAGAAGACACAAACAGAAAGCAGCTTCACCTCAGACAGGTGACCTAGGAGGCCATATGCTCATGGGCCTACTTTATAGCAGAGAGGGAGGAGGAAAAGACACATCCCCCACCCCACTTCACTGATCTTTATACCTTGTGGACACAGCAGGAAGGAACTTTTTTGGCTGGTAAGTGCCTTTTGTGTGCATACTCAGTTCTTGCTCAGCAGCCAAACTGCTTTTCTTCATCCCTTATAACCAGACAGGAAATAGTCTCAGAATACCTGTGTATGCTCTTAGCCAGGAAAAAGGGCCTTTCCACTTCATGTAATGACATATTTCTAGAATTAGGCTTACAAAATCCTTGTAGTAGATTCAGTCAGGTGACCTGAGTTTAAGACCTGACTCTGTACTTACTAGCTGCATGACTTTGGGCAAGTCATTTAAGACCTCTGAACCTCAGTTTCCTCATCTTTAAAATAGACCTAATCATATTCTGCCTACCTCTCAGGATCAAATATTGAGAGGAACAAATTCGATTGTGTGTGTTTGTGTGTGTGTGTGTATAAAATGTACTTGGTAAACCGTAGGACACTATGTAATGTAGAAAATGTTTTAGATGGCAAAATTATTGTAGCTCTGCTATAATATAATTACTTTTTCCTCTGTTGTTCGTTCCAGCAACTCATTTTTATGGGTTACGGTGATTTTTAAAATAAGTTAATACATACAAGCAAAAGTAGGAAATCATCATATCTGTTTCTGACTCCCAAAATATAGCAGAGAAAAAAGGAACACGGCGTAGTCTATGTTGAAGATTCTTATTAATGGCCAATCTTCCCCAGCGATAGGAAATGAAGTTCATTGTGAAGCATGCTGAATCTGGGATATGTTATTGCCATGTCA
This sequence comes from Trichosurus vulpecula, assembly GCF_011100635.1. Classification (NCBI taxonomy): domain Eukaryota; kingdom Metazoa; phylum Chordata; class Mammalia; order Diprotodontia; family Phalangeridae; genus Trichosurus; species Trichosurus vulpecula. Next base: position 287,555,582 of record NC_050576.1, on the reverse strand, counting down.
TCCTCTTTTGCACGCACTTTGGGTCCTGACTCTTAAGCAGTAGCAATACAGGACCTTCTGATTATGGACCATATAACAAACCCAGCCTCATTTGTAAAATGGGAATAATAAGATTTGTAATACTTTACTTACGTTTGAGGTTCAAATAATAATTTACATGAAGTACTTTGTTAACTTTAAAGCACTATGTAAATATCAATTATTATTATTTCTTGAGTCCTTGATTTCCCCTCTACACAGCAGCCGCAGCTATATACGTCTCACTGCAGATAAGAAGACCAAATGCTAGGTGCCCACAGCTGAGGCCCTGCAAGCCCCGCTTACACTACATTCTAATAATCCAGGGTTAAGCTAGGGGCTGGTTTGACCAGATTAAGCCAACTTTAATAGGCAAAGAGGAGGAGAGAGTACTTTCTAGACATTAAGGAAAGTTAGCAAGAATATCGGAGCTGGAACATCGATATAGGGAAACAAGTACTTGTATGTTGTGGAATGTGGAATACTGATATGAAATGTCTAGAACAATCAGTGTTCAAGCCATGTTATTGAGGGCTTTAAAAGTCCAGCCAAAGCATTTGTATTTCATCCTATGTGGAAACACTGGCCGTTTCTGACATGATCAAGAGACTATTTGGCAGCTGTATTGAGAATGAATTGTGGAAGGGAAAGAATAGACGAGAATACCAAGTAGGAGACTATAACAGCATTCAAATTTTAAGTACTCAACATCATACTTTTACTAGTTAGAAGCCTACCTACATAGATATCTTTGTCATTATTTTAGATATCATTGGATAAATCCTTCTCTTTTGATTTTTGGGAGTGTAACAACCCCTGGGCAACTAGGTGGCACAGTGAATAAAGCACCAGGCCTGGAGTCAGGAAGACCTGAGTTCATATCTGGCCTCAAACTTACTAGCTGTGTGACCTTGGGCAAATCACTTAATCTTGTTTGCCTCAGTTTCTTCATCTGTAAAATGAGCTGGAGGAGGAAATGGCAAACCATTCCAGTATCTTTGCCACAAAAACCCCAAATAGGGTTGCAAAGAGTTGGACACAATTAAAACAACTGAACAACAAGTAACAGCCCCCACTTTCGATCCCAATACCTATGTAGCAGTAGGTCTGAGAAAAGAAGACACTTCTAAGCACTTTAGTTATGTTGGAGAGATGACTATTCCTTCAAAGACAGGGCAGAATCTTCTTGACTTTCTGATTGTCTTTTAAAATATCTGTCCCATGGTACTTTGGTTTTTCCATACTGGCATGGCTTAATTCGAAATTTGGATATGGATAGTTTGGCCTCCAACCATCAGGAGTTGCTTAATTAAGCAATAGAGAGGCCAACAAGGGGAAATTAGTTAACTAAATTCTTTTAAATGTAACCTGTCAAAATAAAAACAATATGAAAAAAATATCATAACAATGCATTCAGAAACTTCATGTCTTCCAGTGGTACCGAGAAACTGTTTTGTTCATTAAACCAGTTTACAAATCATTAAACTCAGGTTGAGAAAGACAAGCTAAATTTGAATCTAGTTGCCAAATCGCAGTCCAACAAGAATAGATGTATAGTATAGTCAGTCAGCAAGCATTTATTAAGCACTCATAAGCCAACAAAGTCTGTGTTACGCATTGCGAATACAAAGAGAGGAAAAAAATACAGTCCCTGCTCTCGAGGGGCTAACATTCTAATAAGAAAGACAACATGCAATAAACTATGTACAAACAACATATTTTCAGGATAAATTGGAGATAATCAGCAGGGAAAGAATTAGTGTTAAGGGGTCACAGGAAAAGCTTCTTTGAGAAGGTGTGATTTTAACTGAGACTTGAGGGAGCCAGGAGGTGAAGATGAAGAGTCAGACAGTTCCAGGCATTGGGACAGCCACTGAAAATACCTGGAGTGGAGAGTTGGAGTATCTTATGGGAGAAATAGCAAAGGGGCCATTGTCATTAACTTGTATAATGTGAGGATGGAAGTAAGGTTGAAAGGTAAGAAGGGGTCAGGTTTTGAAGGACTTTGAATGCCAAATGGAGGATTCTGTATTTGTTCTTGGAGGCAATGGGAAGCCGCTGGAGTTTATTGAGTATTGGGGCGACATAGTCAGACTTATACTTGAGAAGAATCAGTTTGACAACTGAGTAGAGGATAGACTGGAGGGGGAAAAATGTGAGGAATGGAGACCAATCAGAAGGCTATTGCACTAGTGCAGTCATGATGAGGACCTGCACCGGGGCCGGGGGGTGGGGAAGGGCGGGTGCAGGGACCAGAATCAATGAGCTGAGATCACTCAGTTCAATAGCAATTGGTGCTGTGCTTTTCTTAATTTCTGTCTTCATGAGCAGCCTTTGGAGATGCTGGGTGTCTCCCTAGTGAAGTGCACCTGCTAATGTTCTAGGTGGCAGCAGACCATCTGAACTTTCATACCATTAAAATCAGGCTATAAATTAACAGAAGCAGTTTTCAGTAAGATTTGGATGTTTGCTTTAAGCCATAGAAATTTTCTAAATTCATATTAAAAAGTCTTTTAATATATTGAGTTATCCTTTTTTCTGAAAGTATAGGTAATTAATATTGGTATTAAATAAAGCTTACAGAAATATTTATAAGCCTTTGAAAACTCAGTGCTGTTAAAGACAATATCCTAATGAGCTACATATGATAAGTGTATACAACGAACCAGTAACCTACAGATTCCAGTGCTATTTCAGATTGTGTGAAGGATTTCTGCTTAGCAGTGGGCAAGTCCCCTTTAACGGTAAGATAGAATGTCCACAATCACACTAAAGACGAAAAAGCTCCCACTCAGAATTTCATAGGCAAGTTGCGTTTTTTAGTGCTGTATAAAGTAGTTGCTTAGAAATTGTTTTTATTTCCTACAATAACCCTATGAGGTCGGGCAGCTCCGTTGAGGTCAGGAAGAACTGATGTGGACATTTATCCTCGGCAAGGTACCCAACCTCTTAGCTCCTCAGTTTCCTCATCTGTAAAACTGGAGTAATGTGATAGCATGCACTCCACGGGGTTGTTGTGACGTTCAGATAAGGTAATACATTTTACTTTCCAATACTTTACAGCTATTGTTATTACTCATTAAATCTTCCCAAAGTCACCCATGGGGTGCCAGTCCGGGATTGAAACTCAGGTCTTTCAACAGGGGATCCAGTTCACTTTCTACTATTCCATTGTGGCTTTCAGATGAAGAAATAAAATTATTGAGAGCCAGTCAACAGCATCGCATTGATGTCACATTTTAATAATCGATGTCAGACAATGTCATGAATTATGAAAGTGAATTAATAGGAATTCTGATATTTGGGAACATTGTTCTAAAAAGTTAATGGTCAGGGCATTGTATGTTAATAATATTTTTATTATTCAGTGAATATAAAGCATCAAAAGGTAATACTATTGAGAACATTTTTATTGTAATTATGTAGGTAGTCCTTATAGCTTCATAGTTATATATACTCATTTTATCCTTCCAACTAGATTGTAAGAAGAGCAGAGAATATTTCTCATTCATCTTTGCCTTGTAATATTGCTTCAATAATAGCTAGCATTTATAAAGTACTTTAAGATTTTTAAATTTTTAGTGTCCTGGAGACAAATACTACTGCTGTATCTATTTTATGTATGAGGAAATCAAGATAGACAGAAATTTAATTACTTGATGGGATTACACAGCTAGTAAGTGTTTGAGGTCAAACTTGAATTCACGGCCTCCTGATTAAAGGTCCAACACTCTATCTACTATGTCATCTAGATGCCTTATTTTTGTCAAATTGCATTTAAAATATAGTTAATGTACCCTGTGTTTTATTGATAACAGTAAACTCCTTCTTATTTTGGGATATAGGCTAAAATGTTGCAGAAAATTCTTATTCTGGGGTCTGGAGTCAAATGTTACAGAAGATAGGAAAGATTAAATCAGGAAAGCACCTAATTAACTAGAATAGTCCTTATTTTGAAAGTTTATTTCAAGTAGTAATGTTACTTTTACCAATAATCTGAGACCTCTATTCAGGGAATAGAGGATTCTGGGGCAAGAGAACAAAAAACATTGTCCCTCTAAAGTCAGAGGCGCCTCAGAAGCTGATATTGTTTTAAATTCACTGATGACATGGGTCAGGTGGGCTAGCAAGCCTGGCTGTTGCTTCAGATCCCAATATCTTATTGCCTCAGCACTTTCGACTTATCTTAGTATAGAGCACACCTTTGTTTACTCCTTGGTCCCTTATTGCTATTCTAGCTATTTGATCTTGACCTGCCTCAATGACCACACCAACATAGTTTACTTCACATTATCTTGTCACTGTTCCAGCTTTCTGATCTTGATCTGGCTTACTGACTGCACCCTTGTCTACTCCCCTTGCTTTGATCTACAGCTCATGGACCAAGTAACTGAGAAATCCTGCAATTACCAGCCACTGCCTCGCCTGCACCCTGGCCCTGTACCTTCCACTCCAGCCACATGGCGGAACTACAATCAACAGCACCTACCTCGCCTCCCTGCCCGTTTTACTTCAGGCTCATATCGGGGCACCATGGGCTGACCAGTGGGCATAAGGTTCACATGGGTTGACATGGGTGATAATGTGGTTGGCCAGAGAGTCATGAGGGCTAGCTGATATATATGAGGCCTTTATTAGCTTATTTTGGGAGCCAGGTGTTCCCAGTTCAGGTTTATAAGACATCTAATTGTATTTTTATTCCGACACCTTGTTCTCAGTTAATCATACGTACAACAGTATTTGGACCACAAGGCTTGGTTCACCTAGTGGCAACTACTCAGAATTCAGGCATGGTATTTAGAAAGTGTGTGTTCTTCTCTCTCTAATTTTACTTTCTTGGAGAAATCCACTCTCATATCTTCAACCATCACCTCTTTGCTGATGACTCTCAGATCTACATCTCTAGCTCCAGTCTCTTACTACAGCTCCAGTCCCATTCTTTCCATTTGCCTACAGGACATTTCCACTTGGATGTCCCACCATCACTTCAAAATTAACATGTCCAAAACTGAACTCATTTCCCCTTTCACACGGGCTTGCCTTACCATTTTTCTCATGTATATTTTTCTTACCTTCACTTTCCCGGTTCCCTAGACTCAAAACTCAAAACTACAGTTGCTTCCTCTTCAGATTCCTGTTGAAGAATCCTTCACTGTGTGTCTTGCCTTTGTCCACTTCCTCTCCATCCTTACCCTATAACAGGTCCTTATCATTTCATGCTCTTGGATTACTGCATCAGCTTCCTAGTTTGTCTCTCTGCTTCATGTCTAATCTATGTGATGTCGGCAGAATAATCTGTCTTAAAAAATATTTTCAATCATGTCACTCCCTACTAAAAAAAAAGAAACCTACAATGACTCTCTGTTCCTCCTCAGATAAGTTAAAACTCCTCATCTCAGGGTTCATGGCCTTTTGTAATCTGGCCCAGTCTCACTGAATTTTATATTCCACTACTCTCAAACATGAACCCAGTCAGCCTTCTTGCCTTACTATTGTACACATACCACCCTTATTTTACCTTTGTTCAACCTAGTTCAATACTAGGAAAACTATCAGTATAATATCGATAACAAAAACAGCAAAAATCATACGATTGTATTAATAGATGCAGAAAAAGCATTTGACAAAATACAATACCAAGGCCTATTAAAAACACCAGAAAGCATAGGTATTAATGACATCTTTCTTAAAATGATAAGTATTATTGATCTAAAACCAAGAGCAAGCATTATCTGTAATGGAGATAAATGTGACGTCTTCCTAGTAAGATCAGAAGTGAAGCAAGGGCGTCCATTATCACCACTGTGATTCAACATTGTACTAAAAATGCTAGCTATAGCAATAAGACGAGAAAAAAGAAATTGAAGGAATAAAAATATGTAATGAGGAAACAAAGCTATCATTTTTTTGCAGATGAGATGATGGCATACTTAGAGAACCCTAGAGAATTAACTAAAAAAACTAGTTGGAATAGTCAGGAACTTTAGCAAAATTGCAGGAAATAAAATAAACCCTTATAAATCATCAGCATTTCTATATGCTACCAATAAGACCCAGCAGCAGCAGTTAGAGAAATTCCATTTAAAATAATGACAAACAATATAAAATACTTGGGAGCTTACCTGCCAAGACAAACTGAGGCATTATATGAACACAATTAATAACACTTCACAGAAATAAAGACAGATCTAAACAATTAGGGAAATAGAATTATTAGTTGTTCATGGGTAGGTCAAGCCAATATAATAAAAATGTTCATTTGCCCCCAGGACATTTCCACTTGGGTGTACCACCATCACTTCTAAATTAACACGTTCAAAACTGAGCTCATTTCTTCCCCTTTCAAACTAGCTTGCCTTACCACCTTTCTTATAGATATTTTTCTCACCCTCATTTTCCCAGTTCCCTAGACTCAAAACTATGGACCCCTCTTTGACTCCCCCTTCCCTTCAATATTACCAAAGTTATTTCCTCTTCAGTGCCATACCAATCAAATTGCCAAAGAATTATTTTATAGAGCTAGGTAAAATAGCAACAAAGCATCTGGAAGAATAAAAAGTCAACAAAATCAAGGAAATCAATGAAAAAATGTGAAGGAAAGTGGCTTAGCAATTCCAAATTCCAAAACTTTATTATAAAGCAGTAATCATCAAAATAGTCTGGTACTGGCTAAGAAAATAGAGTAGTGGATCAATGGAATGGATTGGTACACAATACACAGTAGTAAATAACCATAGTAATCTAGTGTTTGAGAAACCCAAAGATCCAGGCTTTGAGGGTAAGAACTCAACATTTGACACAAATTTCTGGAAAAAGGGGAAAGTACTTTGGCAGAAACTAGACATAGACCAGCATCTCACACCATATACCAAGATAAGGTCAAAATGATTAAGTGATTTAGACATAAAGGGTGATAAGTAAATTTGGGGAGCATGGAAAATGTACCTGTCCTATTTATGGATAAGGGAAGAGTTTATTACCAAATAAGAGATAGAGGGCAACAAAGGATGTAAAATGAATAATTTTGATTTCATGAAATTCAAAAGCTTTTTCAGAAAAAACCTAATGTAGCCAAAATTAGAAGGAAGACAGAAAAGAGGAAAAAAACCTTTTTACAGCAAATTTCTCTGATAAAGGCCTCATTTCTCAAATATATGGGGACCTGAGTCAAAATAATTCTGGAGAAAAATTTGAAACTCTGCCCAACAGGCTATAAAACTGTACATACGCTTTGACCCAGCAATACCACTACTAGGTCTGTATCCAGAGATAAAAGAAAAGGGAAATGGACCTATTTTTGCAAAAATATTTATAGCAACTCTTTATGGTGGCAAATAATTAGAAATTGAGGGGATGCTTATCAGTTGGGGAATGGCTGAACAAGTTGTGGCATATGATTGTGATGGAATACTATTGTGCTATAATAAATGATAAAGGGGATGGTTTCAGAAAAAAAACAAAACATCAAAAGACTTATATGAACTTATGAAAAGTGAAGTGAGCAGAGAACATTGTATGCAGTAACAGCAATATTGTATGGATGTGTAAGAGCTACTCAGTTGTGAAAAAGCTACTCTGATCAAGAAAATTCCCAAGGATCTATGATGAAAAATGCTTTCCATCTCCAGAGAGAGAACTTATAAACTCTGAATGCAGATTGAAGCATAACTTTTTTAAACTCTTTATTTTTATTGTTTAATTTTGTTTTCATTTTCTTTTGCAACATGGTTAATATGGAAGTTTGTTTTGCTTGGCTTAACATGTATAATTGATATCAACTTGTTTGCCTTCTGAAGGAGGGGGTAGGAATGTGAAGGAGGGAGACAATTTGGAATGCAAAATTAAAAGAAATGATAATTTTTTTACATGTAATTGGGAAATCTTTAACAAAACAAGTTAAAGTAACTAAAAATAAAATCTTCATTCCAGAGTTCATGGTCCTTTGTAATCTGGCTCAATCTCACTTATTGGACCTTATAGTCTACTACTCCCAAGCATGAACTTAGCCTTCTTGCCTTGCTATTATTGTACATATACCAATCTAATTTTTACTTTCATTCAGCCCTCATTGGGAATTCTCTTTGCTCATTTCAACACCTGTCTACTCATCTTTCAGTACCCAACTCAGTCTCATTACCTTCATCTAGACTTCCCTGATAACTCTAGTCCTTATGTTTGTTTCTTTATTTTTTGAATTTTTATTGTGCTTATTTTTTGTAATATACAATTTAACATTTTATTATAGACTTTCTTGTTCTCTATTTTTTTATGTGTCTAAGTCTAGCATTCCAAACAATAATGTAAGATCCTTGGAGATAGGAACCATATCTACTGCTTCTTTATATCCTCCCCTCCTCTACCCTAATACAGACCTGGGCAAACAGTAGGTGCTCAAAAAAGGTTGTTGAAGGAATGAATAGAAATTAACTCAAGTATTTTATATCCATTTAACTACATTATTTTTCATATATCAGTCCAAAAACCTATCATTGCTCCCACCTGTTTTTTCTTTTAATAAAATTGAGTTAATACTGAGATTAAAGGTTAAAGTCAGCTATTTTTTAAACAATTAGAAATTCTCTTGAATCAAATGCATGTAAAACAAAAAAAATGACTTTCAAAGTGTTTCCACAGTAATTTAGTGAATTAAGTTCTCCCTTTTTTTATTGTTGTTAGGAAATAACAACAGGCCAGCATGAATCCTGATAAACCCTCTTTTCTAATGTCAGAAGTTATAGCCATTAGTATAATAATACTAGTTGGAAAACATTCCTAAGCTCATTTAATTTCCTAATGTTAGCAACATTTTTGTTAGCTATATTACCCAGATCATATCTTCAAAGTTTTAATGTTAAAAAAGACGGAGTTCAAATGAATATTAATCAAAAAAAGTCATATGCCTAAATCCTGGATACAATTTTTTAAAAAAATAATTCTTCACATTATTGCAGGGGTTAGTAAAATAGCATGAGGAAATTATTTGTATGATTTTCTAGCTTTGTCTCATAGATTAGAAAAATAACATCAAAATGAAAATATTTACATATGAATTTAGGCTATCCTGCGACCTCATCTCTTCTTATTCTTCAGAGTTTTTATATTTCAAATAACATTGTCTAAAAAAATATAAAGGGAAAGGGGGAATTATGCTATGAACTGTTTGCATGGTTTACAACCACACCACCCCCAGATAAGTGCAAAAAATTAATTGTGAAATTAAAACGAAGATTTAATCTGAATATTTCAAAATTGCAAGTATGTTTGTGACGGAGAGAAGGATATGAAAATAAATTTGTTAAAATTTTAGGAACATGATGCATATACATTGCAGATTTTCTGTCAAGCTGTAGACTTGGGTTTTATTTGCCTTTGATTTAAGGCAGTTGGAGAGAAGCAGTTGCCTTGGCCCCAGTTGGTTTCTCCATTGTTTTCCTGGAGGATTGCAGTTGGAAGGGCAATGGAATCTCAGATAATTAAGAGATCTTCTGCTTTCCGTAGTCAAGCTTACCCATAAGCAGTTGTAGTTTGCTGCTAGTTATGCTTGGTTAAGGGGTTGGAGAGACAGAGGTGGGAAAAGAAAAGCGAAAGATGTGGAAAGGAGTGCTTATGGGGCAGTAGAGGAGAGGAGTGGAATAAGTGAATATTGACTTATACTTTCCAACCCATATTGTAGTAGATTGTTATAGACTCATAAAGCTCAGAATTGGAAGACCTTTTGACTCTCTCTCCAGAATGGTTAAGATTGGAAATGTGTCAAAAGAAAAATACATGAGTAAATGATATTTGAAGCAGAGTAACCAAAATATTTTTAATTCAAATAATTTAAATGCTGTCAGATTCCAAAATAAACACACTGCTCTTATATTTTGTAATCTATCCAGATCTTCACCATAGTTATGTTAAGCTTCAAAAATTCATATCAAGAAATAGTTTATTCCTAAAATTGTTAGATTACATAACCAGATAGCAGCTAAATATGGAAAATTGCTTAGTTTATTTTAAGAGAATTACAGCCATAAGCTTCAATCTCCCCTTACAAATAGCCTTTGTTAGTAATTAATTATTAAAGATGCATTACTATGAAGTAATTTAATTATATGAGTTTGTTAATCAATAATATATGTTATGCAAATTATTTTGAACACTTCATATGACCAATGTGATTATTGCGATAACATTTTTCCTCATAAATTTTAAAAAAGTTTTCAGATATATGTATTTGTCTTAACCACACTTATTTTTAGTTCTTTAGGTAGTATATGGTTTCTTCTAAGTGGAGAAAAAGCATTTTATCTTTTTTAGCCTGTATTCATTTATTTTTATTTACTTGATAAATTTCTCATATTTTTCCAATAAGTATCTCCCCTGTCTTACTTCAGATTTTCTTGTAGGAAATGGTGTTTTGAAAGAGACACCGAAAACAAACATAGGTAATATAACCTGCTTAAAGTACCTCTGCTAATCTTTTCCCCTTCATTAACCATTTGACAGTGCATTTATTATAGTGCAAGTTACGTGAGCATAGAGACTGTCCTATTTATTTGTGTATCTGCCCTTGCATATTGCTTTATATTGCTATTCAAGATTTTATAAGTATTTGTTGAAATAAATAACTGCATAAAGGCTTATTAATTAATTAGTATCCTTTATCAAGGAGTTTTTTGTGGGAAAGTTTGCTATCAGTATATCAAACATGTATCTATTTCAACTTCAGTTCATCTCTCTTAAATATGTAAGATAATATTTTTGGTTTGATTTTCTGGAGGAATTGGAATCCTATTTCTTGACTATTAAATATTATTTTCCTAAAATAGATTGACTATAATTAAAAGTATTATGTACAACCTATTGATTTTACAGGAAGAGTTAGACAAGAAAAATGTCAACTCCAACCCAACTCCTATAACTGACAGAGGCACCATGATCTCAGTGAATTTCTTAGGCTAGATAAACTTGATTATTAGCATCTAGAACCTAAGCCTATGGAAAATTCCCTTTTTCTTTGCTGTTATGCTTGTGGTACTGAGTTTTTTATTTAATGTTTTTATTATGTTAGAGGATGGGTGTCTTGCCTCAGCAGAGTTCAGGCATAGAGATGTGGGATAGTAGAAAGTGAACTGGCATTGGAATCAGGAGAAATGCCTTCAAATTCTAGTCATGTGACTAGACATTCAAGGTCATGTGACCTTGGGCAAAGGACTTTACCTCTCCAGGACTCAGTTTCCTCATCCCTGAATGTAAGGGGCTTAGACCAAATTATCTTTACTGTCTCTTCTAGCTTCAAATTTTATATGTTATGACAAAGTTTGTGGCTGAAGTCCTATTTTATGTTGTGATTATTACTAGCTAGAGAAAGAATTTTACCATAAATTTGATTTTCTGTAATAAATCAGATAAGAATTACCTTTGCCAGAGCAACTTTTTTGTAATTAAAAAACAAATTAAACTTTGATAACTGTTAAAACACTTGGTATTAAAAAGAAAATACTACATACATGTGGAACTTAAAGTATCATTTGATAATGGTGGTAAAATTCTTTAACAGTTGGTATGTACAAAGAATGTAATAAAGTCTTCAAAGGAAATATATTAATCAAAACATTTACTCATCATATTCTGTCATCAAATACAGTATATAGAGCTGCCCTTGGAGTGAGGAACCTCTGATACATACTGGCTGTTTGACCTTGGGTGAAGTGCCCTGGTCAGCTTTTTTAAGATTTTAAGTGACAGAATAGTTGCTAACCTGCATTATTATTGTTTTGGGGGGAGATATATTAATTAATTTATTTTTAGTTTTCAACATTCACTTCCACAAGATTTTGAGCTCCGAATTTTCTCCCCATCTCTCCCTTCCCCTGACCCCAGGACAGCTTACATTTTGATTACCCCTTTCCCCAATCTGCCCTCCCTTCTCTCACCACCCACCCATAGTGACTAATGTGGGACTTTTTGCTGTTCTTCTCTTAAGTGCCTTTAAGGATTCTGGCCTTTGTTTGAATGGGGCAGATAAAGCAGGATTTTGCCTTGGAGTGTTTCTCAGCATTAAGACAATCAGAGAGTCATTGAATGAATATGATATGATACTAGGGATGGGGAACTTTCATACACCTAGCCTGGAGAGGTCAGAGCCCTCAGGGCTCTGAACAGGATATAATTGATGGGAGCTTGGCATTTGACTTTTGGGGCACACTCAAGGAAGGAGTGTTGAGACTCTGGGTAAGCTGCAACTGCCCCCCAGCTTTACAACTCAGATGTTGGATCTTCTGATTTGAATCAGACAAGGTCTGTCTGTTGATGTTTCTAATTTCTGTTTGTATTTGCCTTGAAGTTCAGGGGCCTGATCTTTTCCCCCTGAACTGTGAATGATATTTGTATGTTTGATTAAACTGAAATTATTAACCCCTTAAAGTTATTTTTCTTAGAAAAACAGATCAAAGAACCTGTGTTAGCAGCTTTCTGAGTGCTGGTTGTTGGTGGGTCTTACCACCCCTACAGTAGCTGCTAGCAGATTATTACTACACCCCCCTTCTCTATCCCCTTCCTTCTCTTATCCCCTTCCCTTCTATTTTCCTGTAGGGCAAGATAGATTTCTATACACCATTGCCTGTATATCTTATTTCCTAGTTGTATGTAAAAACAATTTTTGACATTTGTTTTTAAAACTTTGAGTTCCGAATTCTCTCCCTTCCTCCCACCCCACCCACCCTCATTGCGAAGGCAACCAATTTGATGTAGGTTATACATGTGTAATCATGTAAAACACTTCCATAATAGTCATGTTGTGAAAGACTACCTATATTTCCCTCCATTCTATCCCACCCCCTGTATTCTCTCTTTTAACCTTGTCTCTCCTTAAAAATGTTAGCTTCTGATTACCTCTCCCCCAATCTACCCTCCTTTCTATCATATCCCCCTCTTTTATCCCCCATCCCCTAGTTTCCTATAGGGTAAGATAGATTGACATACCCAATTGTGTGTGTATGTTATTCCCTCAAACCAAATCTGATGAGAATAAGATTCACTCATTCTCTCTCACTTCCTCCCTCTTCCTCTCCAGTGTAAAAGCTTTTTCTTGCCTCTTTTATGTGAGATAATTTATCCCATTCTACTTTTCCCTTTCTCCTTCTCCCTCTTATCTCTCTCACCCCTTAATTTTATTTTTTCTCTTTTGCCCCTTAATTTTATTTTTCTCTTTTGCCCCTTAATTTTATTTTTCAGATAGTATCCTTTATTCTTTCATATTCACTCACCCTGTGCCCTCTGTCTATATATGTATTCCCTCCAACTACCTTAATACTGAGAAGGGTCTCTTGAGTTACTAATAACATCTTTCCATGTAGAAATGTAAACAGTTCAACTTTAGTAAGTCCCTTATGATTTCTCTTTCCTGTTTACCTTTTCATGCTTCTCTTGATTCTTGTATTTGAGGTCAAATTTTCTATTTAGTGCTGGTCTTTTCATCAAGAATGTGTGAAAATCCTCTACTTTATGGAATGTCCATTTTTCCCCTTGAAAGATTGTACTCCGTTTTGCTGGGTGATTCTTGGTTTTAATCCTGGCTCCTGGGGCACCTAGGTGGCTCAGTAAGTAGAGCACTAGCCTTGGAGCCAAGAGGACTTGAGTTCAAATCTGGCTTCAGACACTTGACAGTTACTAGCTGTGTGATCTTGGGCAAGTCACTTAACCCCAATTGCCTTGCCTTCCCCCCTCCAAAAACAGTCCTAGCTCCTTTGACCTCCAGAATATCATATTCCAAGCCCTCTGATCCCTTAATGTAGAAGCTGCTAAATCTTGTGTTATCCTGATTGTTTCTTTCTGGCTGCCTGTAATATTTTCTCCTTGACTTGGGAACCCTAGAATCTAGCTACAATATTCCTAGGAGTTTTCCCTTGGGGATTTCTTTCAGGAGGCTATCAGTGGATTCTTTCAGTTTCTATTTTCCGCTCTTGTTCTGGAATATCAGGTCAATTTTCCTCGGTAATTTCTTGAAAGATTGTGTCTAGGCTCTTTTTTTGATCATGGCTTTCAGGTAGCCAATAATTTTTAAATTATCTCTCCTGGATCTATTCACCAGGTCAGTGGTTTTTCCAATGAGGTATTTTACTTTGTCTTTTATTTTTTCATTTTTTTGGTTTTGTTTTATAATTTCTTCATTTCTCATAGAGTCATTAGCTTCCATTTGCTCCATTCCAGTTTTTAAGGAATTATTTTCTTCAGTGAGCTTTTGGACCTCCTTTTCCATTTGGCCAATTCTGCTTTTGAAGGCATTGGCTTTTTGGATCTCTTTTGCCATTTGGATTAGTCTATTTTTTAAGGTGTTATTTTCTTCAGTATTTTGGGGGGTCTCCTTTAGTAAGCTATTGACTTGTTTTTCATGATTTTCTTGTATCACTCTCATTTCTCTTCCCAATTTTTCCACTACTTCTCTTACTTGATTTGCAAATTCCTTTTTGAGCTCTTCTATGGCCTGTGACCAATTCATATTTTTCTTGGAGGCTTTGGATATAGGAGCTTTGACTTTGCTGTCTTCTTCTGGTTGTATGTTTTGATCTTGTTTGTCACCAAAGTAAGATTCTATAGTCTGATTTTTTACACTGTTTGCTCATTTCCCCAGCCAATTACTTGACTTTTTAATTCTTTGTTAAGGTAGGACTCAATCTTCAGGGGTTTTGTCCAGCTGTTTTACAGATCTAGGGACCTATAAATTTTCAGTTCTTCCAAGGTGGTATGATCAAAGGAGAGATGTTTATTCCTTTCCTGATTGGTGCTGTGGTCTGTGAGTGACCATAATCACTCTTTTCTGCCTTGGAACTGTGAGGAGGATTCCCTTTCCACTGACCCCACAAGCTCTGCCAGGTCAGCACTCCTTCTCACCCCAGGACTGTGACCCAGATCCAAACAGTACAAAGCAAGAGAATCCTGCCTCAGCACCAGCAAAGAGATCCTTGCAATCTCCCTCTGATCAGCTGCTCAACTCCCCACCATATGTGGGCCAAGAGCTCTGGAAGCAGCCACTGCCACTGCTGCCACCACCCTGGGGCCGGGATTGGACTATAGTCCTCTCTCACCCAGGTCAGACAGACCTTTCCTACTGACCTACTGGCATTTATGTGTTGAGAAGTCTGGAAACTGCCACAGCTGCCAGTGATTCAGTCTCTTGAGGCCTGCTCCAGGTTTGCTGGGGAGCCCAGTGTGTTCTGGCAGGGCCAGCAGTGGTTTGTGTTCCTCTCCTAGCCCAGTGCAATAGACCTTTCCTTGCAGGTTGTCTTGGGCTGGAAATTTGCTTCACTCTGTCATTTTGTAGGGGTTCTGCTGGTCTAGAATTTGTTTAGAGTCATTTTTACAGGTATTTGGAGGGCTTTCGGGGAGAGCTCAAGCAAGTCCCTGCTTTTACTCTGCCAATTTGGCTCCTGCTAACCTGAATTATTAAAGGGAGTTTCCTATAACAATGAAAAAATAGATCCAGGCCCCCTCTAACCCCATTCAGAGATATAAAGCTCAAACCAACTTATTTACAGGGAAATTATAGGCTGGAATTCAAATAAGCAGAGAGGATTTTGCTATCATATTATTGTATTTATGAAATCAAATTAGTATGAATTAGAAGAAAAGCAACATTGAGAAATAATAATAATTATGTTTTCAGATTTTCAGTTCTAATGTTTATTTTATATTGTGCATACCTCTTTTTAGTACTTACAGATTACATTGGAATGAAAATAATTACTTGTGGACTTACAATATAATGCAACTGTGACATCTCTTTTTTTCTTCAGAATTTTTATTTAAAAATAACATTTGTTAGACAACAAAATAACATTTGTTAGACAACAAATAATGAATTTATTCATATTATTCTCATTATTTTATAATTCATGAATAAGTTAAGCATACTCTAAAATGTAAAGTTAATATTTATTTTCCATATTAAGCTGTTTTAAAATATATTTTGTTTTCCTGGACATGGTATATTTATAAGTATACAAGAACTAAAGAGCATTTTATAAATATGCTCTTATGAAAATCTTTTCCAATTTTAGAATACTTGTTTTCTAAGAGTATAAAGTGAGTGTTTTATTATTTTTATTTAAGGAAATGAAATTGAAATAAAAATAAAACAATTTAAGCAACATTTCAGAAAGTTTATGATTTTGACTTTATAATAATTGATAGTAAAATCTAATAACTATATTAGGAGGCAGTTTTACCTGTCTTTAAGAATAAAAACATCATCTGTGTTTAGGTACTTATAGACTTTTGTGGTGTTAAAATACATTGCATTCAGTGGATATATATGAAAACTTTTGAGTCGTTGTGTGGAAAAGAAGAAAACCTAGGGGAGTTTGGGAATGAAATAAAAATTGCTTTATTTCTAAGTTCTAGGGTGATAGATACATGGAGAAAGAAAATAGAGTAAAGGAGTTGAAAAATATGGTATAATCTAAAGGTACTATGAATATGGCATACCTACTGTGGGTAGAGGTTTCAGAGGAGTTTCTTGTTTATTTTTTTTATTATTGCTAGTGCAACAGAAAGTCAAATTGTTTGCAGACTTGAGGTAGAAACGTCATGTCCTCCCCCTCCTAAATATTATCTCCATCCAGAAAATCTTCCCAGACTAATTCCCCAGGGTGCCAAGGAGTAGAAACCTGGTAATGTGGGCCCCACAAGTCTGAATACACTTGCTTCAGGGTCAGAGTAAAATTTGTCTCATTTAAAGTATGCTACTAAACTTAATATTTGTAATTTATTAAAAAGACTTGCATTATTCAAAACACAGTAGGCTCCTGTATTGTATACAAACTGTGAAACCCATAAACAAAACAATGGCTACTTAGATGCTTAATTTTTGATAAATGTTAGTGCATGTAGAGAGGTAGAATATCATGGAGAAGGGAGCAGGCCTGGGGAACAGATGGACCTGAGTTCAAATTCTTCTGACACATAGTGGCTCTATGTCTCTGAAGGGAGTCATTTAACTTTGATCAGTTCTACTAAGCAACAATCTAAGACTAAGTTGTAGAACCATTCTTCGTTGGGAGAGGGAATCTCTTCATTGGAAGTTCTCTTCAGCATTGAAATTGCGCACACAAAAACATACACATCAGAATGTGACGTTGTGTGTGTATTGTGGCAGCACCAATTGTTGACTTGCGTTTCATGTTTGTTCCTTATTGTCTATGCAGGCTAGTCTGGACCAGCTATCAGCAGCGTATTGTGCATTAGGTCAAGGCCTCTATTTATAAAATGCTACACAATGTAGCATTTCAACAGTAACTCATTCAGTCTCACATTATTTTGACTTTTCTGACATAATTGGTTACCAAATCCTGTTGATTTTACTTCTGCAACTAATTATATAATATTCCATATATAATTTTATTAAACATATAAATGTATATTATTATATGTGTTATAGACTTCATATAATTTTTTCTGTTTTATATAATTACATATATGTTTTCAATTAAATTCAAATAAACAAACACTATTCAGATGCCTTCTCTGTACAGAACACTGTGCCAAGTGCTATAGGGATAGAAAGCTTAGATAGAAACAACAGGCATAACCAATAGTTATATCATACTTTAAGGTTTTTAAAGTTCTTTCCTTCCATTAGCCTTGTGAGGTGGGTAGTTCAAAGCTAGGTGACTTGCTCATGGTCACACAGCTCTAAATGTCAGAGCTTAGAATTTCCCTTTCATATCTTAGAGTGTCTCAGGGGTAATGTGTCACATACATGGAAAACCATAACATGAAATAGTCCCTGGTAAGTGTGTTAAAGGAGGGGCAAAACAGTGCTCACAGCAGCCTCTCTGAAGGAGGTGGACAGTATTTGAGTCAAGTTTTTAAAGTGATAGGTAAGCTGAAGAAAGTAGGAGAAGAAACACTTTCTTCCCTTAAAAGCCATGGGGAACTATCTTTCTGGAATACAGAAGACTCAGTTGCTTTGTCAGGTAGTTTTGCTGAATTGCCTTTTTAAATTTTCAATTGTGTTTTGCTTGTTTTGATATGGGATGGCTCTCCAAGCAGAGAAAGACATTTTTCGAAATGGAAATGAAAAACCAAAAATATATATTTTTAAAGACAGGTAAATAGTTCACCAGGTGAGAAGGAACAGAAGATGAAAGGTATAGAGAACCTCTTAAACAGGGTATTTGAGGGAAAGTAGGCAGTCCACTTGGGTGGGAATGCAGAGTCCTTGGAATGGAGTAACATAATATAAGTATAGTATAACAAAAGGCTAGAAAGATGCAGGGAAAGACACTAATTACCAGGCAAAAGAAAGAGAATTAGGTCATAAGATTGTAGGGACTTTAAAGCTTATCTTAGTCCAACCCCTGCATTTTACATATGAGGAAACATGTCAGAGAAGATGGGTGGCTTGCTCATGGTCACATCCCTCAGAGGGGTAGAATTTAGTCCTAGTTTCATTTCCTCTGTAATGGTGCTCATTCAAGCAATTGAATAAATGAAGATTATCTTTCAGTTGACTAGAGGGTGATAAATCTGGATTGAGAAGTCTCTGAGCTTTGACAGATCACTTAACCTCTCTAGGCCAGTTTTCTTATCTTTAAAATGATAAGGTTGCCCTCTAGGGTCCCTCCATTGGTGCACATGGAAACCTAACCTCATTTTCGTTCCATGAGATTCTTGCCCATAGGTCTTGCACAAAGGATATACTTAGAAGGCTAGAGGCTTTCTTCTAAAACTTTTTGTCTTTAGATACCTGTAAGTTGAGTCCTGCGCTTCTTAAACTGTGGATCTAGACCCCTTGTGACCCTCAGTTTAAGAAGCACTGATGGGTTTCCAAGTGGAAAAAGTTTAAGAAGCCCTGAGTTAGACAATGAATCAGTCAACCAATTGAGAAGGGTGGATTAAATGCCTGCTACCTGGTAGGCACTGTACTAGGCACTTTGGATAGAAATGCTTAAAAAATCCCTACTGAAAAGGAATTTATATTCTAACAGGGAAGGCAACAAGGACCTAAGTGTCTGCTGAATAAAAATGAAGGGAATAAATTCAAATAAAAACAAAGGACGGCAATATAAGGTAGTTTGAGAAGGGAGGGCATTAGCAGCTGAAGGAATCAGGAAAGGCTTTGTAGGAATGTTAGAGCAGGATGTGGAATTTTCCCCACCTCCAGATTTTGCTCACAGTTGGCTTTGTCTCTCTCCTTGTCCTCTCCTGAACATCAGCAACATGTCCTCATCACAGCTGACAATAAAGATAGGGAAATGTTGAGTATCTGCTGTGAGAGTGCCTGGCATTGCACTTGTAAATCCCATGTGCACTTGGTCACAGAAAGCAGATGGATAGATCATTTATTAAGTGCTTACTACATCTGTCAGCTTGTGGACACCAAAAGAGCTCAAAGGCATGGCACGCAGCAGAGTGAGATCATCCATGCCAAAAGCAGAACTGTTGTCCATGTTAGGACGTGTCAGCTTAAGTTCATGACAACCAGTTTGGAAGAAACTTTTGACACTGGTGATCCCATCGGGCCTATTTCTCCGCATTCTGGAGAAAAGGTCTGTTATGGAGAAGGAATTTTGAAATTTCAGTCATACTGCCTACAGAGGACCATGTGAACCAAGGAGTCCATTCAGTAGGTAGGAGCTTTCTCTTTCAGGTGGCCTGAGGTATAAGTTTGCGCATCTTTCTGGATATTAGACATGGGAACAACTCACACGTCAACCTCCAAATGTTTGGAAGTACAAGGGATATGTGTGTTGTTTTTGTATTTTTGGTCAAACTGGGGGATCTGGTTAGGCATCCCCATTCGTGTGTGTCTCCATGTCGGCAGAAAGGAAAAAATCGAGGAACTGGCCTGAGCTAGCAATAAGAGTGATTGCTGCTAGTGAGAATTGGCCCACATTAAACTGACTAGTTTGTGCTCTCAAAATATGGATCTATTTCCCCTTCTTCTGTTTTATAGGTTCATATGATAATAGATTTAGAGATATTTTCAGTTGTGTCTAACTTTTCATGAACCCATTTGGGGCTTTCTTGGCAAAGATACCAGAGTGGTTTGCATTTCCTTCTCCAGTTCATTTTAAGATGAAGAAACTGAGGCAAACAGGGTTAAGTGACTTGCCCAGGGTCACACAGCTAGGAAACAGGAAGTGTCTGAGGTCAGATTTAAACCCAGGAAGGGGCATCTTCCTGACTAGCCACTACACCACCTAGCTGCCCAGAAGAGACCTTAGATGTCATTTATTTTACAGATGAAGAATTGAGTCCCAGAGACTTTAGTATACCCAAGGTCAAGTGGGTAGTTAAGTGATAGGGGCAGAATTTGAGCCTATGTTCTCTAATTCTAGATCCAGCATTATTTCGATGATGCCACAAGGATATAACAGTCTCATATGTACAAAAAAAATATTTCTAGCAGTAATTGTTGTAACAGCAAAGAACATATAGGAATGTGAGTGCTGTTGATGGGATAATGGCTGAATAAATTACAACTGATGAACAATGCAACGGAATTATTTTTTAACTGGTTCTTCATATTTTATTATTTAATATTCTTAGTTTTCAACATTGGTTTCCACAAGATTTTGAGTTACTAATTTTCTCCCCATTTCTACCTATTTTGATTGCCCCATTCCCCAGTCAGCCCTCCCTTCTGTCATACCACTCCCTCCCCCCAACCAATTTCCTTTCCCCTTACCTTCTTGTAGAGCAAGATAGATTTCTATATCCCATTGCCTGTATATCTTTTCCCAGTTGTATGCAAAACAATTTTTGTTTTGAGCATCTGCTTTTAGACCTCTGAGTTTCAAATTCTCTCTCCTCTTCCCTTCCTACCCACCCTCTCTCAGAGGGCAAGCAATCCAGCATAGGTCACACATGTATCAATATGCAAAACACTTCCACAATAATCATGTTGTGAAAGACTATATTTCCCTCCATCCTATCCTGTCCCCCTGTATTCAGTTTTTTCCCTTGACCCTGTCCCTTTTCAAAAGTGTTTGCTTTTGATTACTTCCTCCCCTGATCTGCCCTCCCTTCTATCATCCCTCCTCTCTTATCCCCTTCCCTCTACTTTCCTGTGGGGTAAGATACCCAATTGAGTGTGTTTGTTATTCCCTCCTCAAGTCAGATCTGATGAGAGCAAGATTCACTCATTCCTCCTTGCTTGCCCCATCTTCCCTTCCAACAGAACTGCTTTTTCTTGCCATTTTTATGTGAGATTAATTTACTCTATTCTATTTCTCCCTTTCTCCCTCTCTCAATATATTCCTCTCTCACCCCTTAATTTTATTTTTTAAGATATCATCCATTCATATTCAACTCACCCTGTGCCCTCTGTCTATATATATATGTATATTCCCTTCAACTACTCTAATACAGAGAAAGGTCTCATGAATTACAAACATCATCTTTCCTTGTAGGAATGTAAACAAAACAGTTCAACTTTAGTAAGTCCCTTTTGATTTCTCTTTCTTGTTTACCTTTTCATGCTTCTCTTGATTCTTATATTTGAAAATCAAATTTTCTATTCAGCTTCTATTCTATTCAAGAAAGCTTGAAAGTCCTCTGCTTTATTGAAAATCCATATTTTGCCTTGGAGCATTATACTCACTTTTGCTGGGTAGGTAATTCTTGGTTTTAATCCTAACTCCTTTGACCTCCAGAATATCATATTCCAAGCCCTTTGGTCCCTTATTATAGAAGCTGCTAGATCTTGGGTTATCCTGATTGTCTCTCCACAATACTCAAATTGTTTCATTCTGGCTGCTTGCGATATTTTCTCCTTGACCTGGGAACTCTGGAATTTGGCAACAATATTCCTAGGAGTTTTCTTTTTGGGATCTTTTTCAAGAGGCACGGTGGATTCTTTCAATTTCTATTTTACCCTCTGGTTCCACAGTAATAGGGCAGTTTTCCTTGATAATTTCTTGAAAGATGATGTCTAGGCTCTTTTTTTGATCATGGCTTTCAGGTAGTCCAATAATTTTTAAATTATCTCTCCTGGATCTATTCTCTAGGTCAGTGGTTTTTCCAATGAGATATTTCACATTGTCTTCCATTTTTTCATTCCTTTGGTTCTGTTTTATAATATCTTGATTTCTCATAAAGTCACTAGCTTCCACATGCTCGAATCTAATTTTTATGAGTGGTATTTTCTTCAGTGGTCTTTTGGACCTCCTTTTCCATTTATCTAATTCTGGCTTTCAAGGCATTCTTCTCCTCATTGGCTTTTTGGAGCTCTTTTGCCATTTGGATTAGTCTATTTTTTAAGATATTATTTTCTTCAGTATTTTTTCGTGTCTCTTTTAGCAAGTTGTTGACTTGTTTTTCATGATTTTCTTGAATCAATCTCGTTTCTCTTTCCAATTTTTCCTCTACTTCTCTTACTTGCTTTTCCAAATCCTTTTTGAGCTCTTCCATGGCCAGAGCCCAATTCATATTTTTCTTGGAGGCTTTTGATGTAGGCTCTATGACTTTGTTGACTACTTCTGGCTGTATGTTTTGATCTTCTTTGTCACCAAAAAAAGATTCTAGAGTCTGAGTCTGAGTCTGAGTCTGAGTCCTTTTGTGCTGCCTGGTAATGTTCCCAGCCAGCTACTTGACCCTTGAGCTTTTTGTCATAGTATGACTGCTTGTAGAGTAGACAGTACTTTGTCTCAGGCTTTAGGGGCTGTGCTGCTGTTTTCAGAGGTACTTCTATTCCACCATCACCACAAGCTCTGCCACAGCAGCACTCCTCAGCCCCCAAGAACTGCCAACCAGGACCATGACCCAGATCCAAGCAGGGCAAAGCAAGAGAACCCTGCCTCTGTGCCAGCAAAGCAATCCCTGCACTCCCGCTCTGATCTGCCACTTAATTCCTCCCACCATGTGGGCCAGGAGCTCTAGAAACAGCTGACACTGGAGCTCTGGAAGCAGCCTCAGTAGCTTCCTGCTGCTGCTGCCACCACTACCTCCACCACCCCCAGGGCTGTGGCCGGACTGCTCTCACCCTGATCCAGCAGTTTTCCCACTAACCTGCTCCATGGTCTTTGGCATTTGTGGGTTGAGAAGTCTGGTAACTGCTACAGCTCAGTAATTCATGGCCCTAAGGCCTGCTCCGGCTGACTCCTGGTCTGGTTGGTCCTGGCGTGGCCCACACTGGGCTGTGCTCTTCTCCCAGCACGGTGAGGTAGACCCTTCCCAGCGACCATCCAGGCAATCCTGGTCTGGAGACCTTCTTCCCTTTGTTATTTCATGGGTTCTGTAGCTCTAGAATTTGTTCAGAGCCTTTTTTTTTTTTACAGGTGTTTGGAGGGATCTGGGGGAGAGCTTAAGTGAGTCCCTGCTTTCCAGCTGCCATCTTGGCTCTGCCCTCTGCAATAGGATTATTATTGAGCTATGTAAGGGGTTTTGCATCCCTCTCAATTAATAAACTATAATCAGTAGAAGAGAGTGAGGAAGTTTTAAATGTGAAAACATGCCAGTTCACACTTTGGTGATGTTGTTACCAGATGTGAACCTCTTTGGGTCAAGAAGGGAATAGCTATTGACTAACCAAACTCTTGGGGCTTTAAATAGCTTGAAGAATTTCAGTAGAAGGGGGTGCAACAGAAAGCTGTTATGCTCTGGAGGACTCCAGACTTGGCAGCATCTTGAGTAGGTAGACCCTTGCATAAGTACCAGAGGGCAGCAAAGTGAGGAAGGCAGCCAGCTCCCAATGTTGATGAAGTTACTGGTGAATCTGGACTAGTAGAATACAGCACATTGAGCCAGGACAAGAAAAAGACACACCGAGGACAAACCAAAGCCAGAAGGAGAGCCACTTGATGAAGGAAGCTGCTTCAGGGACCGGGACCCTTCTTGGCAGATTACCCACTCAAGACCCAAGAAAGGCACAGATATGTAGATACCATCTGGCAGCTACCAAAGGGAAATGACACGAGGATTCAAAAAGGAAGAAAAGGACTCTCCTTGCTGGTACTGTCAAGATTCCCCTTTGCTACAGATGTCATTTGTGTATGTGCTTAATGGCCTTCAGTTTGAGTCCACCCCCTCCAGGGGCTTCTTGTGTGCTATACAAGGGTGTGCTCAAGGTATAGGGGAACGAATCAACTGTTCTTATAGACCACTTGTGAAAGATGGTGTATGAGGCAGCTTAGTGGCACAGTGGCTAAACTGTGGGACTTGGAATCAGAAAGACTTGATTTCAAATTCTGCCTCAGATACTTACTAACTGTGTGATACTGGGTGTGTCACATCCTCTCTGTCTCACTTTTCTCATGCATAAGATGGAGATAATAATAGCAACTATCTTCTGTGTTCATCATGTGGTGATTAAATGAGTTAGCAAAGTGTTTTGCAAACATCAAAGCCTGTGAATGCTAGTTATTGCTACTATTGTTGTGATTGATATCATGATGTCCTTTTTCTAAAAGCTAATGGAGTTCTACTGGTTGAGTGGTGATGAGGAGCAGTTTAGTGAGTATCATGAGCAACAGAAAAACCATTTATTTTCAGGGTTACCCCTAGAATTCTGGATTTATTAGTAATGAGTCACCCCTCCCTTTGGGGACCTAGTCAGCCAGTTCCAATGCAAGTTGTAGAACTAGCCTGATGTGAGTGTCATGGTTTTAAGTAATGGCAAACGTGCAGAATTCGAAGGAACTTTGGAAACGTTGCATGAATTTATGCAGAATGAAGCACCAGGAGAAAAATTTACGTGATGAGCACATTAATGTAAAGCAAAACAACATTGAAGTTATGTGGAAATCTTATCAATGCGGTGACAATTTCTGACAATAGAGGTAGATGTATAGATCAATAGCTCTGTAGCATAGAGCATTTATTAAGCGCTGTATGCAGGTACTGTGCTAAGTACTGGTCATGCAAATAAATGAGCAAGGCTACCCCCACTCTCAGGGAACTTGCGTTCTAATGGGGGTTGACATTACATGGCTGGAACATGATGTGGAAGCTTGGTTCTAGGCAAAACAAAGTGAAGGCTTACTTCTCAGAGCCCAGTGCCCCAGGAGCTGATTCCCAGTTTCTTTCTTTGGGGGTGGGGGAAGGATGATAGGATTGGAGTGAAGGCAACATGAAATGGAGAATGAAGCAGACTTTTCACATCTCAGTAGAGAGGTGTTAGACCATAGGTATAGAATGAGGCAGATATGGCCAATGGGTTGATTTGTTCTTCTTGATTGTACTTCTTTGTTACAAGTACCAATTCTAGTGGGGAACAGTCATCGGAAAGTGAAGTGATGTTTCCAAAAGAACATAAGTGAAATGTACTCAGATATTCAAGTGGTTGGGAGTTTTCCCTAGTGACGTAGAATTCCTACCCATCTTATATGACTCTTAATCATTTCCTCCCATGAGTTTATCATAGTGGCTAGAACCTGTGCATTAGAGGACTTCTTTCTTTTCTCCTGATATTGGAGGATAATTATGGAGTATTTGGGCTATTTATTATCCTTCACCCTAGGCAGGCGACCAATACTTCTTCTTTTCCTAGGTATGCTCAGGTTCCATAAGTTTTCTAGACAGAGTCAGAATTCCTCTGCATATCTTTTTTTTTGAGGAGTATAGGAATAGGCTACCTCACACACAAAAGGTGATCTGAGGCCTCGTCTATAGTGTCTGCATCCATTTCACAGGAGACTGACCTCAAAAATAAAATATTGCTAAAGGTAGTACTATTCACAAAGGTAATGAATCTGAATTATTCTTTGTTTCTAACTGCCTAGGCAAGTGTCATACATTTTATATGCTTTTACAGACCCTTAAAATCTAATAGCACCAGCAGTTTTGGTTTAGGATCACTCTTGGAATTTAGTACTCAAACTTTGTCTGAACAGTTGAATGAGCATAGTCATATATAGAAGAGCTGTTTTACAATGTCTTTCTTTAATTAATACAACTTTTATTATCTATTGCATATTATCTTTATGTTTCTTTAAAAAAAAAGAAAAGAAAATCTATCCAGCTGATAAAGCTGAAAAAGAGAGATTTATGAAGTCACAATTTTTGTTGGGTTTTATAGCAAGCTAAGCAAAATATGACATGCAGTTAAAGTTTTCCTTTGTCCTTCTACCATTTTAACACTTTGATTTGTATTTATTATTTTTAAAGTAACATATATTGTGTTTCTGTGATGAAAAGATGAGTTATTATACATGTTTCTTGCTCTCAAGCTATACTTGCTCTACAAGGTCTAATTTAATATTAAAACCTAAAGACTTTGCCCTGGGGGGAGAGGAAATAGATCACTTTTTTAAAATGAATGGTACTTTTAATTTTTAAAAATTTGATTAGTATTTATAATATTGTCATTAAGTTTGTTAGCTTTTCATCATCCTCATTGGCATGAGTGTTTTCTAAAATGGATTAATTCTACAATTCTTCTTTTGCCTTGCTTTTTATACCCAAAAGTATTGAAAAAATTACTCCCTAGAACTTGCAGGAAGTATCTTTGAGTGACAGGCATACATTGATTTATTTTTTTATACAGTACTTTATAAGAATATGCAAGATTTTCTTTTTTGTTAAAAATTTTAAAATAAGAGTTTTCAGTTTGGTGATATTGAGAACATCTTCTATCATTTGTCTTCTGAAAGAATCATTAGTGGCTACCAATTGTATATTGAATAAAGTCATTTTTCTTTTAGTTGTACTTAATTGTACCCCTTTGTTACAAGCACCAATTCTAGTGGGGAACAGTCATCAGAAAGTGAAGCAATGTTTCCAAGAGAACATCAGTGAAACATACTCAGATATTCAAGTGGATGGAAGTTTTAGTTGGACATTTGAGACCCACCATGATCTGTCTTTGTTCTACCTCTACGGCCTCATGGGTCACTACCTATGTGTTTGCCAAAGCGGATCACTGGTGATTACTTGAAAACACCCTATGCTTTTGTCTTTTTGTGGCTTTGCTCATTCCACTCTCTCCCCTGAAATGTTCTTGCCCCATCACCCACCAGCTGTTGCAACCCTACCAGACCTTCTAAGTCCAGCTTCACTACCATCTCCACCCTAAAACCATTTCTGTATCTCTGCATTCTGAAGTAATCATTTTTTTTTCTGAATCCCCATAGCATATTATTTGTTAATTCTAGTTCTAAATGTTAGCTATCAGTACTATCATTATTATTATTCCTACTACTACTACTAAATCTTTTATTGAAATGAGCACATTCTACCTTAGAGATATTTGTGTAGGTGTCCCCTTGCCCCTATGAAATTGTGAACTCCTCAAGAGCTCAACGTGTTCTTTATTTTTATGTTTCCTATATCAATTAGGATGCTGCCTTACATAGAATAGGCACTTGATAAATACTTGTTAAATGAATGAATAGATGATTAACACTCAAGCATTTTATCCCTAGCTAGACCATCTTTGTTCTTCAGTGAAATAAGAATACTTAATGAGTAATTTTCAAATAAATGCTGTGGATTCTGAATGATTGTGAATTTTATATATTCCTACACAATTTATATGTTATATAGTTAATTTCATAAGACAGCATTAACTTGTAAATAATTCACAGAGAATGTTCAGTAAATAAGTCATAGGATAGTTCCTTTTTTACAAGGCATCATCATCATCATCATCATTATTATTGGTGGATAAATTACTAGCCCACATAGTTTGTTCTTTAAGAAAAGTTGTTTATTAAACAAGAAAAGAAAGTCAGCCACTATTATCTAATTAAAAAAGAATTTTTATGGGAGAGGAAAAAACTTGGCAATAAATAGACTCAGAAGATGATTACAAATGAACGCAGTACAGTCACTAACTATGATTATCCTTTTTTTTCCCCAGGACTATATTTTTGCTGCAGTAAAATACTTTTTAATGGATTGGGTCAGGGTCAAAATCATTGTATAAAATTGTTTTCTGGACAGTGAGGAAGGGAGTTGAGATTAGTAGTGGTGGGGGAGAGGGGAGGGAAGAAGATAGTGGAGGGGGACAGAGGCTGTAGAGGGGCGGAGCAGCTGATATTGCTCACAGGTCAGTATCTGGGACAATACATAAGATAAGATTTGATCCTGGTGAAAAGTGGGATTAAAGAGTCCCTAAAGATCTTGAAAAGGAAGCTAGGACTGGACAAGCCATCAGGGGTCTTATAGGTGTAGAGCTGACTGAGGGCAGGCCTGGGACAGAGCTGTAGATTGTGGTATTGTAAAGATAGCAGTGACCTCCTAGGCATTGTCTGAAGATTAGGTTAAGGCCTAACTCAAGTGGTTAGTTCCCACTGCTGCTTTTCAGAGTAGTGGAGCCAGCCCAGTGGTTTAGTCATGGGCCTTGGGATCTGACAATGGAGTCCCATGGAAATAGCATACCAACGCTATATATTAAACATTAAATATTTATATGCACTAAAAAACAAAGGGATTCACTTTGTAAACCAAAACTATTAGTTAGACTACCAAAATACAGAGCAAAGGGAAAAAACAACAAGTGTTTTTAACTTGTTTAGTCATAACTTTGAACCATACTTTCTCTCATCTGCTTTTTAAACAAATTGCTATTGATAACATCAAGCTCCTATTGCTTTAATATAACCCACAAAGCTATGAGTGGTCCTGGCCTATTTTCCCTTGTCCTTTAGAATAGTCAGCCTTTCCTGAGCGGTTCCAACATGACTATGAATACTATGATGATGTGATGATGATACCTCAGTACGTCTGTAGCATCACAAAGCTTCCATTATTTCATTAACGTGGGTGTTCCTTCCAGTGGGGTGTTTGTGACCCAGTCTCATCTTCCCATTTGGTATGATTCTTGTTCATGTTTTCCCATGCACTAACTTTAATTAGGTATTCAACATTGATTTTTTTTTATTTAATTACTTTCAAATGAAAAACAGGAAGGTCCCAATAAGGGGGTAAGAGACCACTCATTGGATAGCCAGTGTCTAATACTGAGGAGATCAAATTCCTTCCCTCCTCATATAACACACAAATACCTCAGAGCTCCTCTAAGCAGAAAAACATTCTACCTGTTATAAACTCATTCTACCTATTGTAAGCTATGTTAATAGCTATGACTCACATCTCAAATCCATCATAAATTTAGCTGAGTTGTAGGATAAGATATCCCTTTCCAGGAAAGGAAAAGAAACTATTTTAGTTGTTGTTCAGTTGTTTTCCAGTTGTCTCTGACTCTTTGTGACTCCATCTGGGGTTTTCTTAGCAAAGACACTGGAATGGTTTGCCATTACTTTCTCCAGATCTTTCTACAGATAAGGCAAGCAGGGTTAAGTGACTTGCCTAGGGTCACACAGCTAGTAAGTGCCTGAAGCCACATTTGAACTCAGAAAATGAGTCTTCCTAACTGCCAGCCCAGCATTCTATCCACTGTACACCTAGCTGCTCAAAAAACCTACATGAACAAAAATATTTATTGCAACTCTTTGTGGTAGCAAAGAAGTGGAAATTGAGGGGGATGCGCAGCATTTGAGGAATGGCTGAACAAGTTGTGGTGCATGATTGTGATGGAGTACTATTGTGTTGTGGGAAATGATGAAGGGGGTGGTTTCAGAAAAAAAAAACACGGCAAGACCTATGTGAACTGATGCAAAGTGAAGTAAGGAGTAAGAAGACCATTGTGCACAGCAACAGCAATGTCGCAGTGGTGATCAATATGAAAGACTTGGCTATTCTGAATGAAGCTGTGATCCAAGACAGCGTCCAAGGACTTATGATGAAAAGAAATGCTATTCATCCCATAGAAAGAACAGGTGAACTCTGAGTGCAAACAGAAGTATAATTTTTCACTTAATTTTTCTTGGTCTTTTAGAAAATGCGGCTAATATGGAAATATGTTTTGTATGATTTCACATGTATATAATTGCTTGCTGTCTTAGTGGGTGGAGGAGGAGGTAAGCTGGGAGGGAGAGAATTTGGAGCTCAAAATTTAAAAATAAAAGAATGTTGAAATAGTTTTAAAAAGATATTTAAAAAAAACAAGGAGAGCTGATGAAGAAACTGAGGCGTGTCACATTAAGTATCATAAGATCAGAGATTTAGAGTTGAGAGGAACTCGGAGGGTGTCCATTCAATCCCTCCCCCCATCATTTTATATATGAGGAAAATGAGAGTTCCACGGCAGTTACTTGTACAAGATCACATAGGTAGTGTCATAGGTGAGAAAATAGCATTTTCTCTTACTATAGTCATCCAGTTTTTACGCAAAGAAATCCATGAACTGAAAATTATGGCATCTACCCTACACACCATATTTATATCCACCAGCTTTCCTAGTGAAAATGATCTTAGGACTGAGAAGTGAAAAGAGACCTAGAGTAATGATCAGGAAAACCTTAGTAGAGACCCAGTTCTATAGTTAGACATCTATGTGACCTGGCGCAAATTACTCCACTAAGCTGGGACCCACTTCTCTCGTCTGCGATGTGATAAATTTAGAACAAATCACTTCTAAGGTTCCTCCAGTTTAAAACTGATTCTAGGAGTAGCAGTTCTCTTGAGCCAGAAACATATCATCTTGAAAGCCTAAAAATTTCTAGGAAAGGCATAGCTGGTAGATTTATTTTTGTGAAATAATTATAGGAACCCCCTTTTTTGGTTCTGATATCACTCTGTTGATTCATATTGAGTCTTACTACTATATAAATCTTGTAAACCAACTATATAAAGAATAGTGATAGCTTTTTTGTTGTTCATTTGTTTCACTCATGTCTGACTCTTCATGACCCTATTTGGGGTTCTCTTGGCAAAGATACTGGAGTGGTTTGCCATTTTCTCCAGCTCATTTTACAGATGAAAAAAGAGGCAGTGATTTGCCCAGGGATACATAGTAAGTATCTGAGGCCAGATTTGAACACAGGAAGATGAGTCTTCTTGACTTCAGGCCTGGCACTCTTTCCACTGTGCCACCTAGCTGTCCCTCAACATACATTATCTGTCTTATTTGATTCTCATAACTTCTTAGTCAATTAGTTAGGTGGAATAGGTCTGAAATAATTTTCCTTTGTGTGGCAAAACATTTTCCCTATGATTTTTATTAAAGCTGCACCCTATCCCCTTAAAAAGTTTTTTGGGTCTTCTCTCGAATGGAGGTTCTTCTGTATGAGCTTATGTAAGTCTCATTTCTGAGCATCTCTTATATATTCCTTTTGGGGCAGCAATATAATATTCTCCATAGATGGTACTATTAGGACAACCTCATCAACTATAGGAAATCCCTCAATCATTTGGACTTGGCATAGTATATCCTTCATGGCAGTGGTAAACTCATATCTCCTTGTTTTTAAATTGAAAATAAGAATATCTGTCTGGTTGCATCTGTCAGGGTACCCTGTCTCACCATAAACTACTCATAAAGCTATCTTTATCAGCTTTTAAGAACTGTGCTTTGCTGTGCTGCGTCATGTTAGATGGTCATTTCGTTTTGTCTTACATTTATCATCACAGCAGGATCTTTATATTCTATAATAATTGGCCAGTTATTTGACTGTGAAAATGTAGCCTGCTATTGAAAGTAATCTGCATATGTCTACCTATGACTTTCTCATATTTTCATCATCTAAGATGCTTTTTGATGGATACATATACAATTCTCAAGAAAGCTTTTATGAAAATAAGAAAGTTGGTGTATGGATCAATTGTTTTTAATGTATTCTCAATCATCTTATTTTGGATGCTAATTTAATCCGTGATCATTTTCATTCTTTTGGAGTTTTCCCACTGTCCAGGTAGCTTGAAAGTCAATCCCTGAATGTCTAGCATATTGTCATTTCCAGCATGGATTTGTATATATTTGTTAAGCTTCCAACTGTTCCCCTAGACCCTCTTCTCTCATGAGCTATTTCTATTTCCTCATCTTTCATATTAGTTCCTGAGATGTTAGAGACAAATGTGGAAGCTTCTCTTTCATTCCATTGTGGCTTTCTAGGATGATTCATTTTTAATGGCTATGGGTCATAATTGCTTATCACAAAAACTCTGACATCCCTTTAATTTTAATTCCATTTGCGGTCTTTCTTCCAGTTTCATGTCAATGTTTTTTTCCAATGGTTATGTTTACTTAGGTTTCATATAAAATTTTTCAGAGTCCTTTTCCCCTTCCTGCCACTGGCTTTTTCATATGAACCTGTTTTCTTAACCAATGTTACTCCTCTGTATCATGTTCCTCAGCTCAGTAAAAACTTATTTGTTGACTAAAGTGGTTTCTTGGCCTTTTTGTCTCTCTCATAGTGATTTTTTTAATAAGTAAAATTTCAAAGAAATAGTCATCATCACAGGAAATGTCTTTATTTTTATTTCTCATTTTTTGGAATCAACACCTTGTTCAAATGAGTCGGTATGAATGTTTTTGTTTTTGTTTGTTTTGGTACATAGGATCATCCTCAACTTTATCATTTATTATTCTAGAGGTGCTAAGAACCCCACTGTTTCTGACCATATACAATATTACTTATACTACTAGCATTCTAAATTAAAGATTCTTTTCTGATGACCAGTGAGGTGACATACCCCCAGAAGAACTTAATCATATCAATGTTGACATTTTTGCCACAAATGAAACCAGATGGCACAAAGAAGTGGCCTTGCTGGCCCATAACTTCTCCAGAGAGTTGAATAAAGGAGCTGATAGAATTGGTTTTCATGGAAGACTTGGTCATCTTAGCTTTTAGAGTTCTTGATAAACATAGACAAAGATATGATCATCAAAACAGTGACATTTCTGCGTCAATGATCTATAGCATAGGATGACAGTGGAAAATATGAAGAATTTGTGAAGATGCTGTAACCCAAATCATGATATAAATTGATACTCAATGACTTCAATAGAAAAGTGACTAATGGGGGAAATGTTAGAAGAAGTTAGGAAATATGGTTTGTAATTAAGGAATAGAAGAAGCCACAGAACCTGTAAGATACTCAGAATTGTCATACCTATATATTATGACTACTTCCTTCAAGAAGAGAGTCCGAAATTCCTGGATATGAAAAACAGTAACAATATCACAAAAAAATGGAATTTTCATAAACTTAGACAAGGAATAACTGGTTGTGGATGTGATCGTCATTTTATAGTGAAATTTAACAACAAAATAGAAAAAAATAGGTTTTTATGCATATATTCAAATTTTATAAATGCATATATATACATATATATAGATATATATACATGTGAAATTTGAATAACATAAATGTGAAAACAGGACCATTAAAGCCCTTCATATAAGCTTGAAAGAGGTCACAATTACCTAAGTTTATGAAAATCCCCGGTATCTTGGAAAAACTGAGGCCATGAAGCTAGATTTCTTGATATAATAGAATTTCAGAAGTTACTGCATTGCAGGTTGAATATCCTGGTGGGAAATTTTGGGGTGGGCAGTCCTTTGAGTTATTTCAGGAGCTAGGCTTACATTTTGTGTCTAAGGCTTGAAAACAGATAAATATGAATTAGCTCAAAAACAAACTGCCGCCATCAACTCAAACCTTTAAGCCAGGCAGTCACACAACCTAGACCAGCCCATCTATGACCAATATTCTAGGCATACTTCAGATTGAACTAAATAAAGAAGATTCCTGGTGCACCTAATGCGAGTATGTTTTGATATTACAGTCCAGAGAGACAGGATCACCTGTAAAACATTCATTTGCCCGAGATGATCAGTTAACTGTGTTGACACTACTTTTGTAATCTATTGATTGAAATTGTTTTTCTGTGATAATTAATGTGCAGTCAAACTTTTTTTCTTCTCAACTTATCATTTTTGTTCTATTTCCCTTTCATGCCATTTTATGACTATAAAACCATTTTGGAAGAATTTTTAAAAAGTTATATATATAACCAGTTTTTATTTATGCTGTAAGGTTTTGTTACATGAAAAATTAATTGATACTTAAGAAATTGAACATCTTTAAAGCTTTAAAATTATATTACAATTATGAATTTTATTAGAATGAGCATCAAGACAAAATAGCTGATCTCAGTGATGCTGTTTCAATTACAAAAATGCACACTTATATTTTGGAAGCCAGCCCACTGGAAGATATGTTATACATTGAATGCATCTAGACAAGTCATACAATTCAGTGACTCTTGGTTAACCAGATATATCTTCACCAGACTAATTCTTAGTCTCTATGACTTAGAAATACTATAACTGTTTTGTATTAAATGAAAATTGTAGTTATTGAGATACAATTTAAAATGCATCTGTCTACTTATTTTAGTTCTACTTTACAGCTTTTGAAGTGAATGATCAATAACATTTTTAATAACTGCATTAATCTTCTAATGAAAATTTCAAACTTGAATGTCCAAAGTAAAATGATTTTTTCCTTTTCATGTGAATATCTGGGTAATAATTTTGTTGTTTTTCTTTTAATCAAGGCACCGTTTCCCTCCAAAAGTTTTAAAAAAAAACCTTTACAATTGATTTTTTCTTATAGAATTAAGTCCAAGGTACCTGTGGCACCTGAAGCATTTAGTAAAATAAAGCTTCATTTTACATATACACATGTACAATGATTAGATACTATATGGGTAACCTTATAACCTTTTTGAATTCTGTTTCAATTTGGATTAGCATCTGCTTAGCCTCCTGGGGAGGATGGGAGCCACCAGGATGGCTTCCAATGAAGTATAAGAATGAGCAGCCCAGCTGTAGACTGTATCATGTGCCAGTAAGAGGAAGTGAGCCAGCTGGCCGCCCTCTCAAAATTTGCACAATGAAACCACTAGGCATTTCTTGCCTTTAGAGAAGAAAAAATTTGTTATGGAAAAAAAAATGTTGTAATGCTTCTTCCATTTCTCAGTGACTATCATTATAAAAAGAAAAAAAACACCTTTGAAAAAGCAGTTTCAGAGGCTTTTCCCCCCATTCGTGAGTGCTAGACACCATCAAGTTGCTATCATGATGAGAGGTCTTGTTTGTTTTGGGGGGAATTTATGACAGTACCAGAACATTCTAGTAGATACTTACTGAAATGCCAAAACTTTGTTTTTAGGAATTGAATTTAGCCAGGGATTTCTGAAGCTACTGAACATTAGCTTCTCATGGATTCTTTGTCTTAGGGATACTTTTTTTCTGAGCTAGAGCTAGAATGTATTATACCACCTTGAGTTTTCCCCTTTTTTGGACTTACAATCTTACCTTCCTCATGATTCAGTTGGTCTCCTAGCTCAGGAAAGTTGGGTTAGAGTATTACCCAGTTGTGTTTGAAGAACCCCAGTGGATAGAACACTGGACCTGGAGTCAGGAAGACCCAAGTTCAAATCCAGCCCTAGACCCTTCCTTTGTGTGTGACTCTGGACAAGTCACTTAACCTCTGATTGCCTGACAAAATGGATCCACCGGAGAAGAAAGTGGTAAACTACTCCAGTATATTTTCCAAGAAAACCCCAAAAAGAGTCACTAAGGGTTCGACATGACTGAACAATAAACAACCAAAAGTATTGTTAGAATTATAACAGTAAATCAACCACATTCTCCTTAAGCAAAGTGAGCAATGCAAAAATCCAGTGGGTTTTAGTAGTTCTTTGTTTTAAAGGTCATGATAACCTTTTTTTAAACTTGTTTTAGTCACCTAATACAGCTAAAATTACCCTTTTTGATGTCTTTCCTATGTAATGCACCATCAATAAAACTTAAGTTTTGAAATATTTTGTTTCTTAGCAACACATATCTTAATATGCAAGATATAGAGTACAGATGCCATAACTAATTAGTACTAAAAGCTGCATAGTCAAAGATGAGGCCAACACTTACAATTGCCACAGCAATTTTTACTAAGCGGAGGGCACAATTTAAGTGACTAAACTGTGATACTAGAAGAATTTGCTAAAATTCTTTGTTTTAATTTATACTATATTGTAAACCCTCTGTATTCAGAGATTGAAAATTCATGGTTTCAGATATAAGCTATTGACAATTTAAGAATATGTTATTTTCCAAAAATTAATTTTAAATCTGTTATTTGAGAATTTGAAAATATCTTCCCATAGAACCAATATTATATGTGACGTCAGGAGAAATTTAGTTCAAAGCCCACTTCGGAAACTTACTGGCCTGACCCTAACTCTCTGAGTTTTAGTTTCATCTTCTATAAAATGGGTTGATGCCTGCTGTCCCTATCTCTCAGGGTCATTAGGATCATCAAATGAGATCGTATTGGGAAAGTACTTTGTAAGTTTAATTTGGTGTTCAGTCTTTTTTCAGTCGTGTACAACTTTGTGTGTCCCTGTTTGTGGTTTTCTTGGCAAAGATACTGGAATGTTTTGCCATTTCCTTTTTCAGCTCGTTTTATAGATGAGGAAACTGAGACAACAGAGTTAAGTGACTTGCCCAGGGTCACACAGCTAGTAAGTATCTGAAGCCAGATTTGAACTTGGGAAGATGAGTCTTCCTGACTCTAGGCCTAGCCCTCTATTCACCATGCCACCTAGCTGTCCATTTTGTAAGCTTAAAGTGCTATATAAATGCCAGCTATTGCTATTATTAATAATAGGTTAAATTGTGTTTAATACATTCTGTTTAGTAAGTTAAGCAGAGGTTCACAGAGTGGGCAATACCACCCCCAGGGGGTGCTGGAATAATGGGGGAGGTGAGTAGTAGCCTCAACTGAGGGGCACTGAAAAAAATAAGGGGGTAGTGGAAGCATAAGGAAAGAAAAGATAAGAAAATTTTAAAAAATTATTCATACATTTCATCTGTTTTGTGTCAGAGTTAAAGTAGTAGTGATTACATTATTTTCCAAATAAACACAAAACACAAATTATAACCAATCAGTGGTCAAGTCTGCAGACAGATCTTAACAAGCAAGTGTTGGCAGGCAAGCATGGCATGCATTGGCAGGAAGTCCCTCATGCATTGGCAGGAATATGTGAGTGTAATGACTTGTTTACGATATGGTTACATGATGCAATATTGCATTACCAAAATTTCAGTGCAGGAAAAAAGCCACAAATTTACACTAAATTATTACATTTAAGATGCATTATTTTTAAAAAATTCTATTTTTGAAAGGATGCAAATTTTAAAAAAACAAACCCCAAACCCGCTAAAGGGTTAAAGAAAATAGATTTCCAGGGGGACACTGAGTAATTTTTTTAAAGGGGGTGGTGGCCAAATAGATTTGGGGAACTTCTGAGTTAGAGTAATATATTTTAGAAAGAATTACATTTTAAATACGGTAAAAAAAATTTTTTTAAAAAATCTTTTGGTGTATGAAGGGTAAATTTCAGTATTTCTTTTTCTTCAGAGTAATTTCCCCGTGGATGTGTACTTCTCACTAGTAGAAAAGGAGCTCTGAAAATACATTGTAGAGCCCTTTAGAAAGTGGGGATTTCTGAATGTCCCTGCTTGCTACAAGCAAAGAAAGTGCTTCTGCACTCATTAGTCAGGCTTCATCAGCTAATCTTAGTAAGCTTTCAGAGAGTTCTGCAATGGCCTGGGGCGGTCACATGGAAGCCTAATGGGCAATGCTGGTAGCAGAATTCATCCAAAAAATTCATCCCACTTTCTCCTTGTTCCTCAGTTTTGTTACCTGTAAAATAGGAACAATACTAGCAGCGCCCATGGTTGCTATGAGGGTGAAATGAGCCGCTCTTTGTGAAGCGCTCAGCCCCAGGGCTGTGGAAATGCTGCTGCTGCTGCTGCTGCTGCTGCTGCTATTATTCCCTCTGCAAAAATACCGGAGCAAATTTTGTAAGTAAAAGTATAGTAATGTAGGTAATTGCTAATGCCACACTCCTTGTTGAAAAAAAAGTATCACCTCTAGTTACCTTTGGATACTTTTCCTTTTGAATGAACCTAGAATGTTTTCTTGTAAAGTTTGCTATTTGCAGGAAAGCACTCATTTGTTAGATGATAATTCAGTGAGAAGTAAGAATTTAATGAACCATGCTAGTCTGTATGCAACATAAACATTTTATTCATACTTATGAAAAGTATTTAGCTAATAATTATAGGGTTGATTCAGTATGTCCCATTCATTCTAAACAACTCAGTCCATCTCAAAACAATGAGATAACGGTTTTGTATACTATGGCTAAAAGTGTATTGAGGTGTGCTTTAGGGAATGCTTTTAAGTAGGGAAATTTTAATCCTCGTTCTCTGATCTATAATGTTATCAGTAATCACAAAGTACAACATAATAATCTCTCCATCTTTGGAAAGATGATAGAACACAAAATCAGACAAGGAAAATACTTTTCTAGAAGTAAAGAAAATGAGGAAAAACTTAAAATTATATTGACGAAAGGATCTCTATATTTGTTTGCTCACAGGTGGACTTGGCTAAAGGTAGGCCTATTCACATGTCTTCCCCTGAAGACTGATAGTAATTATTTGATGTTTTGTTCATTTAGCATTTATCACAAATTCTGTCGTTTGTTGTTATTTTATGTTTGTTCTTCCCACTATAGTATACATTCTTTGAATGTAGAAAATATACTCAATTATTCCTTCCCAGTGCTTCGTACATAGTAAACATTCAATAAACACTTACCGATTGGTTGATTATAGGATGATCTATATTGATATAAAGTAGATTTAAAATTAGCGTGATTTTGGTTAACATGATTTTTTTATGTTTTAGATATTTCAGATGTAAGTTGTCATATTTAAAATTCCATACTGTTATAGATTACAGTCAAATTTACACCATTGGGTTTTCTTTCTTATTTCCTTACTGTAGGTCAGTTTTTGTTGTGATAATAATTCAAATGTATTAAAATAATTTAAAAATATTTCCAAATTATTAGAGTACATTATAACAAAATTAAAAAATTACACATATTCCTAATAACATTTAATCAATAACAATTCCAATTTATATTTTGGATCAACCTACAAAATTAAGAGATGTCTTAGGTCCCCACCCCCATTAAATTGAGATTTTTATTTAAATGAAGCTGCTAGTACAATTAAAATGAATCAATTAATAATATTTACTCTAGATAACAACTTACATTATTGTCACCTTGACTTAAGTTTTATTAACCATTGTGTTTATTTTAGAAGTAATAGGTTTACCCCCCTCCAAAAAAAAAAGAAGTAATAGGTTTTTGTGTTATGGATTCTTTGATGAAAAAGCACTATAAAAGGTCAAATGTGATCAGAAAAGAAGAGAGTAACAGAGATGAGAGTTTAGGCACTTTTCTTCTATCCACAAAGTATTAAAAGAACTAGAGGAAGCAATCTAGTGCATCTGGCATTTTTATAAGAAAATACTGACATTTAACTATTTGAATACTTGGATAGATCTGTGATTTTGTAGGAGAAGGGACTCCTTACACTGGTGAAATACAACACTTCCATGCCTTTTCATTCTAAGAGACTTATCCGAATCTTTCCATAAATCTTGTACCACTTCCCAGCCACACAGAAATTGCACTAGAGCTAGGGGGTGGGGGGGGGGGCGAACTTGTGGCCTCGAGGCCACATATGACCTTCTAGGTCCTTGGGTGCAGCCTTTTGACTGAGTCTAAGTTTTACACAACAAATCCTTTTCTTAAGGGGATTTGTTCTGTGAAGTTTAGATTTGGTCTAAGGGCTGCACTTGAGGACCTAGAGGGCCACATGTAGCCTCGAGGTCCTAGGTTCCCCAACCCTGTTACAGACCCATAATTGAATAGAAAAGGAACTGAGCTAGATCCAGGATTCAGTCACAAGATGGAGTCAGTGTTCACTAAACTCTCACAATTTCCTCAGTTGTAGGGGATTAAAAAACAGCCTTAGTCAGGAACCTACTGACATTCTGCTGTGTGACTCTGGGCAAGTCACTTAAGTCCTCAATATCCCAGGCAACTCTTTAAGCCTATAAATTGACAAGCAAACGCTGATCTGTTTTGGTGGAAGGAATTTTCTACCCAGAATTTTACTATTCTAATGAAATCACAGGTCTGGAAGGAAAAAAGTTACAGTAGCTTTTCTGGTTTTCCCATGATACTGTTGACTCTTAAAGTTCATTAAAACATTCTGATATTTTTTACATGCATTATCTAATTGTCATTTATCAATCCTATATTTATACCACTGATTTTTAAAATTTAGGATATCAGAATATTGTAAGAAGTGGAAATGACTCAGAAGGTATAATCAAGACCTTCATTGACCTTGAGACACAGATTTATCATGGATACTGGTCTCTTTGGTGTTTCTTTATGTCCAGAATCTTTGACATTTAAGCAGTATAATTGCCACAAAATATTCCCCAAGGATATTTTTCACAGTACGGGAGAAACAAAACCTACTCAAAGTAAAAGACACCTGGGTACTTCCAACTACTTACAGCTGTACAGTCCCAGATGCCTCCTCTATCACTGCCCCAAGCCCTGTAAGTTTTTGCATGAGTAATATATTATTATGTTGGATATAGCAAATTCTCCCTACTTTTATGTGCCTTGTCATAGAGAAGCTGCTGCCCTCTTTATAACTCTTGACTGTAGCTGCCATATCAGAGCCCTATGGCTCAGCTATCACTTGTCTCTCTGTGGTAACATAACAAAATGTAGCATTTTCCACTCATTCCTATTACATCTCATCTTTATAGATTTGGCACACGGTTCCTTCTCCCTGAAATTCTTTTAGATCCCAGTTCTATCATCTACCATGTTAGCTATTGAATCTTGCTTTGTGTCACACGTTTTATAAGCCTGCTTTCTGTGTCTTTGCTCCAGTTATTGATAAAAGTGTTGAACTTAATGGTAACAAGGACATACTCTCTGTGACTGTCTTCTAGAGACCTCATCAGGGATGACACAAATCCATTAATCAGTCATTAATTGCTACTCTTTGGGTCTGGTTGTTCAGCCACCACTTAATTGATCTAATTTTTCTGTTATCCAGTATACATCCCTCCTTCTTGTAGACAAGCTATGATGATATTCTTTATTAAAAGTCTTGCTGACACCAGACTTGCCATTTCTATGCTATTTCTCTGATTTAGCCATCTGCCTGATTTTTAGATTCCTTTTAGATCTGAAATTCCATTATTTTATTCTGAGATTACTGACTATATCTGATAATCCTTCTAACTGTCCGTTTCAGGTTCTTGCCTTCCTCAGTGCTACTGACTTCTTTTCCCACATCAACCATCTAGCATCACTTCTGTGGCTTCTATGTCATCACAAGGTTCTGTTCCACTTCTGCAATCTTCAATTTGGTGCTCCCAATCTCTGGCCAGATTTTCCTTATTGTTGCTCCTAATTACTGTTATATATAGAACATACTTTCTGCAGCCCTTGGGTCCTCTAATTACTTAACTTCTTCTACTTCCCACAGCTCAGATTCATTTTGGCTTCAGTGGATTCCTTCCCTCCCTTAAAAATGTTTCAATGACTTCTCCACCTTTAACTTTCTTCCCCTTTTGACATTCTGCTGCATCCACCTTCTAGACCTTCAATGACTTTGGTCATTGTGGCTATTTGCTTTCTATTCTTTTTTGGCCACTGAGTCACTACTAAAGGAAAAATGCTTTTTAACTATGTACAAGTGGCCAATTAGAAATCCATTCTTTAAAAATTCATCTGGTTGCTTGCTGTTTGGGAAGGGGGGAAGGACAGGAGGGAGGGAGAAAAACTTGGAACTCAAAATCTCATAAAAAATGAATGTTGAAAACTGTCTTTACATGTAATTGGAAAAAATAAAATACTGTTTACAAAAAAATTCATCTAGGGCACTTGTTTATCCTATATACACTCATGCTTATTTCCCACAGTAGTTATTTTAGGCCTCCCATATCTGCTCAAACCCCTTTTACCCACAGAAAATAACTTTGCTTAATATTTTACAGGAAAAATTGACTCCATTTCCAATGAGGTT
Source organism: Trichosurus vulpecula (assembly GCF_011100635.1). Classification (NCBI taxonomy): domain Eukaryota; kingdom Metazoa; phylum Chordata; class Mammalia; order Diprotodontia; family Phalangeridae; genus Trichosurus; species Trichosurus vulpecula. The sequence continues at coordinate 287,513,793 of NC_050576.1, read as the reverse complement.
CCTCAACTACCTCTTATTTTTCTTTTATTCACTTGAATATATGTCTTTGTTTCTTTTACTATCCTTCTTTTCTTCTCACCTTTCCTTGAAGAAGAGATTCCCTATTCCTCTACACAGTTCGTAACTCTTATTGAAGAAGGAACTGACCTTTCTGCTTCCCAGACAATAACTTATTGGATTTTATAACAAAATGAATCAGAGGATGTTGGAATGACTGAATGAATGAAGACAGTTGATGAAAGAGATAAGTACTTAATGAAGACTTACCTTGTTGAGAGAAATGTCTAGCTCAGCATAAAAATACAAATCTATTAAAATTACTTGTATATGTATGTATATGTGTATATGTGTGTATACATATTTGTATATGTATTATAATTTGTATCAGTAACCCTGAAGATCCCAGCACATAAGTATTCCTGAAAATGGGATGAAATAGATTACCATTCCTAGACCTAGTTGATAAAATGTCACCAAAAATCTATTAAAGCTTATAACATTCTATTTTAAAAACAGAAAGTACAGTGGCAGATTCCAGATGCCCAAAAGCTGTGTTAGTACCTCTGTCTTACTTATAACGTTATCTGATTGATGAGTTTTGGGGCCTTTCATATATATACTACTGAAGAAGGGCTGTGGGTCAGAGTATAGGAACAGAGTATAGGAACTGGAATTGGAAGGAGGGCATCTACCCAATCCTCTCATTTTACAGATAAGGAAATCCAAGGCACAGAGTTTAAACTACTTGACAAAAGTCAGATAGAATGAGATAAGAGATTTGAACCTAGGTCTCCAGGGCATCCAAGCTAGTGCTCTTTTTCTTGGGTTACTTACCTCCACATTAAGGACTATTTGAGATTTGTTCAACTAAGAGAGTTTGATGACAGTGTACATCCTAGGCAGGAACAGAAGCTGGATGAGTTGAAGTATAATGTTTATAAATCACTTGAGTAAGACAAAGCCACCTGTGGTCAATATTGCTTACTCATTGATTTATATTACATGCAGCAATGGTGATGGAGACAAAAATATTTTCTGATCCAAATAATACAAATTCTGTATGTTTTTTTTAAGAAGGTCTTTTTATAGATCCATTCATCTCTTAGAATCTCATGTGACTGATTGACAGTTGTCAGCTTTCACTTAGGCAAGACTCAAGGAAGCTGCTTGCTAATTTATGTTATGAATAAAGATGAGGGCCAGAACTTGGCCAGGTTTTTTTTTAATATGTTTTATTTGACAGCTAGCAGAATCTGTGTTGCAGGATGTCATTAGGAGAAAAGAGATAATGAGATTCATGGGGTTGAGAAATTCCATGTAATTTACATTTTTTATGCTTCATAAGATAGTTAACTTTTTCCTGGTAACATTAGTTTCAATACTTTATCCCAGTCACTGCGGTTATTTGGTGGATGGAGCTGTTGTAAGGAAAGGTGATATGAACTGGAGGGTCTGACATTACTTAGCATTAAGGTCTGTACAGCTAGCACGTACTTCTATTGCATTTTGCATATGGTTAAAAAATCTTGAAGGACTTTTCACTAAACAAAGGAGGACATACACGGTCATTATCATGGTAACCTTTAAAAGTATCTGGAGGATTTTTTTTATTATATTTCTATTATGTTTTGACTAATAGTTATTTCCTGGAGAGCTGGCCTATTTGGCTTCTATTACTGCTGTGTGTTCCTACATCACAGTTGACTAGTGGTAATAGGTTGGTTATGATACTTTGGAGTAAACATAAAATTCTATAAAGAGTCCATCTTTTAGTATGTTATTATTTGTGTCAGGCAGCCAGTTTTGATTAGGCCAAAGTCCTGCTTTCGATCATCACATTTGCAGTTCATTTAGCACAGAGGAAACCATTTCTCACATTTCTATATACTGTACCCTTAACCCTGTCCTCTGGCAAGGGTGTTTATTGGTCATAAAGAGGACTAGGAAAAAGACAATGGAAAGCTGAGTAGAAAGCCAGCAGTGGCCCCCTTGGCCTCAATTTCTTTGTCTGCGAAATGACTGGGTTAGAATGGATGAGCACCGAGGTCCCTTTCAGTGCTAACTTGATGATTCTACTAATGGCAAGTATCATTTAAATTGTTTATTCTCCTGACACCTGGTCATGTATTTTCAAGTTTTGTCCAGCGTTCTGTTCTGGAAGAGTGTCCTGATCACAGACAGTAAGATGGTCAATGGCAGGAAATTCCTGTTAGGGACACGTTTGGGGGTTACAGCCTGAACAAAGTGTGGGCTCAGTTTGAGGACCATCAAGAGCTGTTCTCAATGATGCTCTTGGCTCTTAGGAAGCAGCCATAGTGGAGTGGAAAGAGTGCTCGGTCTAGCAGCTTTCTAGCTGTGTGACCCTGGATAAGTCACTCAACTTCTCTAAGTCTCAGTTTCATCAGCGGTAAAATACTTAGTGGGTAGGACTTGATTCTCCCTAAGGTTCCTTCCAATTCCAGCATGGTATGTGATAATACAGTCTAGAGTCATGGGCATACTCCTCGACGGGAGAAGGGAGACTGACTAGGGGGTACTAGAGAAAGGCACTGCTTAGCCTTTCAGGAGGCCAAGCCATGGGGGAAGGAATAGACATTGTGTGCATTGTTAAGCTTCCAGAACCCAGGCCAGGGGAAGGGCTATGGATATGAGAGTGATTTCATGGATTATCCTTTACATATCCGTTATCAACTATCCCCACCCACTTTTATGTAGGTGTTGTTTTATCTGTACACCCATGAAAGTTAATGTAATTACCCTAAGTTTTATCATTTAAAAAACACATATAATCAGGTTTCTAATATGTGGTCCAGGTTTAAAATGAACTTTTAGACCATATTTTGAATTCTGAGATCCACTGCTAATTAATAGATAAAAGCAAACAGTATACTTTTGTCAACAGCATTAAGAAACATTCAGAAATATTACAAATATATGGCCATTTGGCTCTTGAGAAGTAACATCTGACAAAGATGTTAATAGCCTTCGTGAGTATCTTTAAAATTTACTGTTTAAAGTTAAGTACTCTCATGACATTTTTAAATGGAAATCTATTTTTAATAAATTCCATTTAGCTTGGTTAATTGATGTTGGTAATAAATATTTTAGTTTAATATCTGAACTTTTAAAAATATGAGTTGACAGGGAACCAAAAGTGCAAAGAAATATATGTGTGTCATCTTATTTTGCAATATATTCCAAAAAAGGAAAAAGAAGCTAGAGGATTTGTTTTGTCCCCAGGTTGTTTCTTCTTTCTTAGTTTTTGGAAATGAAATTTAATGATCAGAATTCTTCTTAGTGTAGGCAACTTTTTGTGTTCATTGTGAAAGTGATTGTTAAATTGTGTTTTCAGCTGTCACTGTTTTACCAAAATGAACTTCCATAATCCTATCAGTTATGAATGCCCCGTACCCTAGGGTCACTGTGGTCCTCCCAAGTTGTGTACATACCTTGTTTCGGTTCAGTTGTTATTTCAGTCATGTCTGACCCTCTGTGACTCCATTTTGGGGTTTCTTTGGCAGATATACTAGAGTGGTTTGCTGTTTCCTTCTCCAGTTCACTGAGGAAAATAGGGTAAAGTGACTTGCTCAAGGCCACACAGCTTGTAAGTGTTTGAACTGAGGAAGATGAGTCTTCCTGACTCTAGGCCTGGCACTCTATCCCCTGCACCACCTACCTGCCCATACATATGCATACACATAAACATACACATATGCTTATTCTCACATATATATTTCACATATTTCAATATTATACAGTTATATATAAAATGTTTTATAAATTGTAATTATATGAAATTCAATAAATCATTTAAACTTATTTATCTTCTTAGTTGATCTTACAACTAAAACTTGGAACTTTATACTCCTACCAAATTTATTTAAAATTCATCAATTTTATTTGAACAAACAAGAGACATTTCCTAAAATTTACAAATTAATTGACATAAATTTCAATTTACTATGAAAATCCTTCAGTGAATCTGATTGCTAAGTTTCTTCCCTTTGGGAATACAGATTGGTACCCAGCAGTGTTTGCCTATCCAGTGTGACTCTAGTCCATGTGTTCCCACAAGTTCATCACAGGGAATCCATCCAACATGCTGGGATCTTTTCTTGCCTTTTGATAGTAACCTATCCATCACTTGCCCTTGCTTTCATTACAAGACAGTCCTTTTTTATTCACTTATGTATTTCTTTGATGACATCCCTTATTCCACTTTTTCATAATTCCTTGTTTGTGATGTGTTAATAACCCCATTTTCCACATAAAGAAATTGAGATCCAGGGAAGTTGTGACTTGCCCAAATTCATACAGTCAATAAGCATCAGAAGTAGGATTTGAACCTGGGTCCTGTGACTCCAGAGCCATGCTGCTCTCCTGGCTTCTCCATTACTCTTTGGGCAGTTCCCAGAGAATGTCTTGGCATGCCTGCCACTCACAGCCATACAAATATTCTGGAAGAATCTGAGTCTTTATTACAGGGAGACACTTTTACTTATTAAAATAGTTTTTGTGATTTCTGAAAGTCATTCTAGCCCTTTGTCCTATCCTTATTAACTTCTGATCCCAACTCACAGACCATTAACAGTATCTGTCCAAAATATACATGTATATACATATGTGCCTGTTCTGTGCATGATATACACATATACACACAAATCACATGCACAGAAATGTGAGCTCTCAAGGTTGACCACCTAATTACATGTCATAATTCTATGGACAATAGACATTCTTCACCTACTTGGGATTTCCTGTATGGAAAATGCAAGGGTAAAATATAAGTTCCTTTATTTGATTTTTAAAGCCCTTTTCAACCAGCCTTTAACTTATTCTTCGAGCCTTAGATATTTCTCTACTTCCCATACTCTACGATCCAGCAAAATGGTCTTTCTTTCTCTTCTGCACAAATGGAACTCCATCTCCCATCTCTTGTTCTTTGCATCCTTGGACATCCTGGTCTTTCCTGCCTTGAATGCAATCTCTCTTCCCCTCCTCCTTATAGAATCCCTCACTTTCTTCAAGGCAGAGATCAATCATCCCCTTCTGTTCAAAGTCTTGTGGCTTCTCCTGGCCGCTAGCCCCTCCTTACTATTCAGCTAGTTCCTATTTACTCTATGTATATTTATATATGTACTTGTGGTCTCCCCCAGCAGCATGTCAGCTCCATGTGAGGAAGGACTATTTCATACTTTGTTTTTGTAAACCCAGACAGTAGCATAATTCTTGGCACATAGTAGGTGCTTAATAAAAAATGCTTGTTAATTGATTGACTCTATGCCATACAAATCACTTTTAAATCAACTTTTGTGTTCTTCACCTGTAACATTTCTAATAAAACTCCTTAATGCATACTAAAAGAGGTGAACATTATATTCTTTCTTAAGTAATTTTTGTTTCAATCAGCTTTAGCATCATTATTCTACTTTGTAAAATAACAAGTATGTTACTCAGTACTATTAGAATTAATTACAAAACTAAAGGGCCTGGTTGATTAGCTTTGTCTCTGTATAATTACTGGTTTAAGAGTGATGATAAAAATACACTGGAATTTGTTGTAAGTGTTCACTTTAGACAAATAGAGCTTACAGAATTGTGATAAGAAGTAGATAGAGTATGCAAGTTCTAACAAAATAGAGCTTATATCCAAAAAACACAAAGGAAGACTAGATTTTATTGTGTGTGCAACACCTTTTCTAATAGAAAACTCCAGAAGAGAAGAGAAACAAGGCAAGGTGTCATATGCTCATGTACCTAAATCTTGAAAATATAATACAAGTTTAGAAATGTGAGTCTACCATAGTTGTGTACTACATTGGCTTTATTGCATTTTGGACATTACATAAAGGCCACATATTCCCGTACATAGCTTTCATTTTCTGCACTTCAGAAAATCTATTCCTGTTGGTAAGATTGCTCCTTAATACTGATGTTTGAGAGGAACATTTATTTGCACAAAAGTTTGCCATCAAATATTCAGTGCTTAATTATCTAGTATGGAGATTAATCAGTATCTTTGTTTCTCTGTAACTTTCACCTTCTTATTGGATAGCTTTTTGCCATTTCAATATTCAGGACAAGTGATTAAGAAAGATAAAACACTAATTGGTTAGTTTTACTCTTTGGTAAGAGCTCTGGCAAAGAATTTGCCCTGGAAAAAGATTCTATCATGTTTATATGGATCTTTGGATTTGTTATCCTCAGCCATTATAACTGAGTAAATTACTTTTATAAGTTACTTTTTAGCAGGGTATTTAATGGAATTCAAGACACTTAGCACTTAACTACTTTATCATTATAATTATTAGTTAGTTTGTCAGTCAACAAGTATTTATTAAGAGCCTGTTATGTACCAGACAATGTGCTAAATGCTGGACGTACAAATATGGAAAAGAAAAGCAGTCCCCGTCCTCAAAGAGCTTATGGTCTAATGGGGAAAGGCAGTACTCAGAAGGAAGATAAAAAGGGGGAGAAGAACCCAGTGTATGGGCATGGCAGAAAAGCCCAGAGGAGGGCAGCTGGGTAGGAGATGAATATAGGCAGAGATAATATCAATAATAACACACTTAAAGTGTTTACAGTTTGAGAATCATCTCAGGCAACTTGGAACCTCTTTTGATTCCATTCACAATTGCTGGTGCCTTGCCTCTAGTGGTAAGGCGACAAGTGAGTGGTTACTTCCTTACAGATACACAGTTGTATAGCCAGTACTTCAGCACGCTCCTTGAAGGAAGGGACCGTTTTTGCCCTTCTTTGAATCTCCAGCATTTAGCACTGGTCCTGGCACATGGAAGGCCCCTAATAAATTCTTGCTCACTTGACTTCAACCCAGGTCCAACAGTACAGTGCTCTTTCTACTATACTGTACTGCACATATAAGAAATGACCACCAGTCATCATCATCATCATCATCATCATCATCATCATCATCATCATTATAGGTAGATAATAATAATAATAATTATTATTACTACTCCTCAACAAATTTGCAATAAGTATCTATTGCCCCATCAAACCTCCCTGTATTTTACTTATTTGGGTACATGGTATATCACCCTAGTATATTCTAAGTGCCGCGAGAATGGGGCAAGGCCATTTTTTTCATAATGTATACTTAGTACATAACATAGTCCTTTGTATAGGACAAACACTTAATAAATATTTATTGAATGTAATTTTGTTCAGTGTTGCTACTGAAGCAACGTGGCCAAACATCTAATGAGGTGATTTCAGAATTAGGCTCTTAATGTGTGGCCTTCCTCGACAGAAAACTAGACACTTTTTAAACTCTATCTCTTTTTCTGCTTGACAAAGAATAATACAGATAATAGAACTAAATTGTGATAGATAATCAATTTAAAATATTCCTAAATTTAGTCAAATAATAAATAGTACCACAGATTGAGCCCATACAAGGCTTTTGGGGGCATTCTAGGATTGGTCTGAACATTATTCCCCCCTCTGTGTTACTGTGAGGAGTTTTTGAGCTTCTCTTTAACACAGGAAACTTGAAATAAAACAAATAATTGTGTCTTGAAGAGTGAAGTTTTTTGGCATTAGGCATATGCACACTTGAATTTTGAGGCCATAACGCTAATGATACATAACAGATTGTGGAGGAGTTAGCATCAGCATGAGCCGGGAGAGTGTTCCTGAATGCTCACTTTGGATCTCAGGTTTTGACTCAATCACTAAGGTCTCTCTCAACTTTAAATATGACTCTGATCCTGTGTCCACGGATGTTATGGGAAAAGGAAAGACTAGGATAAGATCTGTTTAGTCAGTTTGGGACAATTAATTTGTGGCTTAGGATAACTAATCCTATGACTTGATGCCTTAGAATTGTTGCTTTTTGAATGGAAATATACTCAAAATCAAAATATATTTTATAGTTATTTTTCAGTATTAAAATACGTTGCTGGCTAAAATATTATTATTAAATAAATTACTTTGGAAGCCTTATGGTGGGTCCTGGAAGAGTTAAAATTGGAAGTTGTTATGTGGGAATTTATTCATAAATTATTTAGGTTTATTTTCTGTGATTTAGCTGTTTAAAGGTTATGCATGGATTTTGTTTCTCCTAGGATTCAGAATTTCCCATCAATATACAACCAAATCCAAACTTATATTTCTACAAAGAAAATATTTCTCCACCAAAAACTGAATACAAGCTAAGCAACATTTTTAGACTGCATGAGCTTCCAGTGAGCTGGTAAGAATTCTATATATCTATTAATGACTTTTACATTTTATTATGGAAGAATCCCAGTGATTTTTAGGGATTCATGGTGAGAGTGCTTGCTATTTAGCCAGTTCCCAAGTTGCTATTATAGCTGTAAATGAATCCACTTAGAATTGCTGATGATTTCTGAACAAAGTGGTTTAGGCACTTGATGGCAGTGCAGACTAAGTGGACTCTTCTGCATGTATGTCTTAGAAGCTGTAGTTCCAATTTCAAATAAGAAAGATACCATCTGCAAAGGGATCCCCATATTTTCTTAAAAATAAAGAGATTCTCATTTTATATATATTATATGTATGCATCAGGTCTCTAATATACATATACATATATACATGTATGTATGTGTGTAAAACATGCATTATGCATACAGACAGATCTATTTTCTTTAACTATTTGGTTGTTTATCATTGCAAAATTTCCCCTTGTGTAAGCATTTTTTTCTCTTATTTGTCAATCTTTTTAAGACAGTAACTGTAATGAGGTAGAATGTAGGGAAGATAGATGCAGTATCATTGATTAAAAAGCAAAGTTTTATTGTCATTTGCTTACAGTTTTTGGAGGGAAAAGTTACTTATGCAATGAATCTGTATATGCCTGTATGGCATGCTAAGCTTTGCAGCCTTTGTGATTCTAAGGAAGAGGTTCTTCTTCTGTCCTTTCTTCCTCCCTTTCCCTCCTTCCTTCCTTCCTTCCTTCCTTCCTTCCTTCCTTCCTTCCTTCCTTCCTTCTTTTCTTTCATACTATCTAAGTAGATAATGTTCTCAACTATTGTATATATAACCTAAATATTTGGACTTGAAATTCTGGGGAGAACCAAGGAATCGACTTAAAGTAAACAACCTTGTTTTCATTGTGTGAAATTATTTCCCTTTTGTGTGTGTACATATATGTCACACACATATATGTAATACATACTCATACACATATGTATGTGTACATATGTGTATATTATATGTATATATGTATAGTGGGTTAGTGTATTAAAATGTCAAAATAGACTATGAACTCAAATAATTGGCTTAAATTTTATCTGAGATGAGACTGTTTTCTAAATCTTCTTCTATCCAAATTTCTCTCATTCCTTTTTATACTTTTGTCTTCTGTATCAATCATACATATTCGACTTGTGCCCAAGAGTAAAGAGAGCGTTTCTTAGAGTAGAAATGGTAGGATTAGGGAGTGTGGCAATCAGGCAAAGAGAAATGTGGGGAGATACAATTTAAGGATACTGGACCCAAAGTTCAGTCCATAGTGAACTAGACCAGCATATGACTGGATAGGATTGAGGGATTCAATAGATTTACTGGGGTTGATCCTATACTATTTCACCTCTGTAAGGCGTGGAGCCAGAGGTCTGTCAAGGGCTGCTCCTGAGTGGTATTGATTAAGGGAGGGTAGGAGAGCTGGGGCAGAACCAGCTGTACTCCTTCTTCTGGTCCTAGATGAATGACCAGGGGCATGATGGGAGTTGAAACAAATCTCCTCACTAGTTTCATCCATCTCTTTTGCAGTTTGGACAAGTGGAGTTTTCAGGGTAAGTTGATGGATCTAGACTAGTGGTCAGAAGTTTTATAGGAATTTAAAAATATTTTCCAGACCATGTTTCCAATACTAATTTAGAATGTGAGAGTCCTATGGACTTGAGGGAAGAAGCAGTTTAAAAAAACAGACTTAATGCCTAAAGGCTTCTTTAGTTGTCTGGGCACATAGGTGATTATGATTTCAATCACAAAAGAGTTGCCATGGCCTCCTCAGCTGAAGGCACTTAGACCTTCAAACAGCTACAACTGTTGAACAGAGGTATAAGCGTCTAAAGGTAGGAGAAGCCTGCACAGGACAGTTTGGGACAGAGAAGAGCGCAGGCTTAGCTACGAGGACACAGTAACTCATGATCCAGCGTCATCACCAGAGGTCATGGGTGGCTCTGCAGGAGAGTGGGCGGTAGGGTCAGATGGCAGAAGAGGCTTTGACCAGGGATGCACCCTTAAGAGCCCAAGGTGCCTTGGCCTACCTTTATTTGCAAGGAGGCAGATTTGACATCACAGGTATGACTGGGACTTATACATGACTCTTCAAAGGTAGAGTACTGAGGACACAGACTGAGCCTGCAGTTTCATTTTCATTGATGGACAGAACTCCTAGACCAGGGAACTCTTTCTACTACTACTAGTTTGCACCTCCCCTGTAACTAGAGGGATGTCCTAGAGGGCTGCCTAGAGTACTAAAAAGTTAAATGACTTACCCAGGATTGCACAGCCAGTAGATGTCAACAGTGGAACTTGAACCTGGGTCTTTCTAACTTTCAGGCCAGTTCTCTACCAACTAGGCCACGCTGCCTCTTCACTGCAAAGATATATCTTGTTCAAAAGGAACAGGATATATAAAAGGTAGCGGGTGAGGGGACAGCGAAGCATTATTTATTAAGAAAATAAACTCGTATGAGGAAACCCTAGAATAAGATGGGGTGAATATAATAGTTTTTGGGTATACATCTATGGAGGAAGGCAAGCAGTAATCCTGTCCCTGGGGTATATTGCAGACTCTGTGGCAGGGGGTTGGGTGGGGTGGGGCCTTCTGGGGGAAATAAGCATTCATACATGGCCTACTACGAGTC